>NC_089849.1:49560855-49875498 GCF_035609145.1 Eleutherodactylus coqui | reverse complement strand
GGTTTACACTGACAAAAAACAACACACAAATCAAGACGGAACAGGGAGAAAAACCAAAAGAGAGTACCCTGGTTCGGAGTTAGATGGGGAATTCGACACCTCAATAGTACATAGAGGTAAGTATATTCATCCCTTATAGTCTATATAGGAATAGTCCATAGGTATTAGCACAGACAAGTTTTGTCCAAGGGTAGATGGTGCAGGGCACGTCAAGTCTAGATATATGAATCGTGCTGGGATGTATTCAGACAAAGTGTGTATAAACCCTTAGATGACAGGACACCTATATAATCATATAATGAATCCCCAATGATACCACAATAATTGTTCGTAAATAGAGTTATTGTTTTCTGGGTCTGGTTATAGTGTTTTTAGATGTTAACCAAAACCCGCGGAAACAAGCTCTTTGTACCTTGGTAGTATTAAATCTACCAGTATGAGGCCAAAATTGGCCCGGCATGCGGCAAGTAGGAGTCTACAAGCTCACAGCTTGCTGTCATGCCATGTAATACTGTTAAGAAAATATGTTCATGCTCAAAAGTAGGCTCGACGCGTTTCCCTATCCGATTTTTTGGATAGTTCCTCAGGAGCGAAAGGTACGTATACCGTCAATTCATATATAGTCCTTTTTGCTGTGGACCAGTCAGCACCAAGGTAGGTGAAGAACTGTAGACCAATCAACACCAGGGCAGGTGAAGAAACCAGTATCTAAGTAGAAAGTTTTTTTGGTGGATTTATAGTTTAACCACCCGTTCCTTAATTGAAAAATACCGTGAAATACGGTTGTAGATTGTTTCTCGTGCTCTCACTAAGCGCTAAATCGCGTATCCACATTGACTGTCAGACCGACTGGTGTTAGAATATAGCTGTCGGTACTATTGAAAGATCAGTCATTAGTGAGATAGGTTGGAGCCAAGTAGCCCTTAATATGTGGCAGTTACTACACAAGAGATTGTGTCCGTGTAAACAATCTCTATTGTGAGTCTGCTTTAAGAGGGTATATTTTGGCTAAGTGCTCAAATCTGCCATTAAGCCTGTACGAGGTTGCATGAGCAAATCCCCTACAGGTTAATTCTTAGCGCCTAAGATATCAGTGATAAGGCTGTATGTCAATCCTTGGACAGCCGGAGCAGATGCTCCATTTATCACTCTATAGTAGCTCTGTAATGTTTAGAAAAAAGGGGGGGTAATACCCCAATTACACTGATCTAGTAGTGATATGGCTGTATGTCAGTCTCTAAACAGCCGGAGTAAGTACTCCATATATCACTCAGTGGTTGCTCTGTAAGGCTTAAAAGGATGGAAAGGATATACCCAAATGGCAACTTCCAGGGTTAAATCCCGACAGAGCATATACAGAGAAAGCCTGAATAAGGAGACAACAACACCCCTACAGGTAGTCCCATCCACAGTCAGATGGGGCTCGGGTGTGTGGTCAGAGTGAGGAGAGCAAGAGATAGTGCCTGCGGCTCTGATGGTGAGCGGCCGGCTATGAAGTGTTGAGGCTAGTGACGGGTTTTAAAGGAGTAACTCCTCCTCTAGGTGGGAGGGGTAAAGATTAAATGGCCTATCCGGGTCATCGGGAGGCGGTCCCTTACACATTGATATACCTTGCCAAGTTTGCTACCAGTATCGCCCCCCCTATACAGCATCCCTATACCCAAGGCTGGCTTCCAGTGTGCGGAGCTACAAAATCGCCACAGCTGATCGCTACCAGCGCTCGTCGATCGATAACGGCGCAGTTGGTACTGTTACTTCCGCGTTCCACGCTGGAACGCTCGGCGCGATGTACCACTGCGTCATCACATTAGTGAAGCGCCCCAAGGTACAGCGTGGTGACGTGTATAGCGTGCCGCGTCATCGTGGGCGTGGTCAGACGTGGTTGATGTGGTTTCAGCGTTCCAAAATGGAACGCATCGCACGCTACGTGTCTACGTAATGTCAGCTGGAGTCCTGTATGCGGATGGTGCTGTGGTGTAAACACTTCCGCGCTCCAAGCTGAAACGCATCACGTGCTGTGTGACCACGTCATTGCCGCTGACCCTAGCAATTGGGTAGCGCTGTATGACTGTGACGTGCCTCATAGCCATGGGAGGAGCGATAGATGTAAGTGAACGATTGATAGACAATCGCTAATTCCATCACCGCTCAGAGTAAGTTTATACATATAGTAGATGTGTAAAAATAATAAACATAGGATATTGATACGAGGAAATCGGTAGCCTTTTTAGACTTATGGCTATCTAAAAAAGAGGATGGAACTATCTCCTCTACCCTCCACCGGAAGCAAACAGCGACAAATAGCCTCTTAAAATGGGATAGCCATCATCCATTTGCCCTGAAACGCGGTATCCCAAAAGGACAGTTCCTGAGGGTTAGACGCAACTGTTCTGATGACCACGAGTTCGAACAGAAAAGTCTGGGTCTAAGAAAACGATTCTATGATAGAGACTACCCATGTAATATCGTTGAAAGTGCATATGAACATGCTAAACAACAAACGAGAAGGGATCTCCTTGTTCATAAAAAAAGAGAAGATATCCCAGTATCAAGGATAATTGGAACCTTTGATACTGGTACGTATGAAGTGAGACAAATACTCCAACATTTTTGGAGTATAATTAAAAACGATCCAGATCTCACAGAAACCCTGCCATCTGATCCTCTGATCACATTCCGGAGAGGACATAATATCAGGGATCACTTAGTGAAGAGCCACCTGACAGCGGAATCGAATGAGAATTGGCTGAGCAGCCAAAAACCGGCTGGGACGTTCCCCTGTCATAATTGTGTAGCTTGCACATTTTATCCTTAAAAGTAACACTTTCACGAGTGCTAGCACTGGCAAGACCTATCAAAATCGAGGTTTTATAAACTGTAGAACACGGAACATCATCTATATGGCTTCCTGCCCGTGCCCCAGGAACTACGTCGGAAAAACTATCCAAGAATTCCGGCGTCGTATCCTGGGGCACGTGGGCAACATTTGCCGTGGCGAATCGACCCCGCTTGCAGATCACTTTCGTGACGTTCATAATGGCGAAGTAAAAGATCTAAAATTTCAAGGCATTGAGCTGTTGCGAACCAATGCTAGACGGGGGAATATTGATAAAAAACTCCTTCAAAAAGAGGCTAGCTGGATCTTCAGATTAAATACGGTTAAACCAGATGGTCTAAATGCAGTTCTGAATTTCAACTGTTTTCTATAAGCTCTGATTACCTTATTCTCCAAAAATATGACGGTCCACCGAGGACTTATAAATTGACATTTTGGCATTGTCCAATGGTATTATCCATAGTTATTTATTTACCAGGCACCTATATCTGCGACTTCTGACATATTTTTTTATGAAATTCTGTATCCATGTAATTCAATTGGATTTACACCTGACTGAACTATCTGTTGAGTGACTGTAGTGAAGACTAAGACAGGGTTAACACTTATATAACTATGAAGCATCACTGTCCCTTACTTACACACGTTTTAATTACCTTATCAATAACACTACTAACTTCGCCCCTGCATACACGTCTCCTCGTATCAATATCCTATGTTTATTATTTTTACACATCTACTATATGTATAAACTTACTCTGAGCGGTGATGGAATTAGCGATTGTCTATCAATCGTTCACTTACATCTATCGCTCCTCCCATGGCTATGAGGCACGTCACAGTCATACAGCGCTACCCAATTGCTAGGGTCAGCGGCAATGACGTGGTCACACAGCACGTGATGCGTTTCAGCTTGGAGCGCGGAAGTGTTTACACCACAGCACCATCCGCATACAGGACTCCAGCTGACATTACGTAGACACGTAGCGTGCGATGCGTTCCATTTTGGAACGCTGAAACCACATCAACCACGTCTGACCACGCCCACGATGACGCGGCACGCTATACACGTCACCACGCTGTACCTTGGGGCGCTTCACTAACGTGATGACGCAGTGGTACATCGCGCCGAGCGTTCCAGCGTGGAACGCGGAAGTAACAGTACCAACGGCGCCGTTATCGATCGACGAGCGCTGGTAGCGATCAGCTGTGGCGATTTTGTAGCTCCGCACACTGGAAGCCAGCCTTGGGTATAGGGATGCTGTATAGGGGGGGCGATACTGGTAGCAAACTTGGCAAGGTATATCAATGTGTAAGGGACCGCCTCCCGATGACCCGGATAGGCCATTTAATCTTTACCCCTCCCACCTAGAGGAGGAGTTACTCCTTTAAAACCCGTCACTAGCCTCAACACTTCATAGCCGGCCGCTCACCATCAGAGCCGCAGGCACTATCTCTTGCTCTCCTCACTCTGACCACACACCCGAGCCCCATCTGACTGTGGATGGGACTACCTGTAGGGGTGTTGTTGTCTCCTTATTCAGGCTTTCTCTGTATATGCTCTGTCGGGATTTAACCCTGGAAGTTGCCATTTGGGTATATCCTTTCCATCCTTTTAAGCCTTACAGAGCAACCACTGAGTGATATATGGAGTACTTACTCCGGCTGTTTAGAGACTGACATACAGCCATATCACTACTAGATCAGTGTAATTGGGGTATTACCCCCCCTTTTTTCTAAACATTACAGAGCTACTATAGAGTGATAAATGGAGCATCTGCTCCGGCTGTCCAAGGATTGACATACAGCCTTATCACTGATATCTTAGGCGCTAAGAATTAACCTGTAGGGGATTTGCTCATGCAACCTCGTACAGGCTTAATGGCAGATTTGAGCACTTAGCCAAAATATACCCTCTTAAAGCAGACTCACAATAGAGATTGTTTACACGGACACAATCTCTTGTGTAGTAACTGCCACATATTAAGGGCTACTTGGCTCCAACCTATCTCACTAATGACTGATCTTTCAATAGTACCGACAGCTATATTCTAACACCAGTCGGTCTGACAGTCAATGTGGATACGCGATTTAGCGCTTAGTGAGAGCACGAGAAACAATCTACAACCGTATTTCACGGTATTTTTCAATTAAGGAACGGGTGGTTAAACTATAAATCCACCAAAAAAACTTTCTACTTAGATACTGGTTTCTTCACCTGCCCTGGTGTTGATTGGTCTACAGTTCTTCACCTACCTTGGTGCTGACTGGTCCACAGCAAAAAGGACTATATATGAATTGACGGTATACGTACCTTTCGCTCCTGAGGAACTATCCAAAAAATCGGATAGGGAAACGCGTCGAGCCTACTTTTGAGCATGAACATATTTTCTTAACAGTATTACATGGCATGACAGCAAGCTGTGAGCTTGTAGACTCCTACTTGCCGCATGCCGGGCCAATTTTGGCCTCATACTGGTAGATTTAATACTACCAAGGTACAAAGAGCTTGTTTCCGCGGGTTTTGGTTAACATCTAAAAACACTATAACCAGACCCAGAAAACAATAACTCTATTTACGAACAATTATTGTGGTATCATTGGGGATTCATTATATGATTATATAGGTGTCCTGTCATCTAAGGGTTTATACACACTTTGTCTGAATACATCCCAGCACGATTCATATATCTAGACTTGACGTGCTCTGCACCATCTACCCTTGGACAAAACTTGTCTGTGCTAATACCTATGGACTATTCCTATATAGACTATAAGGGATGAATATACTTACCTCTATGTACTATTGAGGTGTCGAATTCCCCATCTAACTCCGAACCAGGGTACTCTCTTTTGGTTTTTCTCCCTGTTCCGTCTTGATTTGTGTGTTGTTTTTTGTCAGTGTAAACCAATGTCTTTTAAATAATTTAATAAACGTTATTAATTTTTATCTATATCTGTGAAGGGTTTCAAAAATTACATATAGATTCTCATACCACTGTGACTTCTTGCATTTTAAACTTAGTGGGCTCTTAATTACGTTTTTCCCTAACAGCATGTCTGAATTATACATTTCCTCCCATCATTCAGTGTCTCTTCTGTATATACAAACTGTAATGACCCATGTATGTGTATATCACATGGTTAACATTTGCACTTGCTAGAAACAAGATCTGAATAATTAGCTGTTTAAACAAAACTGTTTCAGACAGGAGACCCGATGCCAGGAATATAAATATGTATTTTGGCTCTTTTTATCGAAATTCCTTATGGTGTAAACAGTGTGAAGAGCCTTCTTAGTGCAGGTCGGCCACGCAGACAGCCTGTCATGTAGGTTCATGTTGAGATAAAGCAGCGTGTTGGTGTAGGAAGAACTGCTGTACTGCATCACTCCTGCCTCAAAGCCTTTCTGTCTCTCTTCATATGCAACCCCCAGATAAACCTTGGGATTAGGCTGATAGCTTGTCATACAGAGACCATATACAGTATGCATTCAATGGATTTGTACGAAGGACGGGAACCATGGAGAAATGGCTCTGGTATAAGGGTTAGGAGAAAAGAGTGCGAGCTGGGTTTCCGGAGTGTGCAGAGACGGAACTAATGTATTTCACAAAGTCTAAAGTAGAGGTTCACTTATTTACTGTGGAATCGCATGGTGGTTCAGTGGTTAAGCACTGTGGTTTTGCAGCACTGGGTTCTAATTTGACCATCATGGTTTTGGGCTGCTTTACTGTTTCAGCTTTTGGACGCCTTGTGATCAATGAGAGAGCGAGGAATTCTAAGGTCTATCAAAACATTTTATAGGGCAACAGTCCACGGCCTTAAGTTGAAGAGACGTGGCTTTGTTGTAACAAGACAATGAGCCAAAGCACATATGTAAATCCACTAAAGAATAGTTGAAAAAGATGAATTGTGCTTTGTAGTTGCCAAGTCAGAATCCTGACCTTAACCCTATCGAGATGTTGTGGCGTAACCTGTAAAAGAATGTGCACGCAAAGCATCCCAGAAATATTGATGACGTGAGGCAGATTTGCAGGGAGGAATTGTTTAAAATTTCATTGCAATGTTGTGCAAATCTTTTTTGCAGCTACAGGAAACTTTTTTGGATGTGACTACAGGGGAATCGACAGGTTTTTTTAATTAAAGAGCTCATTTATTACTCCCTGCACTGCCAATGTTTCCTCGGTGTGCCCAATAAAAGAAAAGAGCAGTACAGCTGTTTGAGAGTTACTAGTTTAAGGTGCTCTGACTGAACAATTATCGAAAAAATTGTTCAAACAAGCGTTTGGTCTGAACGCGAGCTAATGACTGAACGATAATCGTTCACCTTTCGTCCGTCATTCATTTTACGCAGACATAAAAATCTTTGGCTTGTTTACTTATCATTCGTTTTTGATTATGAACGACTCTTGTTTGCACAAGCCAGCAATGTCTAATTGGGCTGCGAAAGAGTGGACGAGCTAGCGATGACGTCACTCAAACCATAATCGGCTCGTCTAAAAGGACCCTTTGTTATCCAAGTCACAATTATTACCAACAATCTGACTATCGGACCACATTTTATTAGTAATCCCTGCAGACATTCAGGCGATTCCAAGGGTTCACTTACTTTTTCTTGCAGCTGTATATTGTAGCTATACATGCAAAGCTAAATAATACAGCAATTATTGCAATTCTAACTCTTATAGTCATGGGCAATCTGTCGTAGAGTAGGTGCAAGCCGTGGAACCCACTATGTTATCGGATTGTTCCCTATATAAAAGAGATAAGGATAGTAGTATCTTAAGTTCACCAAACTTGAATTGTCTCCTGAGACCCTTTTTCATACACCCTATTTGGACTTGTGGGCTGACAGAAAGGGGAGCCTAAAGGTGGCCTTACACATTAGATTAATCTTGGCTGAACCCACCACTGATTTCGGCAAGACATCTAATCTAATTTATATGGGGTGTCCTGACTTTCGCCAGGCGGAAAGAAGGATTGAGGAGTTGGGTTTCAACATGGCTGATTCTTTTGTTCTTGGCATGATAAGCCACCACAGGAATCTGGTAGTGGCTTGTTCCCTTCTCACCATTTAGACAACCTTATTCCCGGCTGAGCGTGCATGTGTATGCGGGGATCAGGACGAATAGCTGTTGGCTGAATGAGCAATGGGGACGAAGAGCTGTTGGCCGAATGAGCAGCGGGGGCGAATGGCTGTTGGCCGAATGAGCAGCGGGGGCGAATGGCTGTTGGCCGAATGAGCAGCGGGGGCGAATGGCTGTTGGCCGAATGAGCAGCGGGGGCGAATGGCTGTTGGCCGAATGAGCAGCGGGGGCGAATGGCTGTTGGCCGAATGAGCAGCGGGGGCGAATGGCTGTTGGCCGAATAAATATTCTCCCTTATTTGAAGTGTATAGCCAGCTTAAATGGTGGTTTCTGATATTGCATATTGCACATGCAGTTGAAATTAACGGGTCGCCTTTCCATTCATTGGGCATCCTGCCATGTTTTGTTCTTTGTGAGAACCAGCAATGACTTAATGGTTTGCCAACAATATCAGCTGATGATGGAGCCTCCCAACTTTCTTCTGGAAGATACATGAACTGAGTTGAACTTGTCCACCTAGAATAACTTTTGCTAAGAGTAGCAGCACAACCCAATAAACCAGATTCCAGCCGTGAAAGTGGATTCAGACATGTCATATTTGCTATGGGCAATTGCTCCTTTTTTGTTGTGCACTGCCAGGGAATTAAGCACAAGATGTATCTGAAGAGAGCGGCGAAGGTCTGACTGTAAGCAGACTAATTTAAGGCAAAACGAAGACCTATCATTCAGGGAAAGAAAAAGTCAAGAGGGTAAGAAAACAGAAGGCAAACTGTCCACGGAAGAGCGCAGGAGGCAGGAGTATTACTCCATAGAGCGAGAATGGAGCACTTTAGTGGGAACTAACAGATGGAGTTTATGAAGCGGCAATGGAGTTAACAGAACTATGTAAGAGTGAAGGCTTCTAATGGCTCCAATCATAAACTAGGACTAGGCTGGAACAGCATCAGAGACATCAAATTGATGCGGGGGAATAATACTGGGAATCAATAACATGGGCTGCAGCGCTTTTATTGGATGAAGCCTTTTTAACGATAGTGCAGAAACTTGCAATAACCCCAAGTGATTGGCTGAATACAGGTTGTCTCTACATAATGGCTGCACTTGGATTTGGAGAAGCCAAGAGTAGAATTTAGTAGAGCAGATAAAAATGAAGAGAAAATGAAATGTATTTTCTATAGTGGGAACGTGCATAGTGAAAACGGAAGTTTTCGAGATAATTGAAGATGTCGCAGCTACAGAGAAGAGTATCTAACACTCCACTCTTTGTGGCACATCTGTACGAGTTCTCCAGGGTGTAGGATGGGGATGTTCAGTATTTGTAGCTCCGTCTGAGGCATAGACATCCGAATGCCTGAGCTGATGATGATTTGTGGGTTACACAGGGACTAATAAAGTAAGATTAATTACCTGTCAAACGATGGAATAAAAATGACTACATGCCGCATTGAGCACAAAGCAGCTGGGTTCTGCTCTCTTCTCTGAACTGACCCTGTAGACCCTACTGTAGTGTTTTACAAGACTCCATTCTTTAATTAACTCCACTACATTCTGCTTACTGTCATGATATGTAGCTTATTCCACTTCTCGACAGTCCATGCTAAATGTGGTCGAGTATGATATGGCAGTATTGTACTGGTTCCCCAACCAGAGGCTCCGGAGCCACGTGCGGCACGCTACTGCAGTTCTAATTCATGACCAGTGGCAATTGACAATATTGCAGACACATCCTAACCGTGCCTGTTTGGGTGGTATAATAGTAGTAGTGTCAAATGTAGTATGGAAATGTATATCAACAATATTTGCAAATTCTTGATTTCTTGTTTCTCCATATTTAAAGGCTATGTACACCTTTGCATTTAAAAAAAATCAATTAGAGATGAGCGAGCATACTCAGTAAGGCGATCTACTCGAGAGAGCATCGCCTTTTTCGAGTACCTGCTGGCTCGTCCCTGAAGATTCGGGGGGGAGCCGCGGGGGTGAGTGGGGCATTGTGGAGGGGATCGGGAGGGAGAGAGGGATCTCCAAACTATGACGGTGGTTTGTGTCATCAAGAGAACCTTTTGAGTATGAGGCCTCCTAGACCAATTGGTTAGATCACCTCGGATGAGCCATCATTGTTCATGTACTCTCAACAGATTGCTGTGAAGTCAGATGTGATCCACCTGCTTGGCTCCGTGGCTAAATCCAGTTTTTAATCCTTTAGTATCATGCAGATTTTATGATCCCAGCAGAAGATTACTTTATACTTGGCTACAAGAGTGTTAGAGCAGCAGAAATGCAGTCCTAAGCTCTCGATCACGGCCTGAAGGTTGCAGGTTCAATCCCTGCATGGTTTAGGTAGCCAGCACAAGGTTGACTCAGCCTTCCATCCTTTCCGAGGTCTTTAAAATGAATACCCAGCTAGGGTAAAAGATGCTGGGGGAGGGCAATGGCAAAACAGTCTGCCAAGAAACCGTCATGATGTGACGTCACCTTAAGAGTCAGTCATGACTCTGTGCTTGCACCAGGGGACTTTACCTTAACCTACCTAAATTATAAAAAAGCTTCTCTGACCCTGCAGCTTGTGTGGAGGTTAGAAGAACATGCTAGAAGTACGTATAGATACATCCTTAGTCATGTGTTCTTCACATCCTTAAAGTTCTTCCTTTCCCATCAAAATTCCTTTGTCAACTAACACCAATTCTTCTGGAAATCCCCATGGTTGGGAATTTACAAAAATAGTTCCAAAGATTATTTTAAGAGCAATCTATTTCATGGGTTGTTTTCTGTCATCTCAAATAGTTGAAAGCCTTGCTTTTTAACCCTTTCCAATCCACTGGCTGCCGTCTTCAGACATTCTGATTGAAAGCTGTACAGTTCCAATGTCGGAAGACGTCCGGCAGGGTATTCTTACTGTATATTACCATACCGCACTACTGGCTCTAGCCAGCAGATGGCGCCATTGTATAATGGCAGAAAGAGAAAAACCCCCCTAGGAAACCTTGAATCCAAAATTGGATTGCAAAGGGTGAAACCTAAGACCCCCTTGGGGTTTATCAAAGACTTTACACAAATATTGGTCTAACGGCTCAAACACCCTGCCAACCGTTTCGCACATAATTACATATGTACATGTTTCATAGTTCACACGTTCGCTCTGCAGCTCCAGTAAATTTGCCAGACACCAATTAAAAAACCTCCTGACAGAGGAATCGGTGTCAACCCGATGATGCATTTGCAGTGTAAGGTTTCTCATTTCATCTTAAATGTGTTGATGGAAGTGTTGGAAAAATTGCTTGTAAATGTAAAATTATAAAAATGTAAATGATCTATAGTGGTGACAAAATGCAAGTTTGCTGGAGATAAAATAGTTTTACTGTTTAAATAATACATCATGACTTTGAGCGGAGCATGCAAAGACCTCATTACAGGCTCCGTTTCAGGCGGTGAATTTTAGCTAGATCTAAAACACGATTTATTATAGTCTTTTTATGAATAATTAAATAGCTTGAAATCTTGGATACCTATACTTCCCTTCCATATCTTTCATCCAGCGTAATGTTTTTTTTTTTGTATCTCCTAGACTGAGGATCTCATTAAAGCACTGCAGGATCTGGAGAATGCCGCTTCTGGAGACGCCGCTGTTAGGCAGAAAATTGCATCCCTTCCACAGGAAGTTCAGGATGTATCCTTACTGGAGAAGATCACCGGTAAGACCATCCATCTTATTTGTAACCTTGGATCTGTCTCAACATGCTTGGCGACAGCTAGTAGCTGTCAGCTTTATGCATTGATTTTCTATGCAAATGTCTGGCCTTGGCCATGCGGGGCAACCGGGCCTGCCAGACTGAATATGGATACAGTGATCTAATCTTTTAATCTTCTGGGTAGCGTCACCAAAATATTACGAACGGCCTGGTAAATTCGTATGTACGTTTTTCAGATAAAGAGGCAGCAGAACGCCTTTCCAAGACAGTAGATGAAGCCTGTCTACTGCTGGCAGAGTATAACGGGCGGCTGGCGGCAGAGCTAGATGATCGAAGGCAGTTGGCGCGGATGTTAATGGAATACACGCAGAGCCAAAAAGAAGCTCTAAGCAACAAGGAGAAGAAGCTGGAGGTAAGGATGCAACTGTGTGCGCCATTTTTTTCAGGTGGATCACCACTGTTTACACTTGCATTAGCAGTTCTTTGGCAGGTTTCAATGTGTTTTTAATGGTAAGAATGATGCGGTCTAGAGCTCAGGTCTGGCCATCCAGAATACCAGATGGAGAAAATGTAAACGTAAAGCCCCTGTTTTTTTTTTCTTTTTTACTATATTCTCAGTTTATAGACTGTTGGCCACATTCCAAGGGTGAGGGTAGTCTCATACTCACTGAGGGGCCATTAATGAACTTTGACCAGAGAAGACCTGTTCTTTCCTAATGCCCATTTGTTGACCATGTTAAGGTCAGTAGTAAAAGACAACCTCTATGAACATGAATGTATCCAATAGAATTAATCAGCAAATGTTAAACATCCAATCAGGTTGAGGACTTTATGGATAATGAGTATAAATGTATAAAACAGTGGCCCTCCCATGTGAGCAACATCTTGAATTGTGCTAATGGTAATGCTCTTGTTTGGCCGTGAATTAACATTGACTTTCCTGAATAGTGCCTCTATTGAGTGGTGTTCCACAACACAGAGACCAGATAGATCCCATCATAAGTCGGTGGGTTCTGTTTGGCGTAATCAGGATTTAGTAGGAAACTCCTACAAGCATAGATAACAGAACAGAGGCTGTGACGCTGAATGTTAATAGAGCCTTACGTTTCCTGCAAACCTTAAAAAATGTTGCTGATCCACCGCCAACTCCTTCTTCCCTCTCACCACTCTCTGTACTTCTTTACAGCCGATTACGTCCAATCTAACCACGTGACTGCCACAGCGGTCATGTGGTTAGATGGAACATGATCAGCTGTAGGGAAGTACAGAGTGCGGTGAGAGGGAAGAAGGAGTTGGCGGTGGATCAGCAACATTTTTTAAGGTTTGCAGTATGTCTTCCCTCCTTTTTTTTTTTTTTTTTTAATCTTATTCCAATCTAAGCGTTTAAAAAAAAATAAAAAATAAAAATTTCACTGCTGAACAACGACCTTAAAGATGTTGCATACAATGAAGAGGTGAAGGATTGGGCAGTCGGTCTTCCACTGCTGGGTCCTTTTGTCCTCTGGAATATAAGCTGCTGCCAGTGAAGCCTGGCAGCAGCTTTGTCTCATCTCTGCGTTCAGAGCCCATGAAGGCTTGGCCGAGACGAGCATTCAGGAGTGTGAGGGTGTCAGGCGAGATAGCTGTTGGCCAAAGGAGCATTCGGCAAACGGCTATTTAATGTGTATGGCCACCCTCGCAGTTCTGAGCAGCGTTGGTCCCTCTGATATTACTCTCCTAGTAACAGTATGTTGGGCTGAATGAAGACAATGTCCATGTAGTTCAGCCTGTTTCAACCCCCTTGTTGATCCAGAAGAAGGCAAAAAAAACAAAAACAAGCAGAAGCCAATTAGCCCATTCAGGGGGAAAAAAATTCGCTCCCGACTCATGGTGCCAACAATGTTGACCTGGTGGGAATTCCTGTGGTTAGATAGCTATGGATGGGACATGACGTCACTAAAGGGCTTGATTATGAACTACTTCCTACAACCTCTTTTCAGTAAATAACCGCTGTATTTTTTACAGTAAGGCATCAGTAAAACCTTCCAGGTGTATATTCTACTGCATCAAGCAAAATGTAGCTAAGAAATTTCAGCAGATCCTAAACATTGTAACCCAAACTGTAGACACTTGCACACAAAGGACAGTATGGATTTGACAATAACCCATACGTGTCTGGAGCTCTCCGTTCAGTGTTTACATAGAGCTGACTGGCTGTGAAAAGTCCTAAGTATGTGCGCTGCTCTGAAATTCCCCCCCTGCCCAGGGGACATACTGCTCGGCGGAGCATGGACCTCCCGTTCCCAGCAGACCCATTCCACATCTGATCAGATGACAAGTGGTGGGAAAGCGGAGGCTGGAGGTCTGACTAATGAACCAGGCATCACGGAGGAGACGAGGGGTCATTTTAACTCTTCGCTGACTACTTTGTGAGTATGTCACAGGCTGCCAGAAATGGAAAGTTAATAAACTACTTCCGTTCTATATATATTATATATACATAATAACCTCTCAATTTATGGAAGTATCAAGAAAAGAAGTTCCAGGTAATGCAATGTTTTGGTAAAGACCAGTAGATCAGATGCAGTTCATGTTGCGTTTTGAAGCTACCCTCCAGTCCGGGGTAATCAAAGATGGCTGCTTCGCTTCTCAGACTACCTGATGCACATTGTGCATTAGTATGCATCATCACACTACTCTGACTGGCGAGTACGGCTCATATGGGCAGCACAGACCAAACAAAACCGCATGTAGTGTCTTAGACTAGTGATGCATACTAATACCCAATGTGCATCAGGTGATCCGATAAGAGATGCAGCAGTGTTGGTTTGTCCAGGACTGAAGGGTCATTTTTAATCATATAGCAATGAAGCTCAGGCTTGAAGGACGCATATGCAGAAACATTGGATTCAAGTATAAAGATAATGTAGTCGGTTGAACTGCAAATTAAAACCCAGCATGAAGCAGTACCCAGCAAAAAGCCCTACTAGTAGTCATATTCTAGGGCACAAGCTTACAGGGGTTATTGTATCAAATCCTTTATCACTTATCCACAGCATAGGTGCTAAATGATAGATCACTGGGACCCCCAGGCATCACAAGAATGGTGCACCCCTTGTCCCCTTAGTGACTGCAACGGCAGTTCACTTCTATGGATCTGGTAGAGATACCGTAGCCGAGCACATTGCTGGACTGTCTCCTTAGACCACACATGTCAAACACAAGGCCTGTGGACCGAATCCAGCCTGCCGCCTCATTTGATGTGGCCCGCTGTCAGGATTCTACTCTCCCTGCCTGCAGCTCTGGCTCTGTGTCAGCAGCTGCTGCAGAGTCTGTAGAGCTACTATTTAAGCTTTGCCTTTGAGTACAGTTACCTACCTCTTCAGGTTATTCTTTAGCCATTTACAATACATGCCCTTCATTTGTGGAATTTAATGCAGAAGTGATCAGGCAGAAAATGGACCTATACAAATTGGAAATCTGGGTGAAAATAGGTGGCAGAAACATTGACAATCTCCATTATGCGGATGATACAACTCTGCTTGCAGAAATGGAGGCAGGTCTGAAGCAGCGGATATGTAATATTAAAGCTGAAAGTGAAAAAATGGGCCTCTACCTGAATCTAAAGAAGACTGAAACTATGACAACTGCAAAAGATGGCCAAATTCAAATCAAAATACGCAACGAGGCTGTAGAATGTGTGCGAGACTTCATTTTCCTTCGTTTGAAAATTCCCCAAGATGGAGAATCTATGCCAGAGATAAAACATAGGATAGCACTGGGGTGAAGAGCAATCCTAAACATGATCAAAATCCTGAAAAGTAGGGATAGCAACTAAACGCAGGATAGTGCATACCACCGTTTTCCCCATAACCATGTATGGATGTGAAAGCTGGACTGTGAAAAAAGCCTATAGGAGGAGGATTGATGCCTTTGAGCTGTGGTGCTGCTGAAAGCTGCTGGGTATGCCCTGGATGGCAAGAGTAACAAACAGAAGTCCTGACTCGTATAAGACCCGATATATTATTGGATGATAAGATGGCCGGGCTCAGGCTCACGGAGAACAAAATGGCCAGACTCAGACTCACGGATTTTGGCCATATATTGCAAGCAGAGTTGCTACAAAATCTATAATGCTTGGACAGATCAGTGGCAAAAGAAGACCTGGCCGCCAAAGAACACGATGGCTGATATGTCAGAGCTGATACTGGCATGGATATCACACAACTGAAAGAAGCAGTGCAAACCCGAAAAACATGAAGGGAACTCACCTATAGGGTCACCAATGACTAAATGGCTAACAACAACATATTCTCCCGTCCTTAAAGGGGAACTTTAATATCCCACCATGTCCTACATTTTAAGGGTTTATCTGAGCAGCAAAAAAAAGGGGAAACCTCATGGTGCTACTCAAAGATAAAAGAAGAACTGGCCTCCCCTGGTTCCCCTGCCGCTCCAATTCTGTTGGGTGTGGTTTTTGTTTTATGCCTGTACCATATTATGCCCAGATAACCCCTTTTAAGATAGCTGACCGCTATTACTCCCCACTCCACCATAAATATGCCAAGTGTTCATGGTACGTATTGGTTTATAGCAGGAGAGGGGAAAAAGCCACTACTCCTTATCTCCCATGGAAACCAAGCATCAGGTATGTTGAAGTCTAGGATCCTTAATCCCTTTCTTTCACTTGGCGTCTGCCATCGGAGGAGAGTCGGGAGATCCCCATACATATTACTTGATCGTTGGGTCCTGCCAACGTTTCTCTAATGTGTGGCCACTTATCTGATGATGCTTTCCATCTAGTATTAGTCACTGCTCACATTACTCCTCTCCCTTTTCCTCTATATTAAGACTATTATCTCATTAGATGTGCTCATCTACGATGAACTGTGATTCACCTCGCCCCCTTTCCGTCTTCAACCCTGCCAGGCGCACATTATATGCCACATGCCTTGCTTTATTGGCAACCGCACAGCCATACCAAACCCAACATATTCCAATCTGTATTTCATCCATCAGCGTTTCACCTGTAATATAAAGCTGTCATTATAATCCCTCTTCTGCTTGAAGGAAAATATCCGGACCTCAAAATTCTTCCCATCAATTCTGTAATTGAACTTTTTTTTTTTACCAGGAAATACACAATTTCCTTTAGTCGAATATTTCATTTTCAGAAGTTCAGGCAGGTCATTTGGAGTTCAGATGAGAGGCTCGGTTATCTGGTAAAGGTTAGGTGGATTAAACGAGGACCTATCATCACTGACTGTTCACACTTGGAACACTTTGGCTTTCGGACACAGAATTATGTACGCCTAAAGAAGGCCGTTTCCTATTCCTGAGTATCTGCCATGAGTCGGACCTGAATGGATCCATCTTTAGTTGAGTGACATGTAGGATCTTTTGCAGGTCAGTGATTATTTGTTAGCAGAAATTGCTAGCAGGTGGCTTAGAACATTGAAAGCTTCTTTTGCCACTGATCTATCCAAGCATTATAGATTTTTCTAGCGGCTCTGCTTGAATTACATGGCCAAAGTCCATGAGTCTGAGTCTGGCCATCTTGTCCTCCAGAAGTCTGAGCCCGACCATCATCCCCTCCAGTGATATATCGGGTCTTATACGATTCAGAACTTCTCTGTTTGTTACTCTTGCTGCCCAGGGTATACGCAGCAGCCCTCGCCAGCACCACAGCTTAACGACTGCAAAAAAATGGCAAAAATCAAAATTGACAAAGAGGCCATAGGATGCGTATAAGACTTCATCTTTCTTGGTTCGAAAGTTGACCAGGCTGGACAATCTAGGCCAGAGATAATACGTAGGGTAGCATTGGGGTGAAGCGCAATACTAAAAATGGGCAAAATCTGGAAAAGTAGGGATATCCGCATCGCAACTAAACGCTGGTTAGTGCAAACCACCGTTTTCCCCATAGCCATGTATGGATGTGAAAGCTGGACTGCGAGGGAAGCTGATAGGAGTGATGCGTTTGAAAGTATATATAGCATTTTTTAAATAATGCACGCATTTTGTTTTTGCCTAAAAAGCTCACGCATTCTAAAGATTGCCTGGGCGCGCTGTACCATGCCCGCTCTTCACACATTACCTTATGTAAGGAATTTAAGTCACGTAGTAAAACATATTCCATTTTTATAATTTATTTTCTCATTGTTGAATTTTCTAGTCTATTGTATGTACATAATTCTGGGGGCGGCCATCTTGCCCGAGCTGCAGTTAACAGCATTTAGTGAGATGCTTTACAGCAGACTCATGACATAGACATAGTGGACAAGAAGGGACCAAGTGGCCTTCTTTGGGAGAGTGTTGTGAGCATGCCCTGTGATGTGTGAGGAGATCATTGTTCAGGGAGGGAGAGGAGGTGAGCTGTGACCGTAATCTATTGTGAAAGGTGGTTCCTGTGTTACCTATACATTGTAATACTGCCTTTGGTGATAATCAGATGGCGAACAGGAAGTGTCAGACTATTAGTAAATATAGATTGTGACATAGAAGAAATCACCAACATTCTTAAAAATATTCAGCATAAAAACTTGATTTATACAATAAATCATTTTCTGATGACCCATTCCCTTTAATTACTTAATAGTGATCTGAGGTGGCTGTATTAAAAAAAGACCTTTTGATATGAGACCCTCCATTCAGCTGCAGTGACACTGAATGGTTTTGGAGAGTCATCCAGTCCCACTAGTTCACTGTCAATGGGGTGGTCTCCACTACTTAGTGTCTGTCATATCTACTATTAACACTTGACTAGTGTCAAACTACTAATGTGTTGGGGTGGGGTTGAGAGGGATTTAAAACAAAAATTAAGACTGTGATGGAATCGGTGAGGACATTGCTGTAAAGGTATTCAAGGTGACATTTTCAAATTTTTCAATGGAACAGTTTCAGCCTTAAAGGCTATGGAAACCTCATGTGCATGAAAAATCGACACACTCATATCTTACCAAGTCCCTGCAGAAAAAAATGATGCACTTATCTTTTTTTTTTTTTCTGCATTGAGTTTTCCCTTCTCATGCATTTAAAAAGCCTCATACATGATTTGCAGATTCTCCTACATTCAAGCTTCTGGCTTGGGGGTCCTTCCCAGTACTGATCAGCTACACACAAGCTCGGTCCCCTTCCCTCCCCTCTCCAAAACAATAGAATCATGGAAATCAAAAGGGTTTATAAAAAACAAAAATACTGAAAGCCTTCATTTCCAAAAACACATTAATTTTAAAAAACAGCGCAACGGTGTACATAGCCTTTAATGTTACAGCTGGCATTTTTGGATCTTTTTTTGAACTCCACCTCAATAGTCTTATTTAGTTTTTAATTGCAGGTGGAATAAAAAATAAGGAAAAGGCTAATTTATAACTCAGTTGGAAAAATTATGCATTTTTCACTTTTTTTTTCTTCTGTGCAGATGTAATCATTCTCTCTCTGACTCCATGTCTTTGCAGGAATACAAGCAGAAGCTAGCCCGTGTAACACAGGTACGGAAGGAGCTGAAGTCCCACATACAGAGTTTGCCTGACCTCTCGCTGCTTCCTAATGTCACAGGGGGTCTCGCACCACTTCCTTCCGCCGGTGATCTCTTCTCCACCGATTAGGACCAAATTCCTCTTTGGGACACTCCTTTGCCCACTAAAGTGTTCAGTAGTCACCAGCATAAGAAAAGGAGTGGAGGATACCATAGATCAGAGAAACTGGAAACTTTTATCCTTTCTGTGCAGGATGCATTGTAAGCACTGCTGGCACCATCCCAGCAGGGTATAGTAAAGGCAGCCTAGTCCCCTCCTGTAGTGTCTGCTGCTCATGGACAGCGCCAGTCGCCGGGGTCCACCATCTACCCTCCTGATTTTTTGTTTTCCTTAATAGACTTGTTTACGGAGCGTGTGCAGATTCTGCTTCTCGATCAGCTTTCTCTGGCAGCTTTAACTTTCGTGGTCTATTGGAAAGACTTGGGAATGAATTTGTGTTCAGATGCGGCCCAGTCAGTCATTCTGTAATTCCGCTGCTGTACGAGAGGAATGCACAATATAGAGTGTAACTTCAGTAACTTTTGTGTCCTGATTGTGTGGAAAGCGTTTGTTGCTAATGTTGTTAGCATATTCACCATTATGGGTCATCTTTATTCTGTCCTTACATTAGGCCTAGGTGATTTTGCCTAATATTAAAATTTCAAATTATTTTTTTCAAACTTTTACCAATTTTAATCTTTATTTTCTTTTGTCTTCGCTCAACGAGCTCGGATCTGTCCCATTTATATGAGAGGCTCTGGCGCAGATCCGGCACAAACTACTGAACAGAATAGTGCAGCGTGCTTTGTCTGAGTGAGTGCCAGATGGGAAGACAGAAGCCCAACGGACCCATTTATAGTCATTCGGGTCTGTCGGGCACTGCTCCTGCCTCTCGCACTTCAATTATTTTTCGTTGTTTGGAGCTTATAATGGAGCTGAGCAACAAAAATAATAGCACGGCCATAAAGAATTGCACAACAATTTATGCATATACTGTGTTTTCCCGAAAGTAAGACATACCTCTAAAATAAGCCTGACCCTGATTTTCAGTAGAAGGGGGGGGGGAGGGGGTTGAAATATAAGCCCTAGCTGCACTACATAAAAAAAACCAAAATGCAATACCTAGCAGGCATCATCTAGGTCCCTCCCGCTGCTCTCTGGTAACCCTGCCTCCAGCGAGCGAATGCTCTGATTGGCTGAGCCCTGGCGCTCGAGAACCAATCACTGCGGTGCTTGATGAACCAATCATAGCTCTTCATTGAATGGCTGTAATTGGTTCATTGAGCACTGGCTCTGATTGGTTCTTGAGCACCTCAGCTCATCCAATCAGAGCAATCTCTTGCTGGAGGCAGGATTTACAAACCCTGTTAGCAGCAAGCGATGTTCTGTAGGCGCTGAGAATTGCAAGCAAATCTGCTAGAACCCCGGAGGGACGCAGGCGTCGCTTGCTAGGTAAGTATAAGACATCCCCAAAAATAAGACTCTGTGCGTCTTTTGGGGTACAAATTAATATAAGATAGTGTCTTATTTTGGAGGAAACACAGTATATAGTGATTATCAGAATTATATGGGGCAGTTCAGATAATCAGTACTTTTTAAGGTATTGCTCTGCTTGCATTTCCCTTGTGTAAAAGAATGGGATACGAAGATGGAAACTATATACACATGAAACATGGGATTTCATTCCCGAAGATATAGCCACCCCTCCTCATACATCACTGTCCCTCACCATATACTTATCTCAGTCATCACGGTCTACCTCCTTCTCATCATCGTCATTGAGCTTTTCAGTGGGGGGGGGGGGGAGAGGGTGCTGATGGACAGGTTGCATCTCTTGCACCTGCATCAGCGGCCAGCTTCAGAATTGGATTAGCATACAGTCAGGCCAGAAGACTCGGCTAACAAATCGGTGTAGTTTCAGAAAACTGAACAGAATTCATAATAAAACGCAAAAACAAATCTAGAAATTATTTCTACCGTTAATCCCGTTTTCACAGGTCCATTATGACAGCATGGCTGTAGGTTGCGCCTTGACTTCTGTAGGGACAGGAAGACTGTGTATAAAAGGCTCCTTCTGCCCACCGACTTCAGTGTTTTCCAATATCTACACTGGACATTGATGCAACTCTTATTAAGAGCAGACTATACATCGTTATGTCACCTACATAATTGAAAATATTGGGGAAGAGGAATAAAATTAACGATGGGAATAATGTCTGTCTTGACAGCACAACTGGAGCAATAAGCGATTCGGGGGGGTTGGGGGTGGGGTTACTATAGGACCTTTACACCCCAAACTCATATCCATATTGTCTCGAACATCCAGCCTACAATGTGTGGTAAAGTCCATGCAGATGCCTTCTAAGTCTGTTCCACAGTAGCCTCAACATGTTTTGCTCGTGGAGACGAGAGAGTCCAAGCAGGAAGAGTTCTAACTACTTCTGGGGGATTTCTTTTCTGAGACCCATAGGCCCCCTGGATTGCCACCCTAATCTATGTAGCGATGGTGCACTTTGAGGCTGATCTCCCTTTATTTGTTTCCTAAAACTGAATAAATAGATTATCCTTCCTCCAAGGGTTTGCCTGACATGTAACATATGGAAGACCCTTGATGGGGTGCTGTTTCGGGAAAAACAGCAGACCCTTTTTTCTAATGCTCAGCAAGTCCAAAAGTTACCCTGAAGAAATACTGTTTTGTCAAGAAAAAGTTCTCTGAACTATCCTGTTAGAGATGAGCGAGCACCCAAATGCTCGGATCCGCGTTATTCGAGTCGAGCTTTTCATAAAATTCGAGAGCTCTACTCGAGTAACGAACCCCATTGACTACAGTGGGAGACTCAAGCATTTTTGTATATGGGACGCCGGGTCTTGAGCTATTTTTTTTTCTTGGTTCCTGTGTTCTCCCCCTCTCCCCCGTCAGACAAAAAATTTGTCATTGACGCGCGCTGCGTCACGGGACGGGACCAAAACAGGCAAGTCACAGCGGGGAGGAGCCAAAAACTGGGGCGGGGTTGAACACGGCGTGATGCTCGTTCGAGTAACGAGCTCCATCGAGTATGCTAATACTCGAACGAGCATCAAGCTCGGCAGAGTACGTTCGCTCAACTCTAATCCTGATCCTTCCTTGTAAGTTTTGTGGGCGTTGGTGCAGCTAAACTTTGAATCCATGCAAACTAATGTGAATGTTATCAGATTGTGGAGAAGAGCTGTCAATCCTAATGTTTTAGGTTTTGGTTTGAGAAGTCCAACAAAAACGTAAGGAATAGAGATGAGCGAGCCAACTCGGCCACGCCCCTTTTTCGCCCGAGTACCGCGATTTTCGAGTACTTCCGTACTCGGGCGAAAAGATTCGGGGGGCGCCGTGGGTGAGTGGGTGGTTGCAGCAGGGAGTGGGGGGGAGAGAGAGAGGGTACAACAGGGTACTAGAGCCTCCCTTTAAGGGGTCAGTTTTCTGCAATAAATTACCCTTTTGTTCTGATATTGCAATCCTTATATTAACATTATAATCGCACAGAGAAAATGTCATTATATTCCGACAACTTCTAGATACTTGATTTTTTTATTTTTTTATTTTTTTGACAATGAGTGTATTCTATTGATGGATGACCATAGAAGTGTTTTTTTCAGCCACTTCAAATCTTGTGGTTAGTGTAAAAGAAATGGAAACCTATATGTACAGTATAATACACCAGGTACTGGGATAGGAGAGAGACATGAAATCTCACTTATTGGTGCTAAAGGCCTTGTGGATGCCAAGTGTCAGAAGGTCATATAGTGGAGCATGCACCGATGGTCCTGTGTGTAGTTCATGGGAAAATGTACATGTGGAAGGAAAGAAACCTACAGGATACAAGATCACCTTCTGCTCCCACACATGGATGCTAGGTAGGTACCACCAACATCAGGTAGGAAAGAAAAAAGGGCATTTATGAGCACAAAATATTTCAGACTTTATTGCAGCGCTTCATAAAATCCATAGAGAAGAGCAACGAGTGCTTGTGCGCTACCAGCGCAAACTTGCATGCATTTACACAATTGAATAACAATTTACATATGGGTCTGATGGTCCACCCACAGCCAACAGAATCGGAGCTTCAGCTGCAGATTTCTTTCACGGCTTATCTAAAAAAATAACTTGTGGCAGATTTTTGCCAAAGGCTTTTATCCTTTGCATTGCATTTGGGTTTCTTTAGTAGGTGTTGGCCAAGTCCGACTTTTGCACCAGGAACCCCGAGCCTTTTGCTGCACTTCTTTGCAAGTGATTTGGTGCTGCTGTATTAGAAATGTAATCTGTACAGAATTTTAAACCTAAAACAACACTATTCTTAAAGAAAAAACAAACAAAAAAGACCCAATCGGAATTGTCCAATGCAAATGAGATACATCGGTATTCACCATTATGAAAACGAGGCCTAGACTTCATTGACTTTTATTGTTGCGGAAGGTAACTGCAACTTTTTCCCGTTGCCCCATTTGTAATATAGATTTTCCATTTTACTAATCGACCAATCGGCCACTGTGTGAGGTTAAGCAGGTAGAATAAAAACTTCTTAGAACATCTAAAAAAGTTTTGTCTCTGCTGTAAAGCACAAGTCCTTCTCTTCCGTCAGTACGTTGGGTCTGTCTTCTCGTGTAAGCCTTGTATAGGAGTATCAGGTAATGTGAATCTTCGGCATTTCCATCTCTGCCTTCGGCTTCTGGGAAACCATGCCTAGTGCATTCCTGTATGTCAGACCTCTACAGCTGGGGGGTACTTATATCAGCATGCAGTGCATTATGTCAGGCAAGGATTGGACTTGAATACCTATGTGAATACTTGGTTCTCCGGCAGCAGCTTTCAATGGGTCATGTGTCAGGAACATCGTGTTAAAGTTTGAAAGGCTGTGGCCAACTTAAGGGGCTGCTGAGGGTTAGAAATAATGGTTTTACAGAAGCCCGATCATGTCTGCCCAGGGGCTGTTGAAGAATAGTAGAAACTGCAGTACAACCTTTTTTATGATGGGAATTCAGATTAGATGCTTTATAGATAAATATGGATTCCAAAAATTTAGAAAACCATTTTGTAGCAATTTTTCGGGCTTGCTTGTCCTTCATCAGGCTCTAGAGAAGAAAAGGATAGTAGATAAATCCCCTATCCAGGAAGGGGGAAGTGGATGGGGTGTCTGGATTCCTGAAAAAATCCATTGTTGAGTCGGTACCAAGAACTCATCTTTTTTTCGCCTGTCCTTTAACTGTACCTTAGAATGAGAAACGGGGGCAGTAGGGTCTGAACCTACAAAGCAAACAACCATCCACTGAGACGAGTACGACTGATTTCCTTAATGCTCAAGGGCTGTGTCTGGTACTGCAGCTCATTCAAGTCAATAGAACTGAACTTCAATACCCCTGGGCAGGTGGGGGGTTGTTTTTTTTTTTTAATAAAAAAAGCAGTTTTTTTTTCCCTAGTCCTGGCAAACCCCTTCAGGGTAAATGGCACAGCTTCCATTTCTTAGAGTTGGTTCACATCTGCGTTGGGAGGTTCCATTCGGTGCCTCTGGCACAGATCCAGCATGAAGCCTCAAAAGAAATATGGAAGCCGGATAGAGCCTGTTATAGTGAATGGGGTCTGTTCGTGCACTGTCCAGGTCTGACCTATTTAGCCATTAAAAATGATAGGTTGGCCATATATACTGTGATCTCTGGCCCATGTATTTGGCCCCATTCTCAAATATTGAAAATGGAATATTTGCTTTATTTTACACATTTATCCTATTTTCTCATTCAGAACATGGATCAGTCTATTGACTCCATTCACCATGTATCACGGCGTCTGCAACGTATGCATAATAGGCGGTGAAAACAGCCGTGGACATGAGCACTAAGGGATGATGGGACAATGTTATTGCACTGTTAGGCCGGCTTCTCACAGGTGTAGGCACAATTGCGCACACCTTAGCGCAGCTGTTTTGCGCTATGAACGAAGCGTTTTTTGCAGGCGTATTTTACCATAACTTTTCTGCCCACAGGGATTGTTAATTTGCACGCAGCAAACAAACACACTGATTGAAATGGCTAATTAGTTGCAGATGTGTTATTTTTCCAGCGCAATTGCAGTGTTTCTCGCATCCCCTTGCGTATTGTGTGCACATTTTCGCACTCCAATTGACTTCTACGGATACCTTTTGGTGCACAAATATGTAACAAATGCGTGTGACTCAGTGTTAAGGCAGCAGACACGCAGTCCTAAGCTCTCACTCATGACCTGAAGGTTGCGGATTCAATTCCCACATGGTTCAGGTAGCCAGCTCAAGGTTGACTCGGCCTTCCATCCTTCTGAGGTTGGTAAAATGAGCACCCAGCTTGGGGGGGGGGGGGGGGGCGGGATAAATCGCTGCATGTAATATTTTTTTCGCGTCCCTCGGAATGCATCACTCATTGTTTTCAAGGGGACAGTCAAACACATCTCATAATATGCAAGTAAGATGCTTCCCATTGAAATCAATGGGAAACATTTGTGGTCACAAATTCATAAAAGCGAGGCGGTTTAACTCGAAATTCTGCAGCATTTACGCGGTTTGTGTGAAGGCCGCCCAGAAAAGAAAGTCCCAGCATGTTTTCTTCTGGTGTGATTTCTCAGATGACCATCATCCATTCAAGTCAATAGGTGGGCAAAATAAAAAATTAAGTGCCCGCAGATGCCACCCGTATGTGTTCCATTTTTACTTCTTGCTAAATTTGCATTGACGTGTATGGCGACCTTAAGTGCGCAAACAGGCAGAAAAATAGAGCAAGTTTTTTTTCCCTGCTCGACCGAAATGCGCATGCAAAATATACACTCATTGCAATGAAAATTTACGCGCGCAAATACACTCATGTGAAGCCGGCCTCATCATCTCTGTATGTACAGCTGGCTACACATTCACCCACTGCAGTCAAGAGGGCTATTTGGACATGCATGCTGCTACACAGACTGATGGTCCGGTGAAAAAAACTGCAGCATGTCCTAGTAATACACCAATGAATAAGTGCTACAAGCAGGCGTATATCTATACAAATCAGTGCTCCATGCACAATACCAATAAAAGGCTCATAAAAAATGTGCATATAAAGCCACATAATATCACAAAATATATTAACTTTATTAGAAATGCTCAAACATAGCCATTAAAAAACTATTAAAATGATGGAACAGTTATGCACAACGGTTGCCATTCTTTACATTCAGCGTGATACAGTAATTGCAAAAAAGCAATCCTTCCTCTAGAAGGAGTTGTTGGAATGGAATGAAACTTTCTATGTATAATTGTAACATTGATATAAGCGATTACAATAACGGAGCAAAAGGGTGATCTATTGCAGAAAACGGATGTACCGCCTCTAGCTTGGATACAAGATGTGATACAGATGGGCATGGAGGCTCTAGTACCCTCTTAGGCCAACAATAGCTTTGATACAAGATGTAATACAGGTGGGCATGGAGGCTCTAGTACCCTGTTGTACCGCTTCTAGCTTGGATACAAGATGTGATACGGGTGGGCATGGAGGCTCTAGTACCCTGTTGTACCGCTTCTAGCTTGGATACAAGATGTGATATGGGCGGGCATGGAGGCTCTAGTACCCTGTTGTACCGCTTCTAGCTTGGATACAAGATGTGATATGGGCGGGCATGGAGGCTCTAGTACCCTGTTATACCGCCTTTAGCTTGGATACAAGATGTGATCTTGTATGATCTCTTGCAGCATATTGCTCCACATTTGCTGTAACTGAGTCTCTAGATCATGTAAACTCATAGGCTGTAGAAGTTGTTGTCCCAGATGGTCCCATAAATGTTATATTGGTGATTAATCCGGTGCCTGGACAGGCCTCGGAAATGTGACTATTGTGGATACATCCCTGTGACTCCTTGCTGTGTGCGGCCGAGCAATAACCTGCTATAAAATGCTTCTTGGAAGCCCTGCGATGAGAGGAACACGTGGCTACAGGATGTCCTGAACATATCACTGAGCTGTCATTGTCCCTCGTACCACAAATAGGGGGGACAATGACAGCTCAGGTGTGATGGTTCCCCCCCAGACCATCACACTAGCAATGGGGGCAGTGTACTGCTCCACAGCAAAGGCAAAATTGAGGCGCTTACCCCTAGGTCTCTAGACACGAACACGACCATCGACAATGCCCAAACTAAACATGAATTTGTCGCTGAAGACAACCCGGTTCCACTACGTAACAGTCCAGTTTTATCGCTCACAACACCGTTGCAAACAAAAGCGATAGTGGGTGTCAAAGGCCGTACACAAAATGGGAGCGATGACTCAAAACGTCCTTCAGTCAAGCTCCTGAAAATGGTTCCAACAGGCTTGTAATGATGATGTCACCTGTCTCGGGATGCAGACAACAAAATAGTTGGAGCTGCTCTTGGATGATCCTCTTTATTGGTGATCTGTTGAGGAAGTCCTGAGCCCGGTCGCCTTGTGTGCGTGCCCTGATGCATCCACTGGTCCCAACACCTCCTCATCAGAACAGTCCAGTTGGCGGGCAATTCATCGATACGATCATCCAGCTTCTTGCATTCCAATAATGCGCCCCTCTGAAACTCTGTTAACTGGGCGAAATCTCTTCTATTGCATCATAGAAGCGTCTAGTGGTCAACAAGCTCTACACAAGCGGAAGAGCCTCTGAGAATTTTCATAGGTCATGGGGCGGGACCACTTTTAGGCTGGGTTCTCACGGGACGGAAATCTCGCAGCTTGGCCGCACTGAAAAACCGCCAGATTTCTGCAGGATGAGTGCAGCTTCAAAGGCCCCATCCGCAGGTTTTGAAGCAGCTTCGCTGCCTGCATCTCCACTGCAGTCATCTCTCCGCATAGAGAAGGAAGAGGCTGCTGCGGAAATGAAAAAAGAATTGACATGCGGTGTCTTTGTTTTCCGCACAGCATGTCCGTTTCAATCCGGATTGGTCGCAGCATGTGAATGAGATTTTTGCAAAATCTCGCCCACTTTGCTGGCTAATCCTGGGATTAGGAGCCGCAGGTGCAATTGCCGTGCGGACATTCCGCATGGAACTTCCGGCGCAATTCTGTCCTTTGTGAACCAAGCCTTAGCACCTCAGGTGACGAGACCTTTCATCTAATCACACCACAACTCTAATCATTTGCATATCTGCCTGTGATGTAACTGCTCTATTTGCGCCTTTTGTTAGATGCCCTAGTACTAGTTGCAGTTGCAGTATTAGTTTATCCTCACCAAAATTCCGCAACTACATCCAGTACAATATTAGTGAAAGGGGTTTACACAAATGTGTAAAAGTGTATGGATTTTGGTAATTTCTATGTAATGAGTGAAGTCCTGTGTCTGAATCCACCCTAAATCTGCAAAATCATGTCAGAATTTCATTGTGGTTTTTGCTGTGGAAATAAAACCTATATTTTTTCCACTGTGTGTGAATGTAGCCTTAGGGCATTTTCAGCAGGTCCAACCGCCTGCTTAATACATGATCACTAAATCATCCCAGACAGATGAAAACTCACCACCTGCTGTGGTAACCTGTTCCACTCATTGATCACCCTAACTGTCTACTATCTAATCTGTGTCTCCTCCCTTTCTGTTTCATCCCATTGCTTCTAGTCTTTCCTCCTGTAAATGAGAATCGAGCTGATCCCTCTGCACTGTGACAGCCCTTCAGATAGTTGTCCCCAAGAGCCATGTCAAAAACAGCTTTAAAATTGCCACAGTTGGTGCCTATGTTGACGTGTATCCACAGCAGACTTCACCCCTTTTATTGAAAGCTCGAAATTGGCTGCAGATCCACATCACAACCCTGTTAAAATCCACACCAAATGGGGAATCTGCACTAAAATCTATAGTGTAAAATATGCTGCAGAATTTGGCCACAGGATGCACCACAACACACAGCTGTAACTGCTGTGGAAATCCACACCAAAATCCGCACGGCTGCATGCAGAATTGTCAGTAGAATTAAGCCTGCAAAGCTGTGGTGGATCCTACATCCAAATACCACCCATGTGAAAGTTGCCTTGTGCTGTATTCAGACAGCCATGTGCAAGTTGCATCCAAGATCCTTAGGCGCAACTTTATCAGACTGCACCCGAACATTTCGTCCATGCGCTATCTGAGCTGCTGGAACCCATACACAGCATGCGCTATTCTTGTTTGTCAAAACAGATGAAAATGATTTCAATCACATGGCCCATCGGTCTGTATAAAAGACCAGTCGTCTGAATAGCCTTACAGGTCCGTGTGCTGTTCGTAAAATACACGGACAGAATATACGACTGTGTGAATGGCCCCTTATACTTCTCCTTCCTGTTGGATCCAGTTCTGGCTTTGGTTCAAAAGTTGGAATGAAAAATCTGTATTTTTTACCAAAAAAGAAAACTATGTATGACACGGCCCTTATATAAATATTTTATCTTCCCATCTGGCTGCTCTCCTGCTGTGGTCATTAATAATAAGAAATGGTAGAATCTTATTTTCTGGGCCAAGAATAGTACAGCTGCATCCATTTCACTTAAGACAGCAAGTAAATTTGCAGATATCAAGCTTTTGTCCCTGAGGCCTTTTTTCATCCATTTTTTTTGAGGCAAGGCTAAACGTACAAAAAAAGGTAAAAAGGAGTTTTCCAGGCACAAATACTATTGATGACCTATCCTCAAGAAATCCTATTGAATTCAAGGGAAACTATGCCTGCAGTTACAAGCACCGGCCACTACACGAGTCGGAACAGCGGGTTCCGCTTCATACCCTTGTGTATAGTGGTGCTGACGACATGCACTCACTCGGCTGCTCGGCTGGGTTCCTGAGTGGTAGACCTTGGCTGATGAACTATTGCCGACTTATTCTGAGGATAGGTCATCTATAGTGTTTGTGCCAGGAAAACCCATTTAATGGAAACGTGTCTACTAGAGATGAGCGAGTGTACTCGGAAAAGCACTACTCGCTCGAGTAATTTGCTTTATCCGAGTATCGCTGTGCTCGTCCCAGAAGATTCGGGTGCCGCTGCGGCTGACAGGTGAGTCGCAGCGGGCGGGAGAGAGGAAGAGAAAGATCTCCCCTCCGTTCCTCCCCGCTCTCCCCTGCAGCTCCCCGCTCCGTGCTGGCACCCGAATCATACTCGGATAAAGCAAATTTCTCGAGCGAGTAGTGCTTTTCCGAGTACGCTCGCTCATCTCTAATGTCTACTTCTCTTAGAACAATACTAATGAAATAACTGAAGTGGGAATGAGCCTTTAAGCAAAACATTTGAAACTGCCCTACAAAGCAAGTGGTACTCCAAGAACCTATTCCTATGGTTGTATGTTTGGGTTGTGTGCCATCCATGTATTCAAGAGAGCAGCACATGGCCCCATAATAACCTATGAGGCTATTCACACGAACCTTCTTTCACATAGACCAATTGATAGAGTAGGACACTTAGCGACTTCTCTCTTCCATGGATGAGTATAGCATGTATAATGGCTAAATTGTGAATATTCGCACATGGTTGGGTTTCCTTGTGCTGTCCAACATGAGGCGTGCCCAAGTTATACAACTCATATCCAGCCGTCTACATATGGCTGTATGTTTACAAGTGGTTTATATGTCATGCATTTTCCACCAAAGAAAATACGTAGCTTATATCACAGTATAGGCCAAGTGAATGAGATTTCAAGAAAACCAATCCACATGCTGTGGAAGAAATTGACAGAATATGGCCCTGTAACACTAATGTATTTGGGTCCTTATTTGCATGTACTATTCTCATCCAAGACTCGCATGAAAATAGCGCATGCTGCGTGAGGAAAATCCATGTAAACCGTCGCATTACAATGTGGTCCATTTTTGTGTGTCTTGCGACACACACAACTTGCACGAGAATCTTGGCCATGCTAATGCAGCTTAAGTCTATCTTTGAGAATCTTTAGTAAATAAGTGATGTATCGCACTATAGTTGCTGACATCCTTAATCAGAATGTTACTCTATTAGAAGGGCACAATGACAGTTTGGCCAGGAACGTCAGAGCAGATTACAAGAGACGGAGACTGAATACATACATGCTGGTACCCCCGAGGCACTTAGTAACTGGCAAGACATTCGGGAGGCCTTGACACAATTTGATCGAAAAAATGTTGTTTCCTAAACCCTCTTGTTAGCAGCTGTTTTCAGAAGGAGAGCATACGTGGCACATGTTGGCTGCGCTCGCTCGGGCTCAGATGGGTTCTACATATATTACTGAGTGGAGAATTTCCTCTGGGCTAGTTGATACCTACTACAAATATTGGAGAGACTTCGCTTTCATTCTGTACTTCTCTGTACTCCTCCAGGATTCAATACAATGTGGAGCAGATCTGTAAGTTTTTGATGGGTGTTTCTTTATCTCCTTTAATGACTGAGCAGGTGGACTTCCTGGGCTCGCCTATAGCTTTGCCAAAATTGCAAGAGACAGGAGGATCCATGCCAAGAAGAATGCTCCCGGTATGGATGGTCTACCAGTAGACATGTATATGCACCCTAAAATGTTGACAGTGCTTGACTAATGGGCAAGAACTCCCAGCATCTATGAAAGAAGCTGTAATTATCATTGTCCACCTGAACCGGGAAAAGCTCTACTTATCGCTGATTCATGTAGGCCCATATCACTTCTAATGGCGGACATTAAATTGAAGCGGATGTATTGGCCAACAGAATATCCCCAGTAATTTCTACATTGGTTCACCCCCATCAAACTTGGTTCATATCTTCTAGATCTACAGTGATGAATATTCGCTGCCTGTATCTTAGGCTGCTGGTGCCCCTAGATAATGTAGGAGATAGAATAGTGTGTTCACTGGATGCGACTAAGGCATTTGATAGTGTGGAATGGGTATTTTTCTGGAAAGTTCTTGCTAGCAATGGGTTTTGGCCACAATTCTTGTTTAATTGGTTAAAATTACTGTATGCTGACCAAAAGACTGCTTAATGAAAGATTGACTCCTTCCTTTCCGTTATCCAGGGGAACCAGACAGGGGTGCCCTCTCTCCCCCCACTTCTATTTGCTTTAACTATAGAGCCCGTGGCAAGTCATATTAGACTATTTGCAGGTATACAGGGTTTTATATGTGGCTCAATAGTAGAAAAAATAGCTCTATGCTAGGGGCCTCGTGTGGTGCAGAGTGTTAAGGCAGCAGTATGCAGTTCTAAGCTCTCGCTCACGACCTGAAGGTTGCGAGTTTAATTCCCGCATGGTTCAGGTAGCTAGCTCAAGGTTGACTCAGCCCTCCATCCCTCTGAGGTCGGTAAAATGAGCACCCAGCCTCCTGGGGGTAATAAATAAATTACCAGCAAGCGCTATGGAATAAGTTGGCGCTATACAAATAACAAGTCCCCTCCCTTTCAATGCAGATGCCATTCTTTGTTTTTTTGGTGATTTTGAGTACCCCTTTTGGAAACAGTTACTACAGTAGCAATGCATATGGCAGTTACTGAGGCCTCCCGATTAATTGGGACAAACCTATCAGTAAGTCAGTGAAAAACCCAGATCTTACATGTAGGGCATGTCCCTTTAATATGTACTCACACGCAACATTTTATTACATGAATTTGGATCCTTTACTAGCAAAAGCCAGCAGTGGGGTTATAGGTTGAGTGAATTTAGTGAAAATGATCTGGATGCCACAGTTCTATTTGTTGCATCATGCCCCCTCTGGATACCACATTTTTTATAAGGTCAACAGGCTTAGTGGAGATTTAACACGGCGTAAAAAATGTCCCTGCGTAAAATTGGAAACCTTACAATTTGCACAACATGGAGGAGGGCTGGCTTTACCTAATCCCAAAGTTTATTATTTGGCTTCTTAAATGCAACACTTTCAGGGAAGGGAGACGGAGAAAGTAGCTGAAGCTAGTCCGGAGCTGCAGAAGTCTTTTTTTGAAGCTTTGTATTTATTTGAGGCTCCAGAGGCTCATAAATTTAAACGCAATTCTAAGTATCTCCCTGCCTTGACCCTTGTGCATAAAATTTGCTGGAAAGTCAGAAACCGTGGACATTAAACACTGTACGCAATATACATCGCTGCGGGAGACTCCCTGGCTCTCAGAGTTGCATTAATTGGAAGATTTTGAATACTGGAGGAGTCGGGGCATTCAGCGAGTGTCTCATATAATGAGTGGATTGGAGATGAAGTCATTTACACAATTGCAGGCCGAGCTTGAGTCGCCCACTTTTTTAAATATTTGCAATTGTAACATGCTTAACCCCTTCAGCATGCGGACCATTTTTAAATCCTTTTTGGATCTTCCCCTCCACTTAAAAAAAAAAATATCATAACTGCATGAAATTAGTAGGAACCCTCCGCTATGTTTGCGATGTGAGAGTCAATCTGCTGGATTCATACACATGATGTGGCGATGTGCAACGTTACAAAAATATTGTATATCAAGTGACTTTGGATACTACCCCCCTGGTTTGTATCCTAGGGAATATGTCTGATCTACCTGTGGAGGAAGTGGGAGAAATAGCAATAGCTAGACAGTTAAATATTGCGCCTAAATTGATTCTGCAACGCTGGCTCCGACACCCAGAGTATGTAAAAAAAAAAAGTTAATTGGCTGCTGACATTAGAAAAGGCAGTATATATTAAAAGAAAGGTGGGGTGGAAGTACGAATAACTTGGGGCCAAGTGGCTGAGCACTCCAGGTCGGGCTCCTTTGCATTCCTTCCTAAATTCCCTGCTGCCCTATCAGTCTGCAGTTATGTAACCCTCCCTGATAAAAGTTTGTTTGGAGTTCTTAACCATTTCCAATCCAATATCCTTGCCACCCGCACACTCCCCAGCTCTCAATTATTTTGGGTGGGGAAGCGCATTGTGGATTCATTGGAATTACTTAACAGAATATTACATTATATATGTATATTACACTATGCAGGAGAGAGAGCCAACATCCGAGTTCTCTTATGTATATTACACTACACAGAAGAGGGCTGTAATGTCGGATCTCTACCCTGTGTACTGTAATTTACAGAAGAAAGCCCCTAAAATTGCAGCCCCATTCTGCATAGTGTAATATAGAAAAGAGAACCCCAACATCGCAACACTCTTCTGCATAGTGTTAGAAACTAGAGATGAGCGAACGTACTCGGATAAGCACTACTCGTCCGAGTAATGTGCTTTATCCGAGTACCGCTGTACTCGTCTTGAAAGATTCGGGACGCGCTGCGGAGCGGGGAGCTGCAGGGGAGAGCGGGGAGGAACGGAGGGGAGATCTTTCTCTCCTTCTCTCCCGGCCGCTCTGCCCCGCTCCCCGCTGCGACTCACCTGTCAGCAGCGGAGCGCCCCGAATCTTTCAAGACGAGTACAGCGGTACTCGGATAAGGCACATTACTCGGACGAGTAGTGCTTATCCGAGTACGTTCGCTCATCTCTATTAGAAACCTATGTAAGACCTTGTCCGACAGCAGAGCTATGCAGGGAAATCTCAATGTCAGACAAGGTTCAACACTGGATTGGAAAGGGTTAATTTTATGTTAACTTGCAATATTTGGACTCTGATATTACTGTAAAATATTAAAACTATGAAAAAACTTTCATAAGCTATGTGATGAGATACGTCACGTATAATTGTGTGGTATTCATGCCTTCTGCTATCTTATTTTATCCCATTTTTATTGTTGGACTGTTCTTGAGCTCATGAGGCCTTCATAAGGCCTCTCTTCTCCATATAGGGAGCCCAGTACTATGAATAAACCAGTATAGTTGGGGGCATTGTTACCGGTTTTGCATTGGGGCCCAGGAGCTTCAAGTTACCCCCTGGCGTTAAGAGGTTAAAAGAAGTTGGGGGGCCCCAAGATCAACTTTAGCACCCGGGCCCATCAGCCTTCAGCTACACCCCTGTGTGCAACGTATTATGTACACTATTTTCACACAGGTAATATGTAGTCAGTAGAAGCCATTGATTTCAATGGGTTGAGTCACATGAGCGTATTCGCACCACGTGCAATCGAGTGAATAACTATGCGCCATGTCCTATCTTGATGCATATTATTATGCACTGTAGTAGCCTATTGATATAATTGGTGTGTGCAAATACGCCTGAAATATGCAGATGGGGTGCGTATTCGCTGCATATTTATGCACAAATTCAATGCAATTTCGTTCTTTTTTTCATAAGCAAAAACGTAGTATATTTGCGCACACAAACCCATGCTGGAGCGGACGGAATATGTGGGAAATGCGGATGTAAGCGATTGTCAGCTGCGTAAATACACAGCGTATTTACACGGTTAAGATGAGCTTACGCCCGTGTGATCCGCCCTAAGAGTTCCATTGAACCTCTACGGTCATAAAGACAGTCTGCATTCTATACCACAACGCAGACCTAGATTAGACCCCCGTCTATGATTGAGCATTGAAGTTCATATTACTTGTGCGTTTCCCAAGATTATCCCCATTTTTTAACCGCCGCTATTAAACTTGTGCGCATCTCCATGCTTGTTGCAATCATGAGCGTTCTTCAGGGAGAAATAACTAATCAGTGTTGTCGGTAAGATGTGTAATCAGGAGGTAAGTGCACGGGTCACCTACACAGGGCATTCTTCATGCCTCATTTCTGATAGAAGAAGCCGTTGCAGCAATCAGCCGCTTGCTCGGGATTCGGTTTTTCTTTAACACCCCTGGCAAACAGACTTTTTTTTCAGTTGGAAGTTCCTGAAGCTGCTGTCTGTCTCCGGAATCAGGATCTGTTCACATCTGTGTCATAGGCTTCATTCTTAACCCTCTACATTCAGGTACACCATTGCACTAGGAGTGTTATGATACTGTGTGCACCGCATATACAACATCCCAATGCTGAAGATGAGGAGGCATTGCAGCAGCACCCAGGGATGAAGAGAACCTGACTGGGGTGCGGGGGGTAAATATCAGCGGTCTGATCTGATATCTAAATTCATTTTGGGGCTGGCCTGGAACGCTGTAACAATTTTGCTAAAGTGCATAAGTGCTTTAATTGCCTTCTAATTTCTGATATGTACGACTTTGTATTACGGAGTTACCTGTCCCTAAAATACTTTCTTGGCATGTGATGGGGCAGCCATAATTTTTTTTCTTACTGACGAGTTGATAAAGTGACTATCCGGTTCGGGATGAAATTCTGTCCCGGGACCAGACAGGTGGGAATCGTATACTATCAGCAGTTGCTGTACTCTGCCATCCCTCCAATATGGCAGCTTTAGGTCCTGTTTTCAGCCGGCCAAGGTGGTGGATGCAATATTCAGACTAACATACATCACACAATGCATTGGTAGTGTTAGACTACTCATGCACTATACCTGCTCTCTGATTGGCTAGAGCTAGAGTGTGATCAGCACTGGCCAATCAAAGAACAGTACAAAGTGGTGTTTGCAACCATCTTGGACAACTGAAAACTTGGCCAGAAACCAGCGTATTGGAGGAAAAGTGGACAATAACTCTAGAAATGATGTCCTCCACCGCCCAACCCGCCTCCCATCTCAAAATCAAATTTTGTCCCAAAACTAGAGGGTTGCTTTAAAGTTGTACAGAACCATAATATGTCTGTGCCCTTACTTGTATGTTGTACACATGGTCAAATTTAGGTTTCATCGCAGTGTGAACTTTTGCACCAGGGCCCCTGAGCCTTTAGTTATGGCATTAAATTTGTTCAGTGCTTTACTGAATGAGAGAATGGCCTGTGCAGACCAGACGAATCCTTTTTTCCCCCTGACCTCTAATGTTATAACCAAAGCATGTATCTTCTAGAAAATATTTATCTATTAGTCTTCCGAAATCCCTTGCCAAAAGAATCAAGGAAATGGAAGACACCAATATGTTATTACAGGTTCACCCAAGGCCATACATTTTTGTTGGGTGGATCTAACCTTTAGTTGACTGGAGCCATTGTCTTAGTGACTCACCTGTATCCTGTTTTCACAGGGAAGGGCTCATTCCTTTTTTCACTTCCTAAATCTTTAATTCACAATGTATATTCTACAATGTAAATACATTATGTGCCTATCAAAACAAGATGAACAAGGTCGCTTCTAATAAAGGTTGCCATTCAAAACAAAGTCTCGACTGGAATTTACAGGATTTTTCTCATGTCTGAAGGAAATTGTCACAGATCACAAAAATAGCAAATATTACTGATGGAAACCTAAAAGGAAAGGTTTGAAATGCATGGTAGCAAAAATGAAGGGAGACCAGAAGGGATCCATGACATGATAAACTATTGCTAAATTAAAGGATTATCCACCGTGGTGAATAAGGGTCCCCTAAAAATAAGGTGATCACATTTTGCCTCTCGGCCCGGATGACCATTGATCAACTACATTATGCAATGGAATCTGGATGGATGTGTTCAATTTCTCTGCAGTGCCTCTACAGGGAAAATTAAGCATTACACGACACGCATTAAACTCTATGCATGGTCAGAGCAGAGACATACAGTAGCTAGCAAGGAGGCGCTTACAAAAAATTGAGTCCATGGACAGGACATGAGCTGATATCTTTGTCCTCACAGCTAAAGTTATTATTATAGGGCACCTGGGCGGGGGGGCATTACCACCCTCAGAAGCATTATCACTTTCCATACCTAGGGGGGGAAAATGTGGCATTGCTTTAAGGGGTACTGCAATGTACATTACTGTGTGTGGGCACAATATGGGGTACTATTTCTACCAGTATGTGGCACACTAAGAGGAGCACTATTATTCTCTGAGGTGCAAAATATGACCCTTGTACTGTGTGGTTCACTATTAGTGTCTGGAACACTTATTTTAGAGGCCCCTATCTGGCACTATTATTTTCTGTGTGGTGTTTTTTTTTTTTTTTGGGGGGGGGGGGGGTTAATTATAGTTATGACAGCATTATTTTTGAAATACAGTATCTAATGATGCACAGTAAGTACAGTTAGAGGGGCAGATGGAGCAGCAACAGGCAAATAATTCGGGATAGAAGCATGATCAATAGTTTTGTATAGGATGGGAAAAGATTGGGAGGAATTTTGAAAAGTGAGGAGCCAAAGGTGTCTGTCTGGCACACAATGCAAAAGACGAGTCATGGCTGGAAGAAGTTATCATATGGGGCTGGGCTGGATGGAAAAGCTGGAAAAAGTAAATGACTCTGGTCTAAGAGAACCTCACCTGTAAGACACTGGATATAACTGTACTATATTCACTTACATGATCTACAGAGCACCTGTGTAGAATTGGTCAATGTATGGTGGTAATAGTGATCTTTGCATAACCATTATGGCTAGTGGATCCTTCTGCAGTTGTAAACATTGGTCACCTGACTGGGATCCACTCAGATCCCAGATGTGTTTTGTGCCCCATGTGGAATCACTAGTTATACCTCTGAGTCTAGGTAATGCATAGACATACTGGGTACTACAGACGTTCTGATATGGGAGTCTCCACTACTTACACAGACTGATCGCACATTTTGCTTCAAACGACTCCCTTATTGCAGGTAAAGCTGAAAAACAATAGTCTGTCTTTGATATGTGCATTGCTAATGAGCAGGGAAATCTTGGTAAACCTTTAGAGTTGAAAGGGATTTATTCTGGCGAGGCATCAAGATAGTTTGGAATAGACGAGGCTGTCCGAGACGTATTCTTGTATTTTACGGGAGCCAAGCCTTCTGGTAGAAAGCAAGGCCAAATGGGCTGCCTTCCAGACCTGGATCCTGTTACCAGACTTCTTCCAGGAACAGAGTTTGTAGAAGAAAGAAAGAGAAACTATAGCTAGAGCGAGGAATCAGAAGGTCAGGACTAGTGAAAAGAAGACGTATGGATTCCCTTGTTATTTCTGTATAAATGATCTTTTAATGTCTGCATAGAACATGTTATTTACAAGATCATAGTAGCAATTCCCCCCCCCCCCCCCCTTCCAATATAAATCCGAATACTCTGGCAAGCAGGCAGGCAGCAAAATACAAAAATAGGGGCATTGGCTTTGGACATTGCATTGCCTTAAAACACAGTAAAATCCTGGCAACCAGGGCGAATAGCTCATATGGCACAGTGCAAGCCTAACCCTTCAGAGCTAGGAGTGTATACATGTAAATATGGCTGCTTATGTAGTAACGTCTCTCACATTACAGGACGGGTATGTAATATTTGCTGTAGGCGGACTGGCCTTCTCTGTTGTATGGCTTATTACATCTTTCACTTTGGAAGAGGAGCGATGATGATGTTCTTATAACCTTTCACCCCTTGCAGGCGGTCACTCTCAAAATCAACCACTAGCTTGCGCAGTCCAGATAACTGAGGCATGAGGTCCACTCGTACTTTGGCGTCTTCTCCGGGCTCTACAGGGCAGTCTCTGTAACCATAGAAATAAGGGTTTGTTACGGTATATATTGAGAGTGACGTTTTATGTACAGGGGGGGGGGACAGGGGAGCAGCAAGGTAACAGAGGGTGAAGCGGCTTACGAGGGCTGGGGAGATCTGACAGCCGGCAGGGGATAGGGACATAGACATGAGGGCGCGGCAGGGTAGCAGCGCAGTCGCATTCAGCGATGGCAGCATGCATTTCAGCTGACATGAGAGGCCGGGGGGGGGGGGGGGTGTGACTGTCAGCGCATGGGCGCTGCTGATTACGGTCAGTCCGATCCTGGTCCCAGGCACACAGCGGCAGAGAGCAGCACCCGAGCGGGTTACAGATGTTTGTCAGTCTGGTCCTAGGCACACCAGCATCTCCCATCTCCGCTGTCACAGTCTGCAGAGGCCTGGAATGTGTCTGGTCAAGGCCCAGCGGACACTCTCCCTGCCGGCCTCCCCTTTGTGCTCCCGGCTCTGCTGTCACTCTCCTCCCCACCAGCCTCCAATCGATGGATGGTTGGCCGGCCTGTCAGTAACAGTGGGGACAGGACAACAGAGACCAGGAGACAATCAGCAGCTAGGGGCGTGACAGGGGCATTTCCTCCAGCTAAGGCCGGTCCGCCCGCCCCTAGCTGCTGGTGGAGCCAAGATACACCAGTACCAAGGGAGTAGACAAAAACATGGAAACACCGTACAAAATGCATGGGATTTTAATCATCAGCATTGAACTGCCCGTTTGACCTCTGCTTCGCTGATGTCTTTCCTGCCAAATTTGGGTTTACTTCACCTCTTGCCCTGCTCTGGGTGGTTTTGGGAGACCGCTTGTAACCCCCTGATCAATGGAACCTTGTTGCTCGGGAAGATGGTCACTTCTGCCTGACGGCATCTGTGTCATCTTACCTCCACTTAAAATCGGTCTCTATATGTCTTGTTGCAATATGATTTTATAATCCCATATAACTTAAAGCATGCATTTCGTACACTGTTTCCATATTTTTGTCCACTCCCTGTAGGTTTATGGGACTGGTAAACCCTCCTTGTAAACCCTAACGATGAACAGTTGGAAACATTTGAAATATGTGTAGCTTCACAACTGGAATATTCAACAACCAGCCATTCCAACAAATTTATATGACTTACAGATCCTTCACGACAAGCCCATCAGTCAGGCCGGCTCCCTCCACTGTGAAACTACATCCCATCAGCGGCTCTTGTAGAGGATTCTTCATGGATATCTCAGCAACCAGCTTTTTTTTTTGTTTGGGCTCTCCTAGAACCTGTTAAAATAATGGAACCACCATTAGTAGAGACACTTTACATAGATTTTAGGAACAGTAGGTATAAGGATTGTATTAATTTAGATAAACATAACTGTTTTGAGCCATCTTGTCCATAGACCAAGTCAAAATTACAGCTCAGCCCCATTCAAGTAAATAAAATGTAGCTGCAATAGCAGATTCAACCAATAGATATTAAAGAAAACTTTCTGACAGTGAGGGTGATCAATGAGTGGAACAGGTTACCACAGGAGGTGGTGAGTTCTCCTACAATGGAAGTGTTCAAACAAAGGCTGGACAGACATCTGTCTGGGATGATTTAGTGATCCTGCACTGAGCAGGGGGTTGAACCCGATGACGGTGGAGGTCCCTTCCAACTCTACCATGCTATGATACGTGTGGCAGATTTACTAATCCTGTAAGGCTCCCTTCATGCAGGCCATTGATGCAGTGTAAGTTCCGTAGCAGAATTTTGAGATTTAAAAAATATCATCCACATGGAGCAGAAAAATTCCACGTAAAATCCGCAGCTTATTTGAAATACTCTTCAGATTTTAAATCCACATTTATGCTGCAGATTTCCCCTTTTGAAATGTAGAGGCTGAAACGTGGAAAATCGACACCATTTAAAGGGGTTGTCTCGCGGCAGCAAGTGGGTCTATACACTTCTGTATGGCCATATTAATGCACTTTGTAATATACATCGTGCATTAAATATGAGCCATACAGAAGTTATTCACTTACCTGCTCCGTTGCTAGCGTCCCCGTTGCCATGGTTCCGTCTAACTTCGGTGTCTTCTTGCTTTTTTAGACGCGCTTGCGCAGATGCATCTTCTCCCTTCGGCTGGTCTTGGAAGCATCGGCGTTTTGGCTCCGCCCCCTTGTACGCATCATCGCGTAGCTCCGCCCCCATCACGTGCCGATTCCAGCCAATCAGGAGGCTGGAACCGGCACACGTCATGGGGCGGAGCTACGCGATGATGCGTACAAGGGGGCGGAGCCAAAACGCCGATGCTTCCAAGACCAGCCGAAGGGAGAAGATGCATCTGCGCAAGCGCGTCTAAAAAAGCAAGAAGACACCGAAGTTAGACGGAACCATGGCAACGGGGACGCTAGCAACGGAGCAGGTAAGTGAATAACTTCTGTATGGCTCATATTTAATGCACGATGTATATTACAAAGTGCATTAATATGGCCATACAGAAGTGTTTAACCCCACTTGCTTTCGCGAGACAACCCCTTTAAGTATGGATTTGGCCCCCATGGATTTTCTGCGAGTTTTCCACCCTAACACATACACCCTAAAGCTGCATTCAGACAACCGTATATCGCCCGGGTATTCTCTCTGCAGGGGGAGGAGGCTGGAAGAGCCGAGAGCAGTGCTCTGAGCTCCCGCCCCCTCTCTGCCTCCTCTCCACCCCCTCTCCGCCCCTCTGCACTATTTGCAATGAGAGGAGGCAGGACAGGGGCGGGGCCAAGTTACTGGAATTAGCCCTGCCCCGTCTTGCCTCTACTCATTGAAAATAGTGCAGGGGGGTGGAGAGGAGGTAAAGAGGGGGCGGGAGCTCAGAGCACTGCTCCCGGCTTTTCCAGCCTCCTCCCCCTGCAGAGAGCGACACCGTATATCGGCCAGCGTGAAAACCCAGCCGATATACGGTCGTCTGAATGCACGCTTATTGTTAGATAATGCAAACTTAGACCAGACACTCTAAAGATGCACCATATTTATCACTGTAGTTCATGCCAGATGGTCGGTTTTTTTCTGTTTTTTTTTTTGCATCTTTAGACACTTTTGCCTAACTTTACACCACCTATTGGTTGTCTTAGTTTGTGTAAACATTTTGGATGATAGCTCGTCGTTAGTGCTCACTTTCACCAGGCATTACTCATAATAAGGACGAGATTATCGTCAGAAACGCATAGGCAAAAACTGTGAACGTGTCTGCACATTCTTTTTGGGGATAATAAAAAAAATTTAGGATTTTAGATTTTCCACGGTTAAGTTGCTGGATTGTCGTCCCTCCACAATTTTGGCAGATGCTATTACAGTTAAGTCACCCAGTTTCCTGACAAAACGATGCCTCTCTTCAAGCATGGGGGAATGCATTATTCTATTTGGCACATTTGCTACATAAATGTCTCTAAAACAAGATGTAACATTATATGTCGAACGTTGTAGCATTTTCAAACATATTCCAGGTGCAATCATATCAGCAAATCTGCCCCATAGAGGATTTCTTCATATTTAAACAGAGATTTAATAAAAACCATAGTTTGTTTAATATGTTCTCAAGCATATAATTTTGTTGGAGCTTTCCGAGTCAAAGCCAGAAGTGGAACCCGCAGGAAGGAGAAGTAAAAATCCTTCCTTTATATTTCCATATCTATCAAAACTACTTCTGAGCTCGCCTTAACCGCTTAAGGACCAAGCAAGGTAAATTACGGCCCTTGGTCCAAGGTTTAAAACCCAGCCGATAGCAAAAGTACGACACGGGATTAAAGCTCCTGTTCCTGCAATCAAGCAGGAGCAGGTCAGGTCATCAGCTGAGGACCCGGAGGAGAAGGCAAAAGTGGTTTTTAACATCTGAAACTAAATGAAGAACCCATTCCTACACTTTATATTAGCGTAAATATACTAATTTTTAAAATAAACTATTCATGTAAGAAATAATTTTTTTCCAGCTTTTTACCCCCAATAAAACTAAAAAGCATGAAAAAAAAGCCAGCCAATGAAAAAAGATTAAAAAATAGCCCGATATGCCCCGGAAAAAAAATTGCAGTGGGAATACGTTTGGTAGCTGAAGAAAAACAAATTGGGCAGTAAAACCACCAAAAAGTCTTAGGACTGAAACACTTCAGTACTTAAGAGGTTAAAAAGCGCATGATAAACTTCAAACCACACCCCTCCCCTACAAAAAAAAAACCTGTTTGAAAACATCCTAAAAAATATTACCTGAGCCAACCTCCAATTTTGGGTGGCTTGGGGACCTGTGCCCCAAGAGCTAGGTGCTTGGGAGCACCACCAAGCCTCTTGGCCTTGGTCTGGTGTATAAGATACAGAGCTTGCACAGCAAATTAAATCTTTGACCCGGGTGAGGGGAAACCTAGCTACAACTCCAGCTATGAAGTTTGGCAATGATATTCAGGGAATATGACGATGATGAAAGTGAAGCTGTATCCTTAAAACATGTCTCTACATCCGTTCCGTGGTTATAATGGTTGTGGTTCAGATATGTTTATTCTGAGATGTTCAAAGGATTTTGCTTGCTGGAATTAGAAGGCTGATGGACTACTTATGTAATCTTCTGCCTTAATGGTAGACATGGGTCAGATCGAAGAAACTCAGCCTGAAGGAATGACGTAACTCTCCTGAAACTAGAGGGATCTGTCGTGTTCACTCAACAAAATAGCTAAAAGACTCGGCTTGATTTGGATCATTACACTGGTAAGTGATGTAACGAATGAGTAGGAAATCTTGGACTATAGCATAAGACGCATATATAAATATGTTTTTTACAGAAACCGTGTAAACTCTAAAGAGTAAAAAGGACAGTTTGGAGAAAATGCTGTATATGTATGTCAAATAATTGCATGGGCCCAGCTTCTGAACCTGCATGGCCACAAAACGTAGGGGAAGCAATGGACTAAGGGTCAGAAAGAAAGAAAAATCTTCCAACCACTGAACCCCCACAGCACCATGATCAGTGTTGGGTTCCCTTTGTCAAGTCCTTGTCAACTGCCATTGTTTTTTATATGAACCACAACAATAGTCCTGGAGGTCAGACCTCCACCAGTCATACATTTATTGATGGTCTATCCTAATGCTAAGACATCAATGTTAAAATCCCACAGTACCCCTTTAACTGGCTTCCTGCCATGACTGATGAGAGCTTCCCTGGATATGCTGTTTGTAGAATATATTAATACTATATGAATAATGAGAAGTAACACGTAAAAGGCTCTTTGCTTGTCAAATGGATTGTAGAAACCATTGATGATACATACATGGTTTCATTTATACTCACCTTTACTTTGATACCAGGGTTCGTCACATGAATATCTCTTATAGCAAGAAGAACATCTTTGGAAGAATGGTCCTGAAGAAGAGCCACCACTTTGATCAGGTTATCCTGGGTCAGACTGCTGCCATACTGCTCGTAGAGAATCCTCAGGGGCACGGTCTTTTCTGCAGAAACAGTAGAGAGCAGCACTATATTAATAGTCAATGAATACAAAAACAACAAAATACAAAAAAAACTAAGGAATTACGCATGAACATCTGGACTATTATGCATTATCATGGGAATTGCTAGTCTTAGAAGATCAGAGGCACACGCCTTCTCAAGGTCTGTAGCCTGTGTGTTCTCATACTGGTCCGATGACATCATAGCATTGCGCTAATGCCTTTTTATATTAGAATGATCTTTCTGAATGAGTTTTGTTACATTACCTCATGTGACAACTACTCTGTAAAGTTATGCCTATGATCAGTTTATATCCCAATGGGTTATATGTGTATTGTACAATATAAGTGTTATGGATAGTAATGAGCAAACTTTTGAAAAGTTTGGTTCAATCGGTTGGCCGAACTTTTGCTAAAAGTTCGATTTGATGCAAATTCGTATCAACTGAATTGGAAGTTCACTAAAACTCCTAAAACTTGTATCTTATGAAACGTAGAGGACTGGTGCTGAGCAAACCGAATCGGTAGAACCCTCTTTCGGGTAGAACTTTGCTAAAAGCTCAGTTCGGGTTTCTGACATACCAAACTTTTAGCAATGTTCGACCCAAAACAGGGTTCTACTGGTTTGGTTTGCTCAACACTAGTTCTAGAGAAAAATAAGATCACCGAGATCCCTTTGGCCGCCACATGATATAGGCAGATAATAACCACCAAGGGTTGGGGCTGAGTGGATCTCTTGCTGTTCAGCCCATTGCAAAGCCCAGAATTTTTCCTTCTTTCGTTCCAGACACAACACAGTAATGATCGTACACACATTTTAATATGAATGCCAAACAATTACATCAGAGTTACACTGGAAGGAAAGGGCCAAGTTAAACATGAGTTAGGAATTTGTTTTCTTCTACTGTTGGAGCAAATCACTTAGAGAGTGAAGGATGGCAGCAGATAATGACATATTCGATAATAGGGTGCACTCTTCTGTAGATTTATGATCAATATGAATGCAGCCTTGCAGAACTTCTCCTGCCAGAATGTGAGATAGATAATACAACTGCACAACCTATATTTTAATACCACAGCAAATATAAAACGATGATGAGTAATGAGAAGAGTCAAAAAGGACAATGGAAAAGACTTGAAGTACAAGATGCTAACAAAGAGATCATGTATTACATATCGACGGGCTTCTTTTTACATTCAACATCTTGCTTCCTCTGTTGAACCCAACAAATATGGAAAAAAATAGACAAAAATACCATTATGTAGGCAAAGTATGATAAGCCATAGATTAGTGAAAATGTCAACAAATGATAATGCACAGAGTGCCAACCAAGTAAGGGTCAGCTCTGAAGTCAAGACATGTAAGGCTTGATTTACAGTAAAGGTGTCACACAAGTAAAACAAGAATGGTGGTCCTAGGGTCAAAGTTTTTCACTTGTCCAATGGTGAAACTAAATGCCCAAGCGAGTCCCCTAGATTAATGTTTCTCTTCTCGAGTCCTCAAATATCCACAACAGGCCATGGTTTGAAGATTTCCTAGAGAGAAAACACGTGGCAATTTCGTACTCACTAATGATAATTATATGACATGTACAAAACAAAGGAAATCCTGAAAACGTGACGTGTGTTGGAGAACTGGAGTAGAGAAACACTGCTTTAGATGTTGACGGAACTTAAAAAGACTCGGTCACATGCTTTTAGGCCCCCTATCCATGGGCGATGCGAAGTCCTGCGGCAGATCGCCGCCGCCGATTCTCCGCTGGTCAGCCATATCTGATAGATAGGCTGGCCACGGAGAATCAGGGCAATTCGCAGCATGCTGAGGAGAATCGAAATGACAGGTGGACAGGTGACGGAGCTTTCCATAGCAATGCTATCAAGCGTCGGCCGGCGTGATTCGAAATCACGGCCGGCGAAATCATGCCCCTGGACAGGCACCCTTAGCTGTATAAGTTAAGCTTATATGACCCCTGAGTCCGGGGATGTTAGTGTTATACTTACCTTCCCCGTCATTCCCCCAGTGTCAGAGCTGGAAGCCGCTGCTCAATGCACTGAGCTGCACTGCTAAGTAGTCCACCCATGATAAAATTAGAATGTGTGCCCAAACTCAGTGGGTCAGCTACTTTCTGCCCATAAGCTTATTTTACAGGTCTAAAAGTAGCTGATGGAGTCTCTTTAAGGCCTCGTTCTCACAAGCACTGTTTTAGTGCAGTATAGGTGCGCAAAAAAAAAATCACACCTATACTGTGCTAAAAATCGCGTGAACGTGCACCTGCACCAGGAAGAGAGAAAGAAGCCGCACAGGGCTTTGGGTTAATCCCCCCATAGCCCTGCTCTGTCTCTCCATGCTATGCGTTAATCTTCCCCATAGCCCTGCTATCTCTCCCTGCTATGGGGGATTAACCCATAGCCCCGCTCTCCCTCTCTTCCTGTCCTGGGGATCTCCAGTGGATATCCCCATAGTGCAGAGAGAAAGGGTGCGGGCTTATAGGGCTTCTCACAGGGATTCCCCAAAGCAAAAATAGAGGGGGTTGGGCTAAAGGGATAGGATTAGAGGGTGGATCCCTCTAGCCTTGGCCTCTCCTCCCACACTCTACGGAAAGCCCTGTAATCCTGCCCTCTCTCTCTTGCCCCACTATAGGGAAATCCCTTGGGGAGTGAAGCAGATGGAGTCCCCTACTGCCCCCTGCTGTTGGGAAATTGCGCAGCAGCTGGGCTGGAGGAATACCACTCTGCTTACAGCTGGACATTCAAAACGTGGTGCCCAGAAGCACATTTTAAATGTCCCATTGCCTCCCCGAGAGTTCCCTTACTCCCTGCCGGGACTAACAGGAGTTTACAGCGGGACATTTAAAATGTGCTTCTGGGCAGCAGGTTTTAAATGTCCTGCTGTAAGCAGCAGGGTATTCTCTCGGTTGGCGGAAATCCTCCTTTTCCTGCGCAGAAGTTACCATAGACTTACTTCCATAGGAGTCAAAGGAAACTTCTGCGCAGCTCACACCAAAGATAGGTCAGGTCTAGAGATGAGCGATCGGGCTCGTTTAGAGCAATTACTCGATCGAGCATCGCTTTTTTCGAGTAACTGCATAATCGGGCGAAAAGATTCGGGGGGCGCCGGGGGTGAGTTGGAGGGAAGAGAGAGAGATCCCCCCTGTCCCCCCCCCCTGCTACCCCCCGCACCACCCCCGAATCTTTTCGCCCGAGTAGGCAGTTACTTGAAAAAAGCGATGCTCGATCGAGTAATTGTCCTAAATGAGCCCGATCGCTCATCTCTAGTCTAGTTTTTAGCGCGTCTAAAATTCCTTCATGTGAACGCTTCTGTAGCAAACCATTTTTATAAAAGCACTCTTTCACGCACCTCTAATGCACAAAAACCACGCTCGTGTGAACGAGGCCTTAATTGGTGCCTCTGGCCCTGCTATTATTTTAACCTGCAGCAGAAGTACAGATTTACTATACATTTGTCCCATATGAACTCTCTAGTGTAATTTTGTATACAGTGAATTGGGCAAGATCTGACAACTCAATTATCCATCTCTCAATGTAGGTTGATATAGGAGGCATTTAAGTGGACCTTCCCTTTAAAGTGGCCGTCTGGTTTTGGGACAAAATTCAATCCTGGGACAAGAGGGGTATGCATATTACCTGCAGTTGCTCTTCTCTGCTGCTGCTCTTATCCACTAGTTTTGGGTCCTGTTTTTGGCCATGTCTGCAGCAATTTTCTAACTACCTAATGCACATTGTGCACTGCCCTCTGATTGACCAATGCTAATCACATGAGCAGCTCTAGCCAATCAGAGAGCAGGTATAGTGTATAAGTAGTCTAACACTACCAATGCACTGTGGAGTAGTGTGAAGATCTTGGATGGCTGAAGGCAGAACCCAGAATTAGTGGACTGGAGAGATGGCTGAGAAGAACAAATGAAGGTAATATAACCTCTCATTCTCTGGTTCCAGGACAGAATTTGGTCCCGGAACCGGAGGGTTGCTTTAAGGCATCCTGCAAATTATAACCAAACGCTACTTTCTCAGTATGTTTTCACATTTTCTAGCTGTAGAAACCTCTGTACTTTTCTTCTATAGTGAGAAAAACAGATTTTCCAGCAACACAATTCCAAATCCCTGTTGCGGTGATGTTCTGTTTAACCCCTGAATGGTTTAGTGTTGCAGCACTGGTTAAGAAGTACTCCCCACTGAGCCCGGTCTAACACCAATGCCTCACGCTGCACCAGGGGATGAGTGCGATTCAAAGTGACTTATAGTCTCTATACTCCAAAGGCCAGAGATCAGTGTAAGTGTATTCTCTAAGTACCACAGCCAGCCATAGGAGTGAGAACTAAATGCCTATAAAAAGAAATAATGGATATCGATTCACTTGCATAATTCACAGCGGTTTCAACATATTTATTCACTGCAGCGAGTGAAGCGCGGAAAGAAAATAACAGAACATCTTTAATAATTTAAGGGTCAGTCATAAAGCGGAAAATAGGATAAAAACTCACCCCTCCCCTAAAAAGGTATGCTTTCATCTAAATCATATTTTCACTTGGATTTGGGGGGTGTTCACTCTTGGCCCTTCCACCAATGTGGCTAAGGACCTTTGGTCATCCAGAGGCAGGTAGTGAGGATTCCTTCATTGGAGAACTACCCTCCCTAAGCTGATTCCGCACAGGGTGCCATCCAAGATAAAACCGACACTGCCTGAGGGTATGTTTTTGGGTGTCCCCCATCATAAGAAAAAAAACGCATTTGTCTAAATGTTTTTTCCACTGCTCAAAGCATTTTTTTTAACTTGTTGTTATTGGTGTCTTTTAGTATTTGTGCCGTTTTTTTTATTTCACCTCTTCGACATCAGCAAAATGCTTACCTTTTGAAGTTTCTTAACCCGGGAATTAAAAAAAAAAAGTTGCATGGAGATCAGGTGAACATGGAGGGTGAGGCAAGGGTGTCATGCCGTTTTTCATAAAAAAATTACTTAACACCCGGGGCTCTGCGGGCCGGTGCTTTGTGAAGATGGAAGAATTAGTTACCCATTTGCCACAAATCGGGACGTTTCTCCATACATTGTGACGCAACTAGAGATGAGCGAACGTACTCGTTTAGGGCGTTTTTGCACTCGAGCACCGCTTTTTCCGAGTAACTGACTACTCGGACGAAAAGATTCGGGGGGCGCCAGGGGGCGGCGTGGTGGAGCGGGGGGTAACAGTGGGGAACAGGGGGGAGCTCTCTCTCTCTTCCTCACCCCCCCAGTCCCCTCTGCAACCCCCCGCTCACCCCCAGTGCCCCCCGAATCTTTTCGTCCGAGTAGTCAGTTACTCGGAAAAAGCGGAGCTCGAGTGCAAAAACGCCCAAAAAGAGTAGATTCGCTCATCTGTAGATGCAACCTTTTCAAAACTTCAAAATAAAAATTTTGATTGACTGTTTGACCCTGTGTTACGAATTCCGAGCCAATATCCCTCTCACATCAAAGAAACAAATGAACATTGTTCATACGTTGTTTGTATGAGTCGGCCATCACAAAATAAGTGAAAAACTGAACAACTTAAAGGGGTTTTCCAGGGAGAATACTACTGATTACCTATCCTCAGGATAGGTCCTCAATAGTTGATCGGTTGGGGTCCGTCGCTCGGGACCCTGACTGTTCAGCTGAGTGGCTGCATATTGTCAGTGCTGCAAATACACAGAGGTCGGAGCAGAAGCAGCAGAAGTCTTTGCGCCAACCTCTGTATAGTGGCCGATGCTTGTAACTGCAGGCTGGGGTCTCATTGAAATCAACACGAGCCGTGCCTTCCGTTACAAGCGCTGGCCACTACACAGAGGTCAGCGCAGAGACTTCCGCCCTGACTTCTGTGCTGTTGCAGGCACTGACAGCATGCACCCGCACAGCTGACTTTATAACAAGTCTTATCAATGATTGAGAATGGGAAACCAAGCCAGAAAACCATGCACAGACAGACCGTTTCAGGATGGATGCCCCTCATCAGTGTGCAGCAGACTTCTGGCTTAGTCTGTGAGACTTTATAACCTCCTTATTTGCATAAATTACCCAGAAGTGCTAGCATGGTCTTATAGATCTCCTTACTCATCTTTTAGGTGTCCCTAAACCCCTTTTGGGTGCTCTCCTTGGGGAGCGACTATACCATCCCCTGACCCACTCACCCATCTTTAGGTGTCCCCACACTTTTTGAGTGCTCTCCTTAAGAAGACACGACATCTCTCGCTCACCAAAATATAAAACTGCAGTTACTTTACTCCATGAAGAACATACAATTGATGGGGTACAGCCAGACAGGTGCAATAGATAACAAGAGCCATTTATCATGACCACCCGCTTCCTCAAGCCTCACTATATTGTGGTGCATGCCGCCATTTACTTCTCAATGTTGATTACAGTTTTTGATATAGTTTTTTTCAGCCAAAGTCCAAAGTGAATTCAGCAGGAAGAAATATGAGGTGGAGGATCGCGGAGTGTCCCCCATTGATTTCAATAGGGAGACCTCACATCGCATTGCACTCAAGTGCACCTAGCATGTGGTGCAATGTTGCCACCAACTCTATTGAAAACAATGTGAGGGCTCGCACAAGATAGGACGTGTCACTCGTGTGTATGGACCCCTTTCAAAGGAATGGGGTTCATAGGTCATACCGCTCATGTATATGACCCCTTTCAAAAGAATGGGGTTCATATTTGTGCATCTTGCAACGCACCAATCTTGCGCAATTTTTTCAGCCACTTGAAAACACCCTCATGTCTTCCTTTTTATGTCCCATTCCTTTTGAATCCACTTCTGGTTTTGGCTCATTTATAAACTGCCACAAAAATGCAATGTTTTTCCAAAAACACTGTGTGACGCCACTAATGAGCATTAATTACTACAGGTTGTTATTACTCATTGGTTGTGAAAGACAAACAGTAGTTTGCGCCTGTTTTACATTATTGCCGTTAATCCTCAAGATACATCTTAATCCCTCTGAGACATTTGTCTGTGTTGACTCATTTAATAACCCACGCTTTATCCTAATTGCTCTGAACAGAATATTCGTTCTCCTCATCACTTTATATACAGTAAATTTTTGGCATAGGCAAAATACAAATTGTAACCTGGGAAACTTGAACTGAGCCCCGGGGCAGACAAACGGCTATGCACAGTCTACATTGATTCTCATTTACAGTCGAGTTGGAAAATCTGAGGTGGAATAATATATAGAAGCAGCAATAAATGGTATATTGCTGCACCTAGGGGCACATTTATATGAAGTGTCCTTAGTACATTAGCTTTTTGGCATAGATTTTATTGGTCATGCGCCAAATCTGGGACTGGATCCAAAAAAGAGTGAAATATAAGTTTTTACATTATACGTTTCCTCTTTATCGGATCACCTGCATAAAAAACTGAACAGTACTGCACTGCCTGAACAAGATCCTAGCAAAAGCTTTATACGATGCATGACAGCTCAGAGCTCCCAGCGTACGGTTTCCTGCAACATTCTGAGTCACGCAATTAAAAACCTGTCAGCCAAGTGTAAAACTTCGAAAAGTGATGGAAACATTGTAAATGAGCACCCTGTACAAAAATGCTAGAGATTGTGTTATGCCTAGTGCAGGGTTTGAGGACAGTGTGTTAAAGGGATTGTCCAGCTCTGAAGATTGATGGCCTATTAATAGTTAATCGGCAAGGGTCTACCATTTGGAACCCCCGACGATCAGCTGTTTACCAGACCACTGTTTCAGTGTGTGGAGTTGAAAGCATACAGCTCCGTACACTTTGCAGTGGCCTGATGTGGTATTGCAATGGGAACAGAGCCTCCAATATATCATGCTGGGCCACTGCAAAGTGTATGCAGCTATGTTCTTCCTGCTCCATAGACTGACAAAGCAGCCCTGGGAATAACTGATCAACGGGCGTTGCTGCCGATCAGCTATTGATGACCCATTCTGAGGATAGGTTATGAATAGAGATGAGCGAGTATACTCGCTAAAGGCAATTGCTCGAGCGAGCATTGCCTTTAGTGAGTATCTCCCCCGCTGTAGACAGAAGGGTCGGGTGCCGGCACGGGGGAGCGGTGAGTAGCGGCTGTCAGCAGGGGGGAGCCGGGGAGAGAGGGAGAGAGAGATCTCCCCTCTGTTCCGCCCCGCTCTCCCCCGCAGCCCCGTGCCCGCTGCCGGCACCCAAACCTTCAGTCTCGAGCGGGGGATATACTCGTTAAAGGCAATGCTCGCTCGAGCGATTGCCTTCAGCGAGTATACTCACTCATCTATAGTTATGAATCTTCAGGGCTGAACAAACCCTTTTAATTAAAGGTGGCTAATCTAGTAATCAGCATTTTAATGGGATAGCTCATAAATTTCAGATCAATGGGGTTCAAAGTTTCAAACAACTTTATAGGGACCTCTAGTCACCCGACCCTGTCCAGAAATACAGTTGTGATGTGGCGCTATGGCCAAGTATACACTCTACAAACAACTCTATAAGGAGTATGCAAACAGCTGAGCATGCTCATGTAGTGGCCCAAAGTTGGGGCCCCCCAGAGCACTTTTATAGCTACCTCATGTGGTGCGTGTTGTCAATTGTAGTAACTTATGTGTATTGTCTGTGTCTGGTGTTTTCTCTATCTAACCTAAGTGTGACCTAGCACAATTCACCCTAACTTGCTCTATGTCCTGTCAATCATCTCTAGCTAGCTCTGATATTGGGTACTGGGAACTTCCTCTAGCTCAGGATTGGTTTGGGGGATTGATATAAAAAGACAGCTCTTAGGTGTAGAAGGAGGAGAAGGAAGGAAAAAATAAGAGAGAAGGGGTAAGAGGAGGAGTGGGGAGAGTAAAACCCTTGAGGAATCAAGTTAAGCCTGAGCTCAAGGCAAGTCTGAGCTGATATCAGGTCCAGCTTAACCAAGGCTGAATCGTAACAAGCCATGCCTGGAGGGAAGTGAGTTGTTGCAGGAGTGTCTTTTTCCACCCTACCAGAAGGTATCGGAGTTAGGGCAGACCCCGAGTAACTGGAAGGAAAATGGGACTTAAACCATGAGTGATTCACAATCCTGCTTAGTCTGAAGTCAGTGTGCCTTCCGGCAAACCTATGCTAGTTCCTCCATTCCTTCACAAATAGTCACCCCGTGCAGCGACCAGATAACTTAGTCTGGCCATCTCATCCACCCAAAGTGAGAGAGAGTTAAGGAATGCAAAAACTGTTGTTACTCGTCCGTGCAATGTACTGTTGAAGATGTCTATCGCTTACTGGACATGCCAAGTGAAAGCTATTTGCTGTTTATTTGAAAGAGTCAGTAAAAACCGCGTGCCTCCGGTTTTACAAAAGCTCATCCGTCTGAACTGTTTATTTCACCATTACCATCATATTAAGAGGCACTTGTGTCACGTTGAACTATTACCCATTGCTGACATCAATCATCCTTGTGTAATCCATTGACTGTGTGGTCATCACTCTACGCAGAGTGGCCACCACCGTGACTAGGCCTGAGTTAGAAAACCCACTCGAGCTACTTTTGCCCCCTTCAGCTCACTGCACTTACTCATGTATTAATGGGGTATTCTGGGCATTTCATCTCTTGCAGTATTGATGACCTAGCCTGAGGATAGGTCATCAATAGTTGATTGGCAGGATCTGCTGCTTGCTATCAGTTTATCTCAGCCCCTGCACTCACTGCAGTGGGGCCGTACATCCAGATTGGGGTTGGAGTCAGAAATGCAATGGAAGTTATAGCTCCCATTGATTTCAATGTAAGCAAAGTCAGCTCCGACATACAGTTCATTGATTTCAATGCAAGTGGGTGCATATCCTTATACCCATGGGCAGCTAAAAGCATTAAAGTGGTGAATTATTTAAATGTTTGAGGTCAATGCAAAACAATTGCTCTGTACCCTTCATGAACTTGTTGGGCACCAGCTGGTTAGCCATGGGCCGCCAAAAAAATGCTGTACAGTATTCTATAATCGCATCAGTAATCAGATTATGTGGTATGTTGGTCTAGAATTCTGGAAGATTACCAAATTGCTTATAATTTATTGTTCTATTATACATTCAGGGACCTCTTTGTTTGCAGCAGAAGGTTCAGCCCTCAGGTCTTTGCATACAAGAAGCAAAATATAATGTAGTTCTGCCAATCTTTCTAGGAAACGATTCTTTGGAAAACTAATATTGTGTTCATTATGAATTGTTACAGGAACCACAGAGGAACATCTGCGTCCCATAACGCAAAGCTCTTAGCGCAGCAATACTAAATAGTATATTACATAACAATGCTATCCATATATCTAATGCCAATGTAATAACATCATACACATACATCGTATTACAAACACTGAAAAAAAATGTTTTTTTCCTCATTCTCCTAACTGTAGAGCTCAGTTCACACGGGGCAGAATTGACGCGGAATTTCCGCGCAGAAAGTTCTGCCAGCAATCTTAAGCCCGCGCCTAACCAGCACAGTGGACGAGATTTGTAAAAATCTCGTCCACATACTGCGGAGAAGCCATTGCGGCCAAGCCGTGCTGAAATTAATATGCTGCGCGGAATTCAAAGCTGATGGACCTCTTTTCATTCATGGTGAACAACCCCCATTGTAGTAAGGGGGTTACAGGACAATGAACTGCTTAAAGGTGTGGTCCAAGTTGTATTTTTCTCACTAAAAGTCTGTTCTGTATGCAGTAAACCAACAAGTAGGCATATATTCACCCCTCCCCGCTACTGCTGTGTCCCTTGCCGCCAGTCCCTATCTCTCCTCTGACATACCGTTTACAGGCTGTCCCAGCCCATTTATGGGACATAACAGGTGCTGCAGCCAATGACAGAGCTCAGTACTCGATTGCTCAGCTCTGAAATTGGCTGCCATGCCTATAATGTCCTGTAGTAGGAAAGGAGAAGGGTGGAGCAAACCCAAAGTTATTGAAGTTTTTGATCCCAGATAGTATCTGGAGACCAAAAATAACCTTAGGGTGGGCTGTAAAAGTTGAATAAGTTGTGGAGGATCTGCCAATCAGGAGAGCCTCCCAATGGAGGGCACGGCAGTGATATGAAAAGCTATAGAGAAAGAACACTGGTGCATTGGCGCAGCTCTCCAGAAAAGAGAGTGGGACGGTAGGACATATTATCCAACGTCTCTTTTATTGAGTATAATAAAAATTAGGATAGCATGTGCGTTTCGGGGCGAACCCTTTCTTCAGTCATGCTGGGTGTGGCTAATTCATGAAAGTTATGTAAGGTACTAGAAGTGATAACAACATATAAGCACAGAAAGAAAATAAAAATTGAATAAAACAAGACAAAATACTGTTAAATTATAATAAAAGAATACACCCAAACAAGTAGGTGAATAGCTAAAAGGCAAAAACAGGCAGCAGATCAATGGTCAATAAAAATAAACAAACAGCATATCATATCAAATGGAAAATGATTAGACAAGTCAAGAGAAAATTCAAAAATGGCGAACAATGTCATATTAGGTTGTACAAAAGAGGATGGTACAGTATAAGTATCATTGTGTCAGACTGGTAGTGTATTAAAATTTGAATAGAAATTGCTTCAAATCGACTTAAAATATTGTGGCATAGCAGTTTCTGTGGTAGAGTCCATCTAACAGCATCACACAGACTGAGAAACTGACTAGGAACTGGACACATAACCCCAAGTAAATCTGAGTGGGTCTGAATTAAGATCATTTGAGGAAAAAGAGGGCAGACGTTTCATGCAACAGCAAGGAATAACTAACCAAGGTAACTCTAGCTGACATATATATAGCCAGGGACGTAGCTAAAGGCTCATGGGCCCGGGTGCAAAAGTTTATCTTGGGGCCCCCTCCAACTTCTTTTAACCCCTTAACGCAGAGGCATAACTTGAAGCTTCTGGGCCCCAATGCAAAACCTGTAACAGGGTCCCTAAATATAAAGCTTTATATGGAGAAGAGAGGCCTTATGGGCCCCTGAGGCCCCTGGGATATATAATAATCTATATTTATATAGCGCCAACATATTCCGCAGCGCTTACAATATGAAGTCCAGCTCACATGTCTGTATAGTGCTGGTTTATGAATATATTATTGAGGCATTAACATTATGTCATTAAAGGAGATGTCCCGCGCCGAAACGGGTTTTTTTTTTTTTTAACCCCCCCCCCCGTTCGGCGCGAGACAACCCCGATGCAGGGGTTAAAAAAACCACCCGCACAGCGCTTACCTGAATCCCGGCGGTCCGGCGTCTTCATACTCACCTGCTGAAGATGGCCGCCGGGATCCTCTGTCTTCATGGACCGCAGGGCTTCTGTGCGGTCCATTGCCGATTCCAGCCTCCTGATTGGCTGGAATCGGCACGTGACGGGGCGGAGCTACACGGAGCTACACGGAGCCCCATAGAGAAGAGGAGAAGACCCGGACTGCGCAAGCGCGGCTAATTTGGCCATCGGAGGGCGAAAATTAGTCGGCACCATGGAGACGAGGACGCCAGCAACGGAGCAGGTAAGTATAAAACTTTTTATAACTTCTGTATGGCTCATAATTAATGCACAATGTACATTACAAAGTGCATTATTATGGCCATGCAGAAGTGTATAGACCCACTTGCTGCCTCGGGACAACCCCTTTAAGCCTACGTAGTGATCCAAGCTCCTAGGCCACCAGGGAGGGTTTTGATGCTGTGCAGCTTATAACACTATGCTATATGTATAACATACGGTATGTCCGATCAACAAGCGGACAAGAAGAATAGACTATTAACACCGATTTGTTAGATAGTTTCGATTTCCTCAGGGAATGTACAGAGAACACAGACCTTCTGAAACCTGTGTGGAACCTCAGCAGAACCCCATCAATTGCTCTATTAGAGTCTTTTTGCTCACTGGATATCAGAGGCTCACAGTATCGCACTATAAAGCAGCACAACTGCAGTAAAAGCTTATTATCGGTTTATTGATACAGCAACACAGGAGAAATACAATGTTCCCACAGCACGGAGACTTACACAACATGAAATGCCGATATTTGACATTAATATATTTCAGAGACCTTACTGAGCCAAAATGCTGTAACAAACAATTTATAACTAGGGCTATGGTCGTCTTACCTTCTCTCTGGGGTAAGTAATGCCAGAAAACAGAAGCTATTAAAAATACAAGTTATTTTAGCTTTGTCCACCTTATTTCAAGTCTGCACAGCTATGACATCCATAGATATGTAAGATAGAGCTTTATCTGCTGGAATACTGGGACCAGTTAAACAATAAAAGTTGTCTGAGGGTGGCGCTAGTGCATTATGTAGCCTTCAAACAACTTTATTTTGTTTCCTGTATGTAAGTGGCTGCTATCTGCCCATGCTATGTAGAGGACAAATTAAATTCCCTGGATTTGGCAACTGCATTCTGGTTGTATATGACACTGGTTGGGTACTGTTGTACCTTGATGCCACCGGAAGCTAGGGGTTTGAGAGGGCTTAGATGGAGGAACGTCCCTGTCACACCCCTAGCTCCTGATTGGCTGCCGACCCAGCACAGCTCAGAGCCGGAGAGCGGCATGGAAGGAGTTTTTCCTGTGATGGAGAGTTAGGGTTAGTTTCACAGTTAGGCTTACATTAGTAGCTGTATATTCTTCCATGTGAGTGCCGTCCAGCAGTAACATGGAAGCATTTACAGCTAATAATGTAAGCCTAACTGTGAAACTAACCCTAACCTCCATCCCTGGCAAACGTCATTGCACGCTCCTAGGACCTTGCCGCTGGTGTTTCCTGCACCCAGAACTTCAGCTCTCCGTCCCCCGCTGCCACCGGCAGGACCTTGCCAGCCGTGTCCCCTGCAGTCACAACCCCAGCCCCCCATCCCCCTGCCGCTACCAGCAGGACCTTGCCGCCCAGCTCACCTAATGTCCCCATGCATGCTGAAGCCCCCGGCTGCAGGAGCTGATGGCAGACAGTGGAGAGAGCAGCAGAAAGGGGAGAGAGCAGGAGCCAAGCACAATCCACAGCGTCGGGGTTACTCACCGGCCGACGGGGACAATTCTCTGTAGCCCATCAGAAGACACAGCGGCGGAGTGGTGAGTGCAGCCAATCAGCCACTGGGGACATGACCTGGATGTTAAGCTCCCTAACATTTGGCTACACCCACCACTTCCGGTGTTGTCAAGGTACAACAGTACCCACTGGTTGCATAGGATCAAGGCAATTTTTAGTTTGTGATAACTGTGCAGTTGCCAAGGCATCCTCTTATTAGGGGGCCCCATGAGTAATGGATCCCCAAAACCAACCTGAAAGTGGAGAATTAAACAATTTGCATTTTAATTTGTGGTTTTATTGTATTCAATTGTATTATGTGGCAATTACACAAATTGTTTAAAAAAATCCCTTTCCTAGAAAGAGCTGTCGAAATTGAATGAAACTTTCACTGTGTGATTGTAATATTGTAAGTGATTACAATATCAGAGCAAAAGGATAATCTATTGCAGCAAACTGAACACTTGAATGGAGGCTCTAGTACCCTGTTGCACCATCTCTAGCCTAGATATAAGATGTGATACAGATGGGCATGGAAGCTCTAGTACCCTGTTGTACCACCTCTAGCTTGGATATAACATGTGATATGGGACAGCATGGAGGCTCTAGTACCCTGTTGGGCCACTTCTAGCTTGGATACAAAATGTGATACAGGTGGGCATGGAGGCTCTAATATCCTGTTGGGTCGCCTCTAGTTTGAATACAAGATGTGATATAGGCATGGAAGCTCTGGTACCTTGTGGACCACCTCTAGCTTGGATACAAGATGTGATACAGGCGGCATGGAGGCTCTATTACCCTGTTGTACTGCCTCTAGCTTGGATACAAGATATGATACAAGCAGGCTCTAGTACCCTGTTGGGCTGCCTCTAGCTTGGATAAAAGATGTGATATGGGTGAGCATGGAGGCATACAGGTTCTGTATAATATGCCAACCGTGAAAGTTAGCATCCCAGATGGTCCCATACAGGCAGCCATGGAAGTGTGACAATGATGTGGTGACATTCCTGTGACACCCTTGCCATGTACAGTGGAGCATTATCCTGCTGCAAGTACCTTTTCAAAGCCCTGCCATGACACCCCTGCAAATGGAAGTAATGGCAGATGGGTGTCAAAGGCAGTACATGTAATGGGTGCCATGAAACCAAATGTCCCCCAGTCAAGCCTTGAAATGGTTCCAACAGACATAGGAGCCTATAACGATAGTGCAACCTGTCTCTGGATGGTGAACAACAAACAGTTGGAGCTGTTTATGCTTGTCGGACAATCGGATGATCCTCTCCACTGGTAGTTTGTCGAGGGTGTCCTGAACCCAGTAGCCTTGTGTGTACCTTCAAGCATCCACCAGTCCCAACACCTCCTAACAGTCTTGTCAAAATGGCTCAGATGGTGGGCAATTTGTTGATACGACCATCCAGCTTCTCGCTTTCCAATTCATTCTCTCGAACTCTGTTAATTGGACAAAATTTCTTCCATTGCATCCTAGAAGAATGTCTAGTGGTCAACAAGTTGTACGCAAGCGGAACAAGAGATCACTACACACAAGTAGCCTCTGGGAGCCCTTTTGTAGGCCAAAGGTAGAACCATTTTTAGAGCCTCAGGTGTCAAGACTGGTTATCTAATCGCACCACAACTCTAATCATATCTGCCTGAGATGTCACTGCATGCCAAGTTTTGCAGCAAAACAACAACTCCTTCTAGGGGCGGGATTTTTTTTTTTTTTTTTTAATTAGTGTATATGGCAATGCAACATGGTACTATATGCTAGCTTGATTTAGTAACTGTATAGCGGTTTATTTAGACATTGTATTGTACTGTTATGGTATTACACTAGTATTATACTATCATCAGCATTAGTGATGACAGCGGCCCTTCATAATAGGCAACAGATATTTTTCAGCATTTAGAAGATACACTAATTTTAAACTTTAACACCTGTATAGTACCTATCCACTATATAAATGATCTATGCAGATGAGACAAAAGCGCTGAGTGCTCAGTCCAGTCCTGTGAAGATAATATGCCAGAGCAGACCAGTAGAACTTCCTTATTTGCTGGATCTTTATCCCCTCCGTTTTTGTAGAAACAATCGATAGGGAACCTTGAGCAGATACGTTAGGAATATAAGGTATATACAAATACTGATTGCACTCACCCGATTTAACAGAGTCACCCATATATCAGGGTGCTCTGGTACATCCTATATCCAGGTAGGGTTAAATATACGTATGCACTGGTCTATTCAGACATCCCCTTGGGAGAGCGTCGATAGGAATCCCAAGAGAAGTTCATCGGAGGCTTAATAAAGGCTGTTAGCCGAAACGTGTTGCATGTATATTTGTTTTCTATCTGTGAATATAACAACCTGTCTTTGGAACGTGTGAAGTCCCCATCACCACGCTGCTCCATCCAAACCACAAGTGGTATTCAGGCGGTACTGGATTAGGGGTGCACTCACCAGAGTCCCCCCTGTGAAGTAAGTTCTTCACCATCTACAGTTTTTATGTTTTATCTGGAGCTCTTGGATTTTCTATAGGATTTACCTACACTATTGGTTTCTCTGTTTTTTGTAATGAGGTTTTTCCTTTAAAGGGGTTTCCGCTTTGGACAGTCTTGACTTGTTAGAGCTCGTTCAGATCAGCATTTTGATTTCTGCTTTGAATGGATCGGGTTTTTTTTGGGTTTTTTTTAATGAAACAGATAGCAAAACGGATCTAATAAACTAGCATCAAGAGCTGAACCAAATTGAAGCCTTTCTGTGGAATTCTATTACCCATTGACTGAATCTTAAAGAAAAAAGAATCTGTTTAATTTTTAAAAAAATTGAAATAATAGAGCAAACGGCTGCGCTATTGTTTCTGGGGGGGAAAAAAACTAAATGAAATGGAACAGAACTGAATGTGAGCATAACTGAACCTCAGAAAATTCCATTGAAATCAATGGGACTTGAAATAGAAACATTTTTTCTGTTTAGTAGCTCCACTGGCAGAAATGCCAAACGGAAATTAAAAAAAAAACTGTGATATGAACGAACCCTTAAAATGGTTACTTGACAATAAAAAGATCACGAAATGCCCCCCATGCTGGGATCCTGAATGATAAGATGTAATCTGTGCAGAAACCTGGAAGCAGCCTTTCAATTTCTCTGCAGCACACCCGCAGGAGAATTGAAGCATTACACAATGCCCATTCAAATAAATGGGTTGTGTGTAGAGATGAGCGAACACACTCGGATAAAGCAGTTTTTCGAGCGAGCATCGCTCTTCTCGAGTAACTGCTTACTGGTTCGAGTAGGCTCAGGGGGGGCGCGGCAAGGGTGAGTGGGGGGTGTTAGCGGGGTGTAGAGAGAGAGAGATCTCTTTCACTCTCCCCCCCCGCCACCCCCCGCCAATCCCCCCGAGCCTGCTCGGACCAGTAAGCAGTTACTCGAGAAGAGCGATGCTCGCTCGAGTAACTGCTTTATCCGAGCGTGCTCGCTCATCTCTAGTTGTGTGCATGATACAGAAAAGGTCCTTCAGTGAGACACACTCTGTAACAGCTCTCCACTCCGGCCAGGAGATCCTGAACAGGGAAACCCTCTATTAATTATGTCCACGTTTAGAGAACATTCCTTTCACAAAATTCTGACCATAATAGGTAAAAGGAAGCAGTCAGAGAACACGGCTTGATCCTCAGTTGATCAACACTCTGTCCAAAGACCATGAATGTGATAAATGGATAAACCATGCCACCTGCCCTTTCACACATAAAACATTCTTCAGGGACGAGATGGAACACCAAAAAAAGAACAAGAGAAATTAACCAGTTATCCAAATTTCTCAGTAACGCAGCCGTAAAAGGAGTGAAGCCAAATGTAATATATATCCGCTCCAGCATGAATAGATCACTAATCTAGTACCGTGTTTCCCTGAAAATAAGACAGTGTCTTATATTAATTTTTGTTCAAAAAGTTTTTTTACATGTATAGCTGCCTGGACACTATTTAAATTGACTTTTTAAATTAACTGTTAGCAGGGCTTAATTTTGGAGTAGGGCTTATATTTCAAGCATCCTCAAAAAGCCTGAAAAATCATTTTGCATCCTCAAAAATTCTGGAAAATCATGCTATGTCTTATTTTAGGATATGTCTTATTTGCAGGGAAACAGGGTATTTCTAGAAATCTTTGGTTCACAAACGAGGTAGGAAAGAAATGTTTAATAGCCAGAGGAACATTTTTCCCTCGCACACCTCCCATCCTGAGCATACGCAGATTTTTTGTTACATGTAGAACATTCCTGAATGTAGAAGAGTTTCCCCTTTATACAGTACCACCAGATGGAAACATTTTTCTTTGCCATCTGTGAGTAAGCCGCTGATCACAGAAGAAATACCCAACATCAACAAAGCCCCACCAACCCTATATTACTTCATTAGGGAAAAAACTGCATACGGAGTACTCTCAACATATACCGGAATATATTTACATTTTGGGGTAGATTTCTTTAGTTACAGTTTTAAACATTACACATTTATCGGATTATGAATAATATAGATAACCAATTACGTTACACTTCATTCTGGGCGGTCCACTTTTTTTAAAGAAGGCCCCCCAACGCTGATCACTATGGGTCCATGCAGTAGGACAACCTGCGATCAGTGGTGATCTCTGAGGAAACCCAGCAGCTGGAGTTCAATTCCTCTCCTGCCACCACAGGAGAACTGAAGAATTACACCGCCTATGGCTAATAGGTAAGGTAAAGTCCTAGGGTGACGTTGTGACGTTTTCTTGGCAGGCTGTTTTTGCGGGTTGCCTTCCCCAGTCATTTTTTAATCCCCCCCGGCGAGCTGAGTATTCATTTTACCAACCTCAGAAGGATGGAAGGCTGAGTCTACCTTGAGACGGTTACCTGAACCACACAAGGATTGAACCTGCAACCTTCAGGTCGTGAGCACTCTGCGCCACACTAGGCTCTACTGTGGCTAATAGATTATCCTAAATGGGACTGAACCACTCTATGATAAGTTACTTCAAGACATGGCATCCACGTTTGAAATATGATTATTAGCTGGCCGAACACTTTAGATGGCCAAATGAGCATAGAGGACAACTCATTCCTCCAGACTCCCCCCAATCCCATATACATGTAAGCTCTACCGAGTGTACATGTCTTTGCAATGGGGAGAAGGGAGTAATGCTCCTTTTACACAAGGTGATTCTCGTTTCAACGAGTGCATGAGCAAGTGACTTCACCGCTTACCAGTTCACAATTGTTCGCGCTCGTATAGCCTGTTTCGACGGGTAGATCACCATTGAGAATCGTTCACTTATGTTCACTTCTCATTCAGTGCTTCACATTCTATTAAGCGGGGAGTGTTTAAATGTAGCGTGAAGTGAACGAGCCGCCGATCATTTTTATGCTGGCTAAAACTGAACTACTGACAAGAAGTGCACAATTCCTGTTAGTCATTCAGTCGTTAGCTTCTCTTTAGATGTAACGATAATTGCTCAATTTCATTTGTTTGAGCCAATTTTGAGCGACAAGTGTTACATGGAAATTGGCAATAAGCCACAATTAGACTCCTCTGGCAGCAGCTTATCTCCCTTCAGAACAAAAGGATTGGGTGTGTTGAAAAGCAAAATGGCCGTCCCCACATACATGCAGCTGAGGAAGAGTATGGAGGCTCTAATGCACATAAAATCAACGGTTTCAACTGACATTATCTCGTGTCTAGCCTGCTTTACAATAAAAGGGGAAAAAATGGGTGTTTTACCTGCATTTGCTTGCAGCTTGAGGTTGAGAAGATCCTTCTTTCCACATTCTGGCCCCACATCACCAGTGAGGCTGGTAGGACGCGCGCAAAACGTAAGCCTACACTCCTTGTCCTCCTCAGTATTGTTGTTCATAACGGCAAACACATCAAAATCACTACCCTTGTCCATTTTTTCAGAAACTTTAATTTTTATGCCAACATCAGATGGGGCTTCTGCTTTTGGTGGTCGAGGAACATCAACGTACTGATTTGCTTTTTCAAAGACCCGTCTTTCATCTTCAGAATCTAAGAACCAGAGAAGGTAGTAAAAATTATGAAGATGCAAATCAACTGATACCACATCGTAAGTATGTATGTTTCTGTGTATAACACCTACAGTGGTGGTATGGCGTATGGAAAAAGGTTTTCCATGCAGAAACAATGCCACCATTTGTCCATGAGATGCGTCTGGTATTGCAGCTTGGGCCCTTCCACTAGACTAAAGGTGGGCAGCAATACCACACAACGCCCATGGACAAGATCAATGCAGCTTCTAAAGTAAAACATTCAGTAATGGGAAGACATAGCTGTTTGTTTTCCTAAAAACAGCACTACACCTGTCCACAGGTTGTATATGGTATTGCAGTTCAAGCCCATTCATGTCATATAGTGGAGGTGTTTCTGGAAGAAAGCAGCCATGTTTTTTTTATCCTAAAAAAACCTCTTTATCTGATATTTTGTCACTTGCTGCCCGTACAGGACAACCTGATCTTCTGAAAGTTTGTTTCCCAAGCTTCAGTCCTCATGACCTCCAACAGGTCTTGTTTTTAGCATTTCCATAGTATTGCACAAGTGACATAATTATCGGTGCCTCAGATATTGCCACAGGTGTCCTCTATAGGATATCCTCAAACCATGACCTGTTGGGGGGATTCATGAGGACTGGAGTTTAGGAAACACCGTGTTGCAGCATGCCTACTTCGATCTATAGTTGGGTGAAGAGGAATGTCACATTGTCTGCCCAGGCCCATGTGATCATGGCATTGGCGCATGCGCACAGTCATTTGGTGCTGGGTGCCGATGTGTGCACATCTATCTAAAAGTGTGGAGTGTGACTGGTCTATGGGGAGGAAGTTTCTACAACCTTTATTGTAGGGCATTTAGTCTGGCTGCTCCTCTCAGAGGGTGCCAGATATTCCTCTGCATGGTGGAGTTCTAGTCCGGTCCATGTCCTCCTGCTGTTGCCTCACTGTCAAATAAGTCCCTGGTCTTTCTACTTAACCCTTTCCAAATTCAGTGTTGGCCCTCGTCCGGCAATAAGATTTCCCTGCATAGCTCTGATGTCGGAGAAGGGCCGGCACATGACTCTAACAATATGCAGGACAGAGCTCCAATATCGTAGTGCAAGATGGTGGCATTCAAAATGGCGGTCATGTTGTTGACATAGCCTAACAGGTTTACCCCTTCCCCTTCAGCTTGTATGCAAAAGTAGACCCCTGACTGCCACATAGTTTTCATTCTATATAAGTATTTCCACACTTTTGAGACACCCTGTATTCATACTAAGGGCTCAGTCACACGGGCGTTTATTGCCGCGATTTGCGCATGCGCATGCGTCCGGCGGTTTTTTAAAACCATTGCTTTGCAATGGTATCGGACACATGAGCGCTTTTTATGCGCTCGTCCGATAAATTAGAGAACAGAAATCGCAGATCGCACCTATCTGCGATCTGCGATTCCTGTTCTCTTCTCTATATGCGCTCAATGGGGCCGGCGGCAGCAGCGCCGACCCCAATGAGAACATATAGAAGACAAATCATTCTTCTCTGCCACAGCTGGAACAGCTGTGGCAGAGAAGAACGATGTTTGCCCATTGAATTCAATGGAGCGGCAATACAGCCGCTCCATTGAAAGCAATGGGCTGCCGGCGTGCGCGGGGTTAATTGTCGGGAAGGGGTTAAATATATAACCCCTTTCCTGCAATGCATCCTGAAAAGTGAAAAAATTAAAAAAAAGGATGTACTCACCTGCTCCCGGCAGCTGGAGATCCCGGCGGCCGGCCTGCAGTGGGTGTGAAGGGGGTGTGACTCAGGCTTGCCCCTGATTGGCTCAGCCTGAGCCAATCAGAGGCTGATCTCAGTCACACCCATTCATGAATTCATGAATGGGTGTGACTGAGACTTGCTTCTGATTGGCTCAGCGCTGAGCCAATCAGGGGCAAGCCTGAGTCACACCCCCTTCACACCCACTGCAGGCCGGCCGCCGGGATCTCCAGCTGCCGGAAGCAGGTAAGTACATACATTTTTTTTATTTTTTCACTTTTCAGGATGCATTGCAGGAAAGGGGTTATATATTTAACCCCTTCCCGACAATTCATCCCACACTCGCCCGCAGCGCTTGCATTCAATGGAGCCGCTGTATTGCCGTCTCCATTGAATGCAATGCGCTGGACAGCTCCGGCCCGTTTCTAATGAAACGCGGCTAGGAGCAGATTTTCGGGCGATTTTTGGGCCGATTTTTCGGCGCCGGTCACGCGATTTGCGCATGCGCATCCGTCATGCGATGCGCAAATCGCGTGAAAAAACGCCCGTGTGACTAAGGCCTTAAAGTAAAGAGTAATGTGTCTGCTTCCAAAATGGGTGTCAATTAAAATATTCCTTAATTCCCCCATCATGAAAAATATACAATGTTCTTGTCCTTTGTGGACCTACAGCTTGATTGTAGTCCAGCCTCTTCTGCCCAATCAGAGAGCCAACTATAGCCATCTCTCAGCATTGAGATATCCAGTGGTGTTGGTGGCTTGGTAGAAAGGGATTACCTAGGAGATGGCTGCATTGGTCACTATGGCTGTGAATATAGGCGGCTCTGTGATCGGGCAGAGGAAACTGGACTCAACAATGACCAACTGTGTACATGCAAGGGTTACACAATCCCCGGCAAGGATGGCTGGTCACTGTGCAGGGAGGGTGATCAGCTTCCACACTAGCAGAATGAGGCTAGTCAGGAGCACAGAGTAAAGAGGTGCCTAGGAGAAGCAAAACTCAATAAATCAAGAAAATGCTTTAAGCGCTTTCTGCCTGATCATTAAGAAAACGATTAAAGGTTTGACGCTGTCTGCTCCCCTGACTGTGGACTATATTACAAAGGGACTTTTTAACCCTTTGCAATCCAATTTTGGATTCAGAGTTTCCTAGGGGGCTTTTTCTTTCTGCCATTATACAATGGCGCCACCTGCTGGCTAGAGCCAGTACTGCGGTATGTGACAAGCTGGAGAGGCACCGACAACAGAGCGGCCAGTAATATACAGTAAGAATACCCTGCCGGACGTCTTCTGACATCAGAGCTGTACAGCCTTCAATAAGAATGTCTTCAGACGTCAGACAGTGGATTGGAAAGGGTTAACAAGGTGTTTTGCTAAAAAAAAGTGCGTCTTATAGTCTGAAGCACACAGTATCTCTCTGAACTAGTGGGCAGATAGAAGTTGTGCTGAGAGAAGGAACTTGTAATAATTCTCAGCAGTGCTCAGCAAAACAAATAATTGTTTTCCACACATCATTAAGTCAAAATTGAGCTTTGTTTCCAATTCGCATCAGACAGGATATTAAAAAATCAAATCTGATGGGCTAGTGGCATTTACCCTGAGGAATAACTAATTAACGACTGTGTGGACCAGGATCAGAACAACATACTTTCTGCTGGTTGGCACCTGCAGGCTGAGACTTCTGAGAACTTAACAGACTCCTTTGTGCTCTTAGAATCAAATGAAGGAACTGCCAAGAAATATACTCGAGGTCGGACAATGGCATAATGTCAGCATCAAACATAATCTACACTTAATTAGTGGTCTTAATATAAGGCAAGATCCTTGTATATGCAGCCTATAGGGTGGCACATGGATCCCCTGGGGCTTATTCACATGGCTAAGTTTAAAGTGCAAACTCTGCCAAAGTTTGAAACTGACTGAACTTTGGAGAATTAAAGTCAATGCGTGTTTAAGCGATTTTTTTTTTTTTTTCATGGACTGAAGGTCCATGTAAAAAAAAATTGCAATATTTCCTATTCTGTGTGACACTTGGACCAGAATTGTCCATTCAAGTCAATGGGTGTGTTGAAAGTGATAGAATGCACTCACATGGCATGCGAGTGCATTCCTTTTTTTTTTATTTTTTACACATTCATTGACTTCAATGGAAGTTTTAAATGACATCTACTAGGCCACCTCCCATATTTTTAGATGGGTGGGAAAAAAAATTACACGTAGATGACACTTATGCGTTGAAAGTGCAAAAACTGAACAGATTTTGATGTAAAATACAGACACTCAGTGAAAGTGGTCCATTTTCATTGTCCATGGTGGCACTCGCCTTGTGAAGTCTGCATTCTACTGTATCATACTGTATTATAGAGATAGCCTATTTTCCCTTAGATGTGTCACGAACTCCAATGGAGCATACCCTGGAAACTGACAAAATTCTATATGCTGTATTACGGTTCTGTACAACTCAGTGGTTGTATGGAGCCATAATATAGTCATGTGCATGAGCCTTAAAAGTAACTATAAAACTATCACAAAACATTCTGAATAGTAAAAAATAAAATAAAAATTCCCCATAGGTTTCCGTTAAAAGGAATATTACATGTATTGTAAATCGACCATGCTACAAGTAGTCCTGTTTAATCACTAGTACAACTCCGCAATCACTTGAGCAATAGTCACTGGATGTTGGCTACATCTTGGCTTGGGTTTCCATATATTTCCACTTACCATCTGGGTACTTGTAGTTGTGGGTAATGTCTTCTCGACTGTCTTTTCCCACAGCCTTAGTGCTGATGTTTTGTCCAACTTGTGCAGTGAACTTGGTTTGTCTCACAGTACCATCTTTCTGCTCTAAATAGTAAACCACATCTGCGTTCACCTCGGCATACACAAATGGGACGTCATAGCTTATAGCGAGGTCACCTTCCTTGACAGCAAGAACAGGAGCTGGACCGCAGCAGTACACACCTGGCAAGAGAAGAGAAGGTCTAAACCTTAATAGTAGATCTCCATTAGTTTTCAATATTTCTTTCCTAAAATAATTTCGTTACTTTGAACGAAAAGGCATATAAGCCATGAAGGCAGCCCATGTGGCTGTTAGGAGGCTCTTAGAGAGAGGGCCTCCAGTTGGGGTTGCTTCCCCTTTTTAACTGGGTGGTAATAACCATGCAAGATTTCCCCTCTCCACAGTAAATGTATTTTTCTTATTAAAAAAAAAACAAAAAACATAATGGTGAATTGCCCAAAAGATTGGGAAAATGGTGGTGGTGGGAGAAAAACCATGCCTTTAGGCAGCAAAGGTTGTCACCATAATGGAAAGTCCATTTTGATCTTCACTCTGAAGCTTTTTCTTTTTTTTATCACAGCAGTGTCTACAGCTCACAGTGGCGAACGGTGGATCTGCCATAGAAGTTGATACTAAGGTTGGGTTAGCCTTGTCCTGGATCTTAATGAGCAGTGGGAATTTGCAGATGGCCCTCACTCTCTACAGGCATCAAAATCTTAGCAAGTGACCTGTCCGAGAGCTAGGGGGTGATTTGTAGGGAAGAATAAGCACTTCTGACCTAGGATGGACATCTATATAACTTAGTACCACAACAGAGTTCCCACTTGGGCAACCTTTCTTCAATAGCATTATAGTCCAGATTTAGGTTTTCATTCTTAAAACAATATATAATGCATTGATAAGTATTACCCTGAGGACCGTATTACTAAGGACAAAAAAAAACAAGAAGAGAGAAAATAGGGCAAATTCTGACCATCACTTTTCTCTTGAGGAGTTGGATCAATAACCTGCCAGCCATCATATCCTTCAGGAAGATCCATGCGGTTCATCCAGGCTTCAACCCAACAGTGGAAGTTCCTTCATAGAGAAATGACAAAAAGTTCTTGTCAAGAGAGCAAAACTTTTGTCTTGATATCAATCTCCAATACCCCCAGCTTCATTCTTTTTAAATATAAGCCATGTTGAGTTATTGTCATATCAGCCCACACAGCCACCAACCAGACAGCTGGTGATAATTTTTGGTATTTAACATTTTTTGCCACTCCATCATTTTACCAGATTATTTCTTTTTGCTTCTTCTGAGTCTTCCCTTGATCGTCCACATACTGTTCAATCACCAAATTACGGTTAGCATCATGTGCGGAGTTGTAGTTGGTGACGACTCGAGCTGGGATGCCCAGACACCTCAGAACTGAAATACAACATAAATTAATTTAGTTTAATACTCATGGTTAGACTTATTTTTTCTCTTAGATTACACTCTTATTCTTCACACCTGAACAGGCAACTGCAGCGAAAACCCAACATTGGCCATATCGCACTGCCTGACAACGAAACTTTTTCCATCGTCGCAGTATGTCAACACTGCCGATCCAGAACATGGGGCTTACACCATCGGTATAACAGTTATCCCAGCGTCCATAAAGGATCCCACTGTCATCATTACAATTCACCTGCATGACAAGGGTAGAATTTCAAAGCTATTAACAAATTGGGATTGCCAAAATATGTCCTATATATCATAAAAGGCAAAGAACACTGAAATCCTATTCCAGCAGGCACCTAATTATTAACCCCTTAGTATTGAAGACTGTTTGTGCCTTATCTCTTTCATGTCTACAACCAGGTCACATTCTATAGTTCTGGTATTCCCACTTTCAAAAAAATCATAACTTTTTTATTTTTCGATTGGCATATCTACATGGGGGATTGTTTTTTTGTGGACAAGTGGTATTTTTCAATGGTACCATTGAAGATCTCTCCCCCCCCCCCCACTCCCCTCTGCAACCCCCTCGAACTTTCTCCGACAAGCATGCAGTTACTCGAAAATAGCGGTGCTCTCTCGAGTAACTGCCCTTACCGAGCATGCTCAGCTATCTCTATATATAAGCTATAACTGGGTAGGTGGGAGAGTCACACTAGCGATAGTTATGGTGCAGTAAAAATTACATGTTATCTTTAGTCTGTGGGTGAGAAAGATTACAACTAGAGAAGAGCGAACGTACTCGAGCATCGCTTTTTTTTGAGTAACTGACTACTCGGGCGAAAAGATTCGGGGGGTGGCGGGGGGCAGTGTGGTGGAGCGGTGGGGTTGCAGTGGGGAACAGAGGGGAGCTCTCTCTCTCTCTCTCCCCCCCCCCCCCCACTCCCCTCTGCAACCCCCCGCTCACCCCCGGCGACCCCCGAATCTTTTTGCCCGAGTAGTCAGTTACTCGAAAAAAGCGATGCTCGATTGCGAAATCGGCCTAAACGAGTACCTTCGCTTATCTCTAATTACAACTATACCAAACTGATATAGTTTTTTATATACACTTAAAAAAGAATGAAAACACCTTTAAAAAAAAAAAAAAAAATTATTTTTGTTGCCATATTTTGACTCCTATAATTTTTTTATCTTTCAGTCAATGGGGCTGTGTGAGGGCTTGTTTTTTGAGGGGTTACCTATAGTTTCTATTGGTGCCAATTTAGAGAAAGTACAACTTTTTGGTAAGTTTTTATTCAACTTTTTCTTGGAGACGGAGTGACCAAAAAAATGCAGTTCCGCCATTTTTTATCTGATGGGCTTATCTATGCAGGATTAATAATATGAGATTTTAATAAATTGGCCTTTACGGAAGCAGCGATGCCAAGTTTTAGATTTTTGAAACATTTACATTTTGTTTGATGCGACGACTGCGAACATTTTTTCTTTTTTAAATTTTAATATTATTTGTTTTAAAAATAATTAAAAACTCTTCATTTTACTTATTTTACTATTTTCATTAGTCCTCATACGGCACTTGAACTTGCAATCGTTTTGTTGCTTATACTATACAAGGCCGACTTCATACAGGCATAAGCGCATTTACGCATGCATTTGCATTGTGTATTTGCACGGTGGACGCTGTGTTTTGCACGCGGCTGTGCGAGTCTTACCATTTTTTTTTGTGCACACATGTGGTGCATATTTGTGTTTGCTGTGACTGCACTCCGCTGCACTTTGATACACTCATTGTCAAAAACAAAACCAAGCACCTAGAAGGAGTGGTCGGACACTTTCTATGTGTGATTGTAACACTGCTATAAGTACCCTGTTGTATCGCCACTAGCTTGGATACAAGATGTGATACGGGCGGGCATGGAGGCTCTAGTACCCTGTTGTACTGCCTCTAGCTTGGATACAAGATGTGATACGGACGGGCATGGAGGCTCTAGTACCCTGATGTATTGCCTCTAGCTTGGATACAAGATGTGATACGGGCGGGCATGGAGGCTCTAGTACCCTGATGTATTGCCTCTAGCTTGGATACAAGATGTGATATGGGGGACATGGAGGCTCTAGTACCCTGTTGTACTGCCTCTAGCTAGGATACAAGATGTGGTACGGGCAGGCATGGAGGCTCTAGTACCCTGTTGTACTGCCTCTAGCTTGGATACAAGATGTGATACAGGCAGGCATGGAGGCATACAGATTCTGTATTATATCCTGTGGCACATTGGTCCACACTTGCTGTAACTGAGCCTCTGGATTGTGAAAACTGATAGCCTGTTGAAGTTAGCATCCTTGATGGTCCCATATATGTTCTATTCTATGTTGTGGAGACATTCCTGTGACCCCCTTGTGTGTGCGGCCGAGCATTATCCTGCTGCCTCCTGGAAGCCGCCATGAGAGGAACACACGTGGCTGCAGGATGTCCTGAACATATCGCTGAGCTGTTATTGTCCCTCGTACCAGTACTAGGGGGGAACTGACTGTCATATGTGATGACCCCCCTAGACCACCACATTACAATTGGGGGCAATGTGCCGCTCCACAGCAAAGCCAGGATTGAGCCGCTCACCCCTAGGTCTGCAGACCTGAACACGGCCATCATTGGTGCCAAAAAATAACCTTGATTAGTCTCTGAAGACAACCTGCTTCCACTCTGCAGCAGTCCAGTTTCGTCGCTCACAACACCACTGCGAACAGAGGTGATGGTGGATGGGTGTCAAAGACAGTACATGCAATGTGAGCCAAATGTCCGTCAGCCAAACACCTGGACATGGTTTTGACAGATACGGGTCTGTAATGATGGTGTCACCTGTCTCTGGATGGTGGACAACAAAACAATTGGAGCTGCCTGTGCTTGTTGGTCAGTCTGACGATTCTCTCTACTGGTGGTCTGTTGAGGGCATCCTGAGCCTAGTCGCCTTGTATGCATGCCCTCACATATTAACTGATCCCAACACCTCCTAACAGTCTGGTCAGAACAGCCCAGGTGGTGGACAATTTGTTGATACGACCATCCAACTTCTCGCATTCAAACAATGCACCCATCTCAAGCTGTGTCAACTGGGCAAAATTTCTTCAATTACATCGCAGAGGCGTCTAGTGGTCAACAAGCTTTATACAAGCGGAAAAAGATGCCCACTACACACAGGGAGCCTCTGAGAGCCTTCTTATAGACCAAGGATGGAACCACTTTTAGGGCCTCAGGTGGCAATACTGTTTATCTAATCACACCACAACTCATTGGCATATCTTCCAGCGATGTAACTGCATGCCAAGTTTTGCAGCAAAACTACAACTCCGAGGTGCTTGATTTTTTTTTTAAAGAGTACACAAATATCAGAAACCTTAATATGTCTTCCAGTTATTAAACTATGTATATCAGTTTAATGATTTATGGGATTTATAAACTCACCATTGCACTGACGACACGGCTGATATACACTGGGTCATTCCGTTGGGTACAGTCAGTCTTGGAATCTTCCTTGAACTTGGGGTTGTTATCTAAGATCTCAAGAGCAGCTTCCAGAATACCATCTTCAAACTGATAAGAACAATAGAACATAACATTAAGAATGTGTGAGCATTTCAAAGATGTGAATAATATTATATAAACGTTTTGTCCCTAATTATATAATAAAAAGCTATTCCACCCCAAAAGAGTTTCAGTTGTTGGCTTTTAGTAGCGTCTGGTGTGTTATTTCCCTACTGTCTCAGACTGGCCCACAGGGGAACAGGTGAATCTCCCAGAGGACCCTGAGCCACGAGTGGGCCCCACACTCACACAGACAACTAGTTTTTCTGTTTATATAGACGTATATAGGCAGAGGCGTAACTTGAAGCTCCTGGGTCCCAATCTAAAATCTGTAACAGGGTCCCCAACTATAATGCTTTATCCATAGAACTGGGCTTCCTATATGGAGAACAAAGGTCTTATGGGCCCCCTAAGGCACCTGGGCCCGGGTTCAACAGCATCCTCTGCATCCCCTATAGTTACTCCCCTGGCCCTGGGACAGCAAAGGTTGGCCATCAGGCTAGTACTGAACAAAAACTATGTAAATTTTGATAAATTCTTTTTCAAATTCCTGTCCTCCCTTCCTCCTCAGTAGAGAATTATCACTTTCAGCATTTCCCTAATAGTTATAGGACTTTGTGACCTTCAAGGAGTTGTAGTTCTCCCCCACTTATTGTATTCCTCAAGGAACGCTTTTTTAAACTGAGGTACCATAAAATGAATCTGACCATTGGTTTTACTGCAAATTGGTGTGGTTTTAAAATTGAGAATTGTCAGGGGTTACACAGTTTTGCAAGTAAAAATTCTGTTTACCTGCAAAACCATGTACCGGTGCAGTTTTCTTCCACAGTGTAGTTGTTACTTGTGGTATAGCCCTATTGAACAGGGGTTCACTAATTCTTGCCTGCTGAGTTCTCAATTTACTTCAGTAGAAACAGGACTGTATGCAGAAAGAGCCACCCTTCCACTGAAGTGTATGTAGAATGTGATGAGCACGACACTATGAATGGGGATTTAGTAATATTTAGACTCATAGAATGGTAGAGTTGGAAGGAACCTCCAGGGTCATTGGGTCCAACCCCCTGCTCAGTGCAGGATCACTAAATCATCGCAGACAGAGGTCCGTCCAGCCACTGTTTGAACACTACCATTGAAGGAGAACTCACCACCTCCCGTGGTAACCTGTTCAACTCATTGATCACCCTCACTGTCAGAAAACTTTTTCTAATATCTAATCTCTGTTCCCTTCCCTTCAGTTTCATCCCATTGCTTCTAGTCTTTCCTTGCGCAAATGAGAATAGTTTGCATGTAGCTGTCCAGGGGGCCCCAAGAATGACTTCTTCTGGTTGATCCTGTACACCCCAGTCCGACACGGTCTCGCTACATCCGTTGTATTGTTTGCTAATTTGGTTAACATGTAAATGGCTGATTTGTTAATATTGTACTTAAGCCAAACACTGTGCTCCAACAGTAAAACCTCATTCATAAAAGCATACTAAACCTTCTGATCTAATCCCCTACCCCGACAATATGCCCTCTGCCCCTGCCTATAGCTTTCTACTTTTGCCTATCATGTACACTTCCTGCCCTGTACCTCCTGTACTACCTCCACCCCGTTTGTGTCCTAAAAACCATGTTACCGTCACATTGCTGTGTTGCCCCTTGTTCTACCTCTTGCCCCTGTACCTTATGTTATCACCCCACCTCCTTTGCTTTCAAATAATTGAATTCCATATGCAACTTTTGTAATTTCTGTAATTTTTGTATTGTTTGTGTTCCCCCTGTGCCTCAAAAGCGTTGCAGAATAAGTTGGCGCTATACAAAGAAAGATTATTATTATCTCTGCCCACCAAGAACCATTATAGAAATAAAATCAGCAACCAGCAGGACATCAAGAAGAGATGGAAACAGTATACAGAAGAACTATATGCTGGCACCAGCAGTGACCATCCAGAGGAACATGGGGGCCAAGAGGATCTGGAACCAGACCTGCTGGAAAGTTAAGTGGGCAATTAACCAACTACCAACCAGAAAAGCACCAGGTATCAATGTAATCCTTGCAGAGCTCCTCAAAACCGTCCCAAGAGCTGCATCTGGAGGACCTGCACATTGCAAAGGATTGGAAAAGATCAGTTTTTATCCCACTGCCAAAGAAGTGTGATGTCAAGAATGTGGAAACTATAGAACAATCGCTCTGAACCAGCAAGGTGCTCCTAAAAATCATCCAGAAGCGATTGGGCAACGTGTTTGACCAGGATCTTCCTGATGTTCAAGCTGGATTCCACAAAGGCAGAGGGACCCGTGACCACATTGCAAACTTCAGGTGGATCATGCAAAAGGTACCTTTGTCTGTGTTTCATTGATTATACCAAAGCTTTCTACTGCATTGAGCACGATAAGCTTTGGAAAGCAGTGATGAAGGTATGAGTAACAGCACACCTGATCATGTTCCTCTACACAACAATCAAGAAGTCACAGTTAGAACCAGGTATGGGAATACAGAATAGTTCAAGATCAAAAAGGGCACAAGACAAGGATGCATCCTCTTTCCTTTTCAACCTCTATGTGGAAGTGATCATGAGGTGGCTGTACTTAAATGATCATGGTATTGTGATGAAAATAGGTAGAAGAACCATCAGTAATCCAAGATAGGCAGACAATATGACCCCGGTAACAGAGACAGCGAAGCAAATGAAGATGCTGATCCTGAAGCCAAATGAAGAAGTGAGAAAATGGGACTTCACTTGAACATCAAGAAGACAAAGATTATGACCACTGCTAACAAGAAAGTCCAAATAAAGGTCAACAATGAGGAAAGTAAAGTGGTTAATAGTTTCATATTCCTTGGGTTCCTCATCGATCATAGTGGCAGCTTGACATGTGAGATAAAGTGTTGATTAGCACTGGGGCATATGGCCATGCTGAGCATGGACCCAATATGGAAGTGCAAGACTATCTCCATTACCATCAAACGAAGGTTAATAACAGCCATCATCTTCCCCAATTGCAACATATGGCTGTGAGACGTGGACATTGAGGGTAATTGAGAAGAAAAATTGAAGCTTTCAAGCTGTGGTATTGGAGAAAAGTTCTACGACTCCCCTGGACAGCTACGGTCACCAACAAAGCTGTCCTGGGCCATATCAACCCAGAGGTGTTCCTGGAAGGCAAGATCATAAGACGGAGACTGACTTAGTTTGGACATGTGATGACGAATTCGCTGGAAAAAGAGATTCTGCTTGGAATGGTCAGTGGTAAAAGGAAACAGAGAAGAAAAAAAACATGTTGGCTGGACACCATCTAAAATGACACGAGAATGGACAACAGGCAACTCAAAGCAGCACAGAGAATAGAGAAGCATAGTAACATTGTCTTCATTCGGCCTTACATACTATGTCCATCTAGTTCAGCCTGTTTAACCTCCTTGTTGATCCAGAGGAAGGCAAAAAACCCCAAGAGGCAGAAGCCAATTAGCCGCTTTGGGGGAGAAGTTCCTTCCCGACTCCCTAATGGCAGTCAGACTAATCTCTGGATCAACCTCTAATAGTTCCTTCCTGTCTGTATACCCAGATCAACAACTCGCTGGTCACCTAATGTCTATATCCTGTAGTATTCTTCCCCTCTAGAAAGACATCAAGTCCCCTCTTAAACTCCTCTATGGATTTTGCCATCACCACATCCTCAGGCAGAGAGTTCCACAGTCTCACTGCTCTTACAGTAAAAAACCCTTTTCTGTGTTGGCGATGAAACCTGCTTTCTTCTAGACGTAGCGGATGCCCTCTTGTTACCATCACAGTCCTGGGTATGAACAGATCGTGGGAGAGATCCTTGTAGTGTCCCCTTATGTATTGATACATAGTTATTTGATCACCCCTTAGCCGTCTTTTTTCCAGGGTAAATAATCCCAATTTGGATAGCCTCTCTGGGTATTCCAGTGCCTTCATTCCATGTATTAGTTTAGTTGCCCTTCTTTGAACCCCCTTAAGCACTGTAACATCTTTCCTGAGCATTGAACCCCCATTGAGCATGGAGAGGACTGACCTACAGAGTATCCAAGAGTTGGACACAACTGAATGGATAGAATTGGAATATATGTATTAAATGCATATATTGTATATGTATATGCATCTTCAGATATCCTATTATTGCCTGATGAAGAAACCAAAGTAATTTTGAAAGCTTGCACCAATTTTGTCTATGGACTATGTCATTCATTTGAGTAGGGCTGAACTCCAATATCAGAAAAGGCCATCAACATAAGTTGTGCTCTTTTATAATCTTGTGCAACCCATTTTAGCACTGGAAATAGTCACAGTGTACACAGTACAGTCCAAGTCATTTCTCACAAGTGAGATGGTTACATAAACTATGATGTTCTGGTTCATATGACTTGCTTCAAGCAATAAGTGTCTTGCATGGGGTGCAGGAAACTATATGTCTCCGATGATTTTTGTAAGCAATTTTAGAATACCAACGGTTTGTAGTTCAGGTTGAATGAAGCCTGCCAAGATAGTTGTATACAGCTACTCAGACACCCTCAATATATTAAACATCTTGGAGAGACATTATCAAGATGAATAAACTCCATGCGACTCCTATCTGTCCAAGACCTTTTATGGAATAAAATAAAAGTCTTGTCTTAACATGGCAAGACACCAACATTCAGTGTCCGTGCTGTACTTCTGCAACGCTTGATACTTGTCTTGAGAAAACACTGAGCACATAGAGAAGACCAGAAGTGGAATGTGAATGCATGTATAAGGGAGATATGACGCCTTGGGAGGGGGTACAGCTGAGACACTAGTGATAAGTCAGAAAAAGAACAGACTTGAGTCTGAAATACATAATATCTGCTCATTGTCATTGCACAGCACCATCCATACTTCCACACAGATAAAACTTGACGTCAATGAGTTGAGGGCACACTGGAAGCTCTTATGTAATAAAAGGACACTGATGATATTAAGGCTACTTAGTATTGAATCTTGAGGATATTCACTGAGTGTACAGGCAAGTTTGAAGTACATTCACAGTTTTTTGGATAGAGAGAAAGATCTACTTCAAAGTGTTATTACATACTCTAGTCTAGAAAGATGGCCCCATGGCTTCTCTGACTACTTGATGCACACTGTGAATTAGTATGAATCATAAGCCTAAGACATCTGGTTTGATTGAGCAGTGCTGCCTAGTATTAGTATCTTAAACACTAATGTACTGTGTGCATCAGGTAGTTGAAGAAGCGGTGTGGCCACCTTTGGTTATACAGGACCAAAGAGTTACTTTTAAGGTTTCATGGTCACAATGGTAAAACTGAGCCATAACGTAGCTTATCTTCTGAAAAAGAAAAAGTTCCTCCACACTCGTTGGGAACGGGTCTATGACTCCAATGGCCTGAAATTATTCAATACATGCTTTATTAAATTGAGCAACGCGTTTCGGTGTGAGAATATACGCCTTTATCAAGCTTATGAGCGCGGAGGAACTTTTCTTTTTTCAGAAGGTTTTCACAACACGAAGGCTCATCAATGGCAGACTTCGGTGATCCCTCCAGGTGTCTCTCTGGTTTCCTGCAGATGGTGGGCGACGGGACTTATATACTACAAACAAACGTGGACTCCAGGTACAGATGGACCCCTATATAGGTGGTTCCACCTTGCACTAGATGAGTGTTTTTCTGCAATGCTTCTATATCATTACCACATGTAGATATTAATCAAAATATCCATGATTATGGAGGCGCTGCTCTCATTACTTATTTCTATTACTTGGATTATAGAAGTAGAGAAACATACATGATGCATATTACAATTAGATATAAAAGCCTGAAGTTTAATTTCCAAATACAGCAAGCTGATTCCAGTGCATTACTAGACAATGGAAAGATCCAAGGATTTGTAAGACAATCAATCATTTCAGTTGAGACCGACTAGATGTTTTTAGAAGTCTAAAGGTACCTAAATAATGTCTCAAATGAATGACTACGGGTGACTCTTCTTGCTAGGCGTTCCTGTTCAGTGCTCAGTGAACAGGAACGACTGCTGATCAGCTTCTTGCTCAGTGTAAACAGGAGTCGCTTAATGTTTGCTTACAGTAAATGCAGGTAGGTGGGCCAGAATGATCCCGTCCTACTCTGCCTTAATTCACTTGAACAACTATTGTTCCTGTGTAAAGCACAGGAGGGATAGTCGCTGAAACGGCTGTCATGCCCTTAGATTTTTAATTCCAGACTAGGGGGAGGTCCTAGTTCTCATTGAAGAGACTCAGCAGATCTTTAGAGACTTATTTTCAGGCAATGATCCATAGGAAAAACTATGCAAATTAGCTCATGTTAGTTGGAGGAAATTCCTCCAAAAGGAATAGCGACCCATCTGTAGACAGTCGTTTCAGGGTTCTTGCCCCTCATGGTACTGATGCAGCTGTGTTTAAGCTATTTCATCCAGACAACCAGCACCCTGCTCTCTATAGGGAACCTGAAACAGCCGTCTACAAATGGGTTGCTCTTCCATTTGGTGGAGTCTCTGGTTTAGCTGACATGAGCTGATGAGAATTCCATGATATAAATCACATTATTACAATTGATGTCAAACCAAAGCTTTTAATTTCTAGTTTCCAGCTGTTGTACATTAACTATGAAACCAATTTAAAGGAATTTTCCAACAGAGTAAGTGATGCCTAGGATAAACCAACCCCTATTTAATCAGTGGTGTTCCAACTGTTGCCATCACCCCCGTGGATCCCTAAAACAAGAGGTCTAGGCTCTTTAGCCTTCTCTGTGCATTTTCCACTCCAAGCTGGGTCTGCATTGAAAAAAATAGATTGATGAGCTGTAGTTTCTATATGGCACTGGGTCAGAAGTAGCACTGACCAAAGAAATCTAAGGGGTGTGCCATGCTTTACCTAGTGTTGTGGTCCTATCCTTCTAGGGATCAAGATATCCCAGCTGTTGGCCCCTTACTTATCAGATAATATTATTACATGCTAGCAATATACAATCACTTAATATGGTTGGGAACATGGCCCACTTTTCCATCCTTCAGTTGTTTCAATGCATCTTTTGTGTCTAGAGTTCTTATGTAGGCCTATGATGCTTTATAGTAACAGACTACAATCAAACTCCGTAGTCTGATCCTACAGCTATACTCCCTTGTATCATGTCCCCTACTGCTTACTAGCATACATTTAGAGAGTTGGCAAAAGGTAGGGGACATGATGGAAGTGAGTATGGCTGCAAGATCAGACTACACAGGGTTTGTTTGTAGTCTGTTACCATGGATACACACAGGTCTGCATAACAGCTGTAGGCAAAAAATGGTGATCTCAAAATATATTCAATTTTCATCTTAGATACACTGGGACTATAAAAAAAAGATGTGAAGGTCAACATAGCCTTTATATAAAGTAATTAGCAGAAGAAGAAAAGTTACCTGGCCAAAGTTCCAAGGAACAGTTGTGATTGAGCTTTTAGTTCCCTGGAAGATGATTCCATGTTGTGTTACAACATACTCTATCCGCTCCTCATCATTCTCCATGTAGACCGAGTCCTCTGCGGAAAAGAAACAGTTACATAATATGTGAACATTTGTGCATTGGGATATTGTTAATTATATTAACAGAATTAAGATGCACCAAGGAAATAGAACTAGATATGTAGAACGTAGATAGTGTCCCTTTCTGGTGTCTGCACCAACGTGATTAGCTAACAGACTGTGAAGGATACATCTAAGGACATTCCTTCTTTGTTAGGACTTGTTGGATTATGTAGGAGACTTAAATGTTATTTTAGAGTTATCTCTGCTGATACAATATGAAAACAGTGCAGAAGGGCACAAATATTGCACATTCTTAGATTCCTGTGGTTTTGGGCAGGTGTGAGATAGCAAGATTGTAACTTAATCTGGTTATACTTAAAGATTCATGTGCGGCTGGTTGAACTTCAATAATCAAAAACATGAACAAGTATCTGGGCTGGTTGTAGGCGAATCTGGTTTGGTGGAACCTTGGGCAAGCCCCCTGGTCTACTCAAGCATCAGCTTGACATGTGTAGATCCATGGTTGCCCATGGGGGTATAGTGGCAGCATGTCGGAGTCTATAAAAGCAATGAAGAATATAAAATCCTTGTTGGCATGGCTTTAAAAAGGCCATGTTGGTGTAGTGGCTGCTGTCTAAAAACTAATGGGACTGATTAGCAAGCCAAAAAATTATAACTTGCTAATTATTTTTGAGGGCAGCATGGCAACGTCCTGAAGCAGGACATTGAAGGAAGTATCCCAGAAATGAAAGTAGCATAGCATAGACTGAGAATACCATGTATTACATGTATAGGATAGTCCAACGCACACAAAATATCTGTGATGAGAATGTGTTTAGAGGCCTTCAGGAGGAACCTGCCATAGTAAGAGGCTTCAACTTCAACCACCGTCTTACATCACATTAATTCATGACTGGGCAGGAGTGAAGTCTACTGAAGGTGCTATAACAGTGCCACTCTACCATTTCAACCTCCCAGTAGGTAACACTATCCTTTTTCCTGGCTGTGATGTTCCAAGACACCTGCACTTTGGTGACCATTAACCAGCTATGATCACCAATATGCACATTTTGTATTAAGAATTCTAAAATATTCCATTAGTAATATATTCATTTGGATACCTGGACACCATGGGTTAAAGAGCAGGAAGAATTCCCCAAGGTTACAGCTGTTTTCCTCCACTCCTGTGGAAGTCTCCAGGGAGAGGGAATATTTTCCAATTCGAGCATCAGGAGGAGAGATGACAGACAGAACAAGGTTTTCACCATCAACACTGCTTATTGCTGCACTCCATTCAGCTTCCTGCAAGGACTCTGTGACTTTAAAGTGAGCTTCTGTGAAAAAGTCTTCAGAAGGACACGGACCTAAAAAAAAGGACCAATCTTGTTCATTTCAAAGAAATATGGGGCTACATACTGATTTAGTGTACTGTATGTCTTTGATAGTTGTAAGGAAAATTTGCAATAATTGTCTGTTATCTATAAGAGCATTCAACCTTCTACCCAAAATGATTAAATCACTATTTGACCGCATAAAGGGCTTATATGCACAATAGAGCGCTACAAAGTCGTTAGAACATGTATTGCAAATGGACTTTTTTTATTTGTCTGACTAATAGAGACTCCAAGTAAAAAAAACTCTGCATTAAAATTGAAAGCATATAGAAATACGGCATGGTGTCATAGACCTCAATGGATGCTATATTGTAGCCTTGTACAACTCTACTTATGTAGAGCCCTATAACTCTGTTCACATTAACATCATGGCTTTAAATTGTACACAACCCGTTACTGATATGGTTGATACTACATGACTAGTGTTACTCTTTGTTATTAGCCGGGTGATAAAATCACGCAGATTTTTGCTAAATCAGGTCATTCCTATTTGATTTTTAGCAAAAATCACCAAAATATCAGCTTTCTGCTTTGAGCAGAAGGGACAAGTGTGTTGGCTTGGCATTGCTGCCTTGCACTGCTGGAGTTCTAGCTTTGAATCTGAAAAACGGCTGATTTTGTGAACGCAACAAGGTACCTAGCCGTAGGCCATAGGTACATGACCTTATATGATTCATGCCCAAGAAACTGAGGCAAATCGGATTGGACCGCACACGGACTTCCCTCCATGTGCTGCACAATCTACATGGACACTGCATATTGCATGTCCTATTCTTGTCTTTGAAAATGGATGAGACTAGGACATGCCACGATTTTTTCATACAGATCATGCATATGTTGCTTGAAGTTCCGTTAGGTGTTGCCTGCTGGGAATCCCTCAGTGTTTGATGTTCCTCATCCCTGCGGTGTATAAACTGATTGGCTGACAGGAAGGTGTTTCCCCTAGCTGGCCAATCAGCCATAATTGAAGTGTATTTATTTTGGGCCCGCCTCTACATGGATGCCGGTTATTTTCTTGCCTGATGGGTCTGGTTTGGCAGCGGTTGCCTGCAGCTAAGTACCACTGGTGATACTTTTATTGTGGGCTTGTTCACCTGTGCCTAGCTCTGATATATTCAGATTGCTCTATATTTTCCCCTACCCTCCATCTAGGGACAGGCTAGATCCCTCTAGGTCGAGATGTGGGGCCATCCTTATTGGGAGAATCACTTTGCTCCTAGGCAGGGTCCGCCATGCCAAAGCTAGATAGGGATAATGTTTCTACTTCTATATTGGTGTTTCTGATATGTTGATGTTGTAATATATTTATAATGTCCATTGTAGACATTATCATGTCTTAGGCTGACATCTTGGTGAGGTCTATGGAGGGTATCATAGTTGTTCCCTCCACAAAAGCAACCGTAGGCTTCCCTTTCCTGACTCTACTTAAATATATTCCAGAATTACATACATAGCAATTACATTTCATATTCTAATTGCTTTCTTTAGGAACAGTAGTAAGACACAACAGGGCAGGCCAAGGGAATTCAAGCCCTGAGGCTTCCCTGCCAACAAACAGCAAGTCTGATGAAGGTCCACAGTCTACGACAGATGCCGGGTGGCAGAATGGAAACTCAATCACATGAATAAAACAGCTCCTGTACAGCTATGAGGTTTTGAAGAAAGGCTGTAGTCTTCCACCCCTTGGTTTGACTCAAAGGACGGTACAATGTGTCTTTTTCTATTTCCTGACATTGTATGAAGAGACTGGGGACTGAAGTATGCAACGGAAACTGCAAGGTCATAAACCGCTCCCTCTCGTCATGCTATGAATACATTTATTAATACATATGTACACAGCTCCGTGAGATAACCACAACGGGGTCACTGCCAAATGACCTGAATTCCACCTCCAAGGACAGAGCGGAATGTGTTGTATAGTAGATCCCCTACAACAGTTAACTCCACACTTTCGCAATCTAGCAATGTTCTGCTTTCTCTTCTTCGCTTCCAACTATCTGGGCTGAATGAGTTAACTTGTTTTAAAAAGCTTTTATTTCATACAGTACAGCGAGGTTAGGACAGGCGGTGAATAAGTGGGTAGAAACAGATGCATAAAGCTACCAGGAATTCAGGTTCCATAGTAACAAGCTTCACAATGTACTGTCACAGAGATACAAGGGTAGCCGTATTCGCTGTAGTAGTAACCCTTAAAATGTTTGATATTTCAATATAAATGGACTCGACATGGATGAAATTGCCAGAATATTCTTGGAAATATATTAATCCAATGATTTATGCTAAAAACAAACTTTTTTGACCCCAACCTACGCCTGTTCTCTTCTAGATGTAACCCACCCGCTTCTTCATTGAATAGCTTACAGACGTTGGAGGAGACATTAGACTCTTCTTCACAGTTAACCTGAGTTTCTCGACATTTAGCAGCGATGTATATAAACCTGATATGTAGTTACCTGTTTGAGCAATAAGGGCCAACTGATCCACTCCTTCTTCATAACCCCTTGGAGAAAACTGCAGCTTGATTTCGAAAGCCTGGCCTCTTCGGACAATCAGATGTGTACATCCAGCTTCTGTGGTGTGATGGTTCAGATTATTGGTGCTGCAGTCAAGGTCACAGTTCTCCAATATCAGAGCTGCAAGGAATATACATGAGTATTTAAACTTTCAGTAATGACCCAAACAAAGCAGACCACTGAATGGTTAAAGAGGTTGTCCAGTTGTAAACTATTGATGATTTTTCCACAAGATAGGCTGCCAATTGTATATCGGCAGGGGTCTGCCACCCAACATCCCCACTGATCAGCTGTTCAGTGGACCGCTGTGCTCATGCACAGAGCTGATGTATACAGGAAGCAGACATCTCTGTTCCCACTGCAGTGGCTCAGCTTGGTATTGCAGGCCAAGTTCCTATTGAAATAAATGGGAACATGGTGTGCAATACCAAGTCGGACCACTGCAGTATGAACAAAGCTGTCTGCTTCCTGCAGAAATCACCTTAATGTGTGATCACATCAGCCCTGTGAACTGCCGATCAAGGGTCCTGTGTGGCACACCACCACTGATTTACTATTGATGGCCTGTCTTGAGGATAATGCATCAGTAGTTTAAAACTGGACAACTTATCTAATAATACATAGGTGTTGTTTTTCAAGAAATAGAAAGAATCTATTCATAGTTAATGGTGCGTGTGCAGCTTTCTTTACCCATTATTGATTTGATCACCCAAATAAACATAAGTGTGTAGTTGAAAAGGGCCGCACATGCAGATAATATATTTCTATTGGTGTCAACATATTGCATGAAGTGCCAGTTTACATCATCAATTCTGCTTGCAGTCTAATTTCTCTACTCTAACTTTTGGAAAAACCTGTAGTAGTTGGAGAAAACCCATAAAACCATGTTAAAGGACATGCAAACTCCAGTTAGATGTCACAGTCAAGCCAAGGGCCTTAGTGATCTGAGGCAACTCTACAAACCTCTGAGTTATGTTGCCCCATATTGGCCCATTAATGTGTAATCAATGATGCCCACTAATTTATATCAGGACATGTGAAGTAAAAAATACTCCTGCTGTCCTGTTATATCTGTCCAGTATAGGTGTAAATATGGATAACGTTTTGTACTCGAAGCCAAAAAAGATACAATCTTTACATTGGTCTTTGAAAGGTAACAACCAGATAATATGGATACACATTTAGTTTGTTGAGGCTTTAAATACATTTCAAGTAGACTAGTGAGAGTGCTTGGTGATTTAGCCTGTTTACCACCAAGCACTGTAAATGTATGGCACCTGGTCCTGGGCTTAAAGCCCAGCCGTATGTAAAAGTACAGCGGGGATTTAAGCCTCCTTCCTCTGCAATCAATCAGAGGCAGGACGGGTTGTCAGCTGTTAGTAACAGCTGATAACCCAGAGGAGAAGGTGGTGGGGGGGGGGGGGGGGGGGGGTTAACCCTTTCTGTTTTCTCCTTACCCGAGTACATAGCACTCAATGAGTGCTCTGTACTGAAAAGTGAAAGCGGAGGTGTAACTTCCACTATGGGAGCCAGGATTCCCTGCTACAGCAGAGCTACAGAGTCCTAGACCTCTGCCAGTGACTTAATGTCCCTACAGGGGTTGTTTACCCTTGTAACTGGGGCTCCTATGGATGCCCCAACTACAGTGGGAAAGTGTCAAATAAAAAAAGCATGTGATTGTCCCCCAGGAGGTCTTATATGACGTCATGGGGAACATAGATAGTAAAAAACATAATTACATACATCAGTAAATAAAAATTACAGAATACAATAACAATATATGCATAAGAAAGAAAATAACCTTCCAAAACCGTCGCCGTACGCGCCCTGTAAACCTAAACCATACATATTAAATATCAAAAAGTCCGAAACAAAATGAGGAACCCGTTACCAACTTTATTTTAGTGTAAATATACTAATTAAATATAATTTAAAAAATAACTATAAATGTTAAAAAAATAATTTTTTCTTAGCTTTTTACCCCCAATAAAACTAAAAAACGGGAAAAAAGTCAGTGAAAAAGATATTTTAAAAATTGCCCTATATGTCACGGAAAAAAAAAACGCTGTAAAAATAGTTTTGGTAGCTGAAGGAAAAAAATAGGGCAGTAAAACCACCACATGGGTAAAATCCCTAAAAAGTGTCTGGTCCTTAAGCTACAAAACAGCCTGGTCCTGAAGGGGTTAAAGTGGTTCTCCGCCTTGGGCTAGACCTACTTATTAGAAGAGTCCCTTCACAATAAGCTGATCACAAAGTGTCCCACTTAGACTGGCAATAGTCTCCTTCAATATGGACTATATTGGTGTGGTTCTTAATGACACCAGCATGCACAAAAGACCATGCTGTGAAGGTCCTGGAGCCTGGCTCTTGTGCTGATGTGGAATCCAGAGGCCGTTTGGGACCATGTAGTCAGTATGCATGGTCTACCGCTTTGTGGCTGATCTGCTACTCCTAGATGATTTAACTTCATAACGAAAGCATTTACAGTTGGCGGATCTAGCAGATCAGAGGTTTCACGTGCTGCTTTGTAGCAAAGATGGCATCCTATGACAGTGTCATATTTAGGCTGCATCCACAGCGGAAAATCTGCAGCAGATTCTCAGCGCTAAATCCATTGAGATTTTGGTGTAGATTTCACCCCTCTCATTTGAAGTGGTGGAATCTGCACTACTAAAATTGACATACTGTGGATCTAAACTCCGTACATCAAATTTCTGTACTGATTTAGGCTGGATTCGCATGAGCGTATGCATATTTGCATGCGCACTCGTGCTCCATTTTTGCACATTGGGTGTTGCACATTTGTGTGTTCACCCCTGTATTAACTAAGCAGTGCTACTAGCAGCACTGATCCCGGCGCACACTGTGATGTCAGTGTGCAGCCTGGATCCTCCTCCCCCTCCCCTGACATCTCCTACCACTTGGTTCCGCAAAAGCAGTGGGAGGAGGCGTCCAGCAGCACACTGATGTCACAGTGTGCCCCGGAGATCATTGCTGCTAGCGGAGTGGAGGGCAGAGGAGGAGCAAAGCTTTCTGGTGGTAAAGGGGGTAAGTATATGCGTTTCGGGGGGCACTGTCACTGCTGGTGGACGCTATGTGGGGCGACTGTCACTGCTTGGGGGCGCTGTGGGGGGCGCTGTCACTGCTGGGGGCCGCTGGGGGGCACTGTCACTGCTGGGGGCCACTGTGGGGGGGGGGGGGCGCTGTCACTGCTGGGAGCCGCTGTGGGGGGGTGCTGTCACTGTTCGGGGACGCTGTGGGGGGGTGCTGTCACTGTTCAAGGCCGCTGTGGGGGCCACTGTCACTGTTCAAGGCCGCTGTGGGGGCCACTGTCACTGTTCAAGGCCGCTGTGGGGGGCCACTGTCACTGCTAGGGGCCGCTGTGGGGGGGTACTGTCACTGCTGGGGGCTCATCATTACTGAGATAAGTGAGGGGGAGGCTGGGAGAAGCGAGGGCCAGTGTAATGGGTGTTTTGGGTTTATTAAATACAGTTATATATTACAATTTTTCATTTTTGTTATTTAAACTATAAATATTGTGAATTAATAGTTTTTTCTTAAAGTGACATACCACCTGAGTTATGCTCGTTTTTTTTGGCGAATTTTGACACACCAAGCCAAAAAGGTTGCCCATCACTGATCTAGGCAATAGGGAGCCGATCCCCCACCTTGCTATGGGGTCTTGTGCATTGCAGTTACCCCTCTCAGCATCACTGTGACCCCCAAAAATCTGAACTGTTTTTAATATATCAGATCTACAAAATCTTCCTCTTACAAACCACATTTGTGGCGCTGCGAGTAAAACCACACATGTAGTTTACTTGTTACATGTGGCTTTCACCAGCGAAGTCAGAGGAAGACGTTCCACAAGAATGCCCGAGCTGGTGTATTCCATCGCTGGCTCCTAAACAACAGCAAACACTGTAGCAATGTGATTCATTTCCGTGCAGTAAGTTTGCAGACGTAGTAGCAGGAGTAGCGAATTTATAGAGAGAAAACCTCTTCTACAAGCAACCCTTGCTGAGACTACTTCTGTCTATTCTTATTGAGGGTTAAGCCAACCATTCCCAAATTCATTGTGCCTTTATAAAACTCCAATCCAGGTTCCTGGACCTCAGATGGTGGGTGTAGGGAGAGATCCTTTGGCGCAGCGGCTATAGTTAAACGCTCCCGTATACTGCTGTACACACCCTGATTCCATACAGACTTGGGCACAGAATGTGGGATTAGTGTGTTACTGTAAAATAGTTTTCCAATATGTCATCTTTCAGCAGGAAGGACAGACATAGCTCGAATTCTCAGCCCCACGTCTCAATACCTCCATACACCGCCATAGCTAATGACTCTACAATGAAGATTTAACATATAAAAGCTGCAGTCAGACATCGATTTTATAGTTTCCATCTCTCAATTTACAGCACATAGCGTTCCAATTTGAACGGTACAGCTGCATCACTTTGGTGTAATTATGTGTATTTATGGGGTAATTTCGGTATAATTACGGCTAGTATTTGCATGCTCCTCTAATTCAGACATCACAAAGCTGTACACAGAGGGATGGGTCTTAACAGTCTTTTTTGTGCTATTTCAGGCATTGTCATTTCTCGCTGTCGATGCACTGTCATTATTATTTGTTTGCAAATGTCATACAACTTGTTGGGATTGACATTTGGAATCTTTTTCGGCAGTTCTAAAATCTATTGGACCTTTTCTGTTGACTCTTTCGGTTGCTTTGAGATGGCCATAATACGGTGCACTAACTGGACCATCCCCGAAGGTCTACTCAACTCAACTTGGATGACCATCAAATCCCATGGGGATCCAAATTCGATCCAGCACAAGGTCAGATATTGGGCCGGTACTACAGACTATAGAAATGCTCTCATGTTATGGCCGTCTGAAGTTGGCTTTGGTTACATCTTCTTCTGGGAAGGTTTGGTGATGACCAATGCAGCTACCATTCAGGTTTCCATAGACATTGTTACCCAGCTCTTACATTCTCGAAAGGAAAATAGGGTACATTCACATGGTTCACATGCAGTGATTACCACAAAAATGCATTTTGCCATGATTTTGCGGTAATCATGGGAAAGGCACAATGTGACCACCTAATAATGCAGGATTAGGGACACGTCTTCATCTATACTACACATTTTTGGTTCAGGAATCTAGAAAAATTAGACTAGACAGTATGAGCACAGCAAACTAAATGAATAAAGGGCAGAATAAATGTACACAGACTGTGGGTCATAGGCCGGGCTGATGCCATGACGTCACTGCAGTCCCGTTCCTGAGTTGCGGGTGATGCCACAAGACACTAAGGTTTTACATGAGAAAGCTACACTTTTGAGTCTTCTTCAACCATTATTTATATCCACATTACAGGAAAAAAAAAAAACAGCTGACTATACAAATATTCTGTATATGCACCAAATAGCAATTAATAATGAGGACCAAAGTGGAACAGAGTAGGGACTATCCCTAAAATGGTAGTATTCTGGTCTACAGCATTTCCGTCTGTCGGATTCCATTCAGCACATTGTTATCTACAACTGGCCATAAATATGAGAGGTATTAATAGAGAACAAGCAATAGTTTGGTCCTGCCTCGTTGGCACAGCTCCGTGTCCCTGTTGTCTCTTTGGACTCGGTCCTATCTAGTGTCACATTCTTCTGTGTGGTGAAGACAGTTGAGAGGTTTTCCACTATGGGCATTGTTGAACTTGTGGCCCCTGAAAGGAATTTTAATGGAAAGATTTCCTTATGTTTTTTATAAAGGAAGCATCAAAGGATTTCGCACACATGTTATGTTTTCCCTGGGGGAATGTGTATTTGCTTTTTCCATCTCCTTTATTGTTATGGAAAATGTAAAAAGCCATTTAAATCTTCCTGGCTGTATAAACACATGGATAGCACGAAGTCTCCAGCCACTTAGAATAGGAAAACCATACGGAAATACTAGAATCATGTATGCAGTTTTTGTGGCCAAAAGCCAGAAATGGATTCAAGAGAAATGGGAATTATAAAGGTTGGATTTCTCCTTCATTTTCCAGCTACATCCACTTCTGGCTTTGGCTTAAAAAAATGCATCTTAAAAAAGTTGCATATGTCAAAGTGTAACTGCATAAATAAAAACTTTTGACATGTCAGAGCGACATGTTTAAAGTTTTGATCAGTGAGGTTCTGAGTGTTGAGACCTCCACTGGTCGCTGTGCCCCTTCAGCTGTCATCGACGGCTCTTCTCGTCAGCTGAAAATGGACACATAGAATTCTATAGACTTCTATGTGACCATCTTCAGCTGCTGAGAAGAACCGACAAGGGGCGATAACAACTGGAGGAATACAGTGCGTGGGTGAGCACTTCTGCCCCTTCATGTCAGCAATATATATATATGCTGTTTAACTGATTTTTCCTTTTAATTGTAAACTAGAACCCCTAAAGATGCAGCTCTCTAATTTGAACTTTGTTGTTGTGGGAATCGCTCCCCATTATATGTAGAAATTATCTAATAATAGCCCTAAAGGGTTCATTGGAGCCTGGCAGAATGTAGGCACCAAGTACAGCATAGTATGGGCACCATACCCAGCAGCCCCTATTATGTCAAGTATCTGCCCGCATAACCTAGACATTCCAAGCCGCCCGATATGTCACTACTTGTAAAATGCTTGAAAAACGCATTGTTCTCGCATGCAAATGCAATGTGCTTTTTTCACGCTCCCATAGGAAATAATGGGTGATTCTTGAACAAGATTCACCCAAAAATAGGACATGCTGTGATTTTTCGATCTTGGATCAGTCCAAGAGAAAAATCGCTCATTGAAATCAATGAGTTCTTTTCCATGTCACAGTTGAACAGAACTTGTACATGAAAATTGTCTGTGTAAATACAGCCTAAGGGCTCAGTCACACGGTCACCGATCCGCCCGTGTTTCTGCACGATAAGACGGCCGCACCGGGTGCAGACAACTCTCTGCATGACCGCCTCCATTGCTGGCCATGTGTTCTTTCTTCTGACGGTGCGGGGAGTCGTACCTGCAGTGCAGCGGTCTTATTGTCCAGAAACACGGGCGGATCGACGCCCGCGTGACTGAGCCCTAAGGGCTTATTCAGACGTACGTATATCGGATGGGTTTTCACGCCAGGCCGATATACACTGCCGCTCTCTGCAAGGGGAGGAGTCAGGATGGGGCGAGAGCAGTGTACTGAGCTCCCGCCCCCTCTCTGCTCCTTGCCACTGTTTCCAATGAGAGTGGGATGGGGGCGGGGCTGAGTTCCATCCCCTGCCCTGACCCCTCTCATTGCAAACAGTGGAGAGGGGGCGAGAGCTCAGTGCACTAGCTCCTGTCCTGTCCCCTCCCCTTGCAGAGAGGGGCAGCGTATATCGGCCGGGGGTTTTCACGACGTCTGAATGATCCCTAATAGTGATTCCACAGCGGATGGGTTTGCTATATTTATCAGTGTAGGTTCAGTTCAAATCATATTTGGACAATATATCTGTAGGCAAAGAAGTATCCAAACATCATAATGTACAGTATGCTACAAATAAAGATACTTGTTTTAAAAATAAAGAAAAAACATCAAGGGGCAGGCAGATAAAAGTATACGGTATATGGCATAAACGGGCAGTGTATGCTTGGACCAGTCTGAAAAAAAGCATAAGGCCGCCTGCAGACGAGCGGGTCGGATCCGGCAGCGAGAAATCTCGCCGCGCGATCCGACCCCAGAGCCTGCAGGGGCGAGCGCGTACTCACCCGCGCCTGGCGGCCCCGGCTCTTTGATGCGCAGACCGGAGCCGGCGGCCAGGTGAGTGCGTGCTCCGCACAAAATTAGAACATGCCGCGGTTTGTTTGCCGCGCGAGATTTCGCGCGGCCAAACCGCGGCCGTCTGCATAGGAGTGCGTATTGTAATGCACTCCTATGCAGACTTTCAGCGGCGGAAATCCCGCGGGAAATCCCGCGGCGGGATTTCCGCTCGTCTGCAGGCGGCCTAAAAGTGAGACAAAAACTTTCACTTCCTTTTTAAACCTCCTTTCCTAAAATATAAATTGTTAAATGATCCAAATATATACAAAGTGTACCAACTGTATATTTTTGGATGTTCTTTTAAAAAAAAAAACCCTTAAACTGTAAACATATGTTTAATAAAGATCAAAAATGTATTCCTCAAATACCCAGGATTCTAAGTCATCATGTAGCGTAGGTAGAGACATAGATAGGAACGTCTCAAGCCAAAACAAATGGGCAAGAACCTAACGAATTGTGATCAACAAACTTTTGAAAAGTTCAGTTCGGCAGGTTTGACAAACTTTTGTGAAAAGTTTGGTTTGGTCCAAATTAGTTCCAAGCAAATCAGAAGTTCAGAAAACCCCTAATACGGGTATATAACATTATCTAAGAGCCCAGTATAACACTGTTTTATGGCTGCTTAACAGTGTTATACTCCAGTATTCCGGACTAGTGTTGAGTGACCCGAACCAGTAGAACCCTATTTTGGTTTCATGTCTTACCGAACCTTTAGCAAAGTTCAATTCGAAACAGGGATCCACTGGTTCCGTTCAGTCAACCGCACTAAAAATGTCAAAATGGTAAAGAATGACATTTTTTCTTTGCACAAACGAAAAAAATCCCCTATACCAATTCGTTATCACAACGCAAACTCATTCATAAACTCTACAACCAGCATGTCCGTTATCATTCATGGTAAGTGAAGGTCCCTCATCTGTTGGAGGAACAGGAACCCTTCAACAATTGATCTTTGAACAACTAGATTTCAATGGCATCCTATTGGAACAGCTCCCTGATCTCCCGATAGGTGAGGGTTCCACAGGTGGGGTCCGTACCTATCAGACACTTGTGGTACGTCCTGTGGTCTGAAGTGGGAATACTCTAAAAAAATGATGCACTTTACTGACAATGAAGAAGATTTTAGTTAATTGTGTCCACTACTTTTGGTCAAAGGTATTGCTAGACAACCAAAGTTATATCCATGTCCACCTTAAGTTAAACTACACTCCCCTGAGGTGATAACTTATTAGTGACTTACGTAATCTTAACAAATAACCAATAACTTCTGACTAACCATGTAAAGTACTGTGGGAATCTTTCAGGCAGGTGTGAAAAAAAATGCTGCAAAGTTAGAATTTTTTTTTCAAAATAGACATATAGGCATCTGATTGGCTCCAAATTTATTCTGCATCAGGACAATGACCTCAAACATAGAGCCAATGTCATGAAGAAATATCTCCAGTGTAAAGAAGAACAGGGGGTCCTATAATTTATGATACGGCCCCCACAGAACCCTGTTCTCAACATCATCCAGTCTGTCTGGGAATACATGAAGAGACAGAAGGATTTGAGCAAGATCTGTGCTTAGTTCTCCAAGATATTTGGAACAACCTCCCTGCTGAGTTCCTTCGAAAACTGTGTGCAAGTGTCCCTAGAAGAATTGATGTTATTTTAAAGACAAGGGTGCTCACACTAAATATTGACTTGACTTAGATTTCTCTTTTGTTCATTCACTTTGCATTTTGTTAATTGACTAATAAAACTATTAACACTTCTATTTTTGAAAGCATTCTTACTTTGAAAAAAGTTTTTCCACACCTGCCTAAAACTTTTGCACACAACTGTATATACTACACTGTTGACTTTGGTCACCTATAAAGCTACTTTGACAACTCTTGGAGCTAATGTGACACAGTAGGTTAACCACAAAACCACAGAAATACATACAAGATTACATTCTCTGCCAAATGACAAAGTTAGCTCTGCTACAACCTAAATGACCTCTAACGGCATAAAGTAACATTTCCATGCACCGCGCAGCTGCAGAGTCCAATCCCTATAGATACATAGGCTGACAGTACCTTCCGCCATGGTCCAGGTCCTGCACTGCCCTCCCTTCCAGTACTTCCAGTACTAGTATATCCTAACTATAGCAAGGAGTTTTTATACAGCGCCTCCTGTACACACCCCTGGGGTGGGACTGACAGGGAGAACTTTACTCACAGTCCAGCCTGAGGGTAACACTTTGGAAAGGAGAGGGGGGGGGGGGGGGGGGGAGTTATTAACTCATTCAGTGCCTAGGAGCACAGCTTTGTGAATTATCGCAAGGCTTACAATTCAGGATATTGGATTGTTTTATAAGCTATAACTTTGTTTGAATAACCCCAGAGGAGTTTATTATTTCCCGGGATATTACGTGATGGACTGGCATGTACATCTAAGCGGGCATGAAGAGCGGAAAAATATTTTGGCAGAGATTGGCGGCTATACAGTGGTGCTTTGTAATAGGACTGTGAGCCAACCTATGTGTCACTAGCGGAGGCATGCTTTATATCACCGGCCCATGATACTTTTACCCTGGATACCTTGTTGCAGGTGGTAGGGTACAATAAGCTGAAGGTGCTGCAAATGTTTTACCAGGGCACCGCTTTCATATATGTCAATGATTAACCCCTGCACAGTGTAGCTTTTATTTTCCATTTTACATACATGAACTGGTGAATTGCTTCCTTTTTTAGGGCGAGGGGGCGTTTTCTTACATGTATGCATTTTCTTTTTTTTTAGCATTTAGGACGGCTTCCCATGGACGCATTTGTGTGCGCAGAGAGAGAATAGAACCCATTGATTTCAATGGGTTTATACTAGAGATGAGCGAGCGTACTCGGAAAAGCACTACTCGCTCCAGTAATTTGCTTTATCCGAGTATCGCTGTGCTCGTCCCTGAAGATTCGGGTGCCGCTGCGGCTGACAGGTGAGTCACAGCGGGGAGCAGGGGAGAGCGGGCGGGAGAGAAAGATCTCCCCTCCGTTCCTCCCCGCTCTCCCCTGCAGCTCCCCGCTCCGTGCCGGCACCCGAATCTTCAGGGACGAGCACAGCGATACTCGGATAAAGCAAATTACTCGAGCGAATAGTGCTTTTCCGAGTACGCTCGCTCATCTCTAGTTTATACTCATTTTTGTTTTTGTGCGCTAAAAAAACCCCGCAACATGTCCTATTTTAGTGTGAATTCGCACGCCAAATGTCCCATCAGAGTCTATGAGGGGTGGGTAAGTGTGCATCGGATACCCATGCTATTGCACAATACGCTACGCAATTTTACGGAGAACTAATTAGGCTAAATTGCTATTGTCCCGAACCCAAGTGATATTGCCCAGCCAGCGCAAAAAGTACAGTAATATGCGCCAAACTGTGCACAAAAGCGCAACGTTCACAGCGCAAATGCATCACACTAATATGTGCATTTTTGCAAATACACCTTTAAAAGAAAAAGAGGGTAAAAGAAATACAAATTCCGCAACTTTTTTTTTTTCATTCCACATTGTTATTGCATATTATCTCAGTTTATTCCGACAAGCGTGGGCACAACTACGCTTGGCGGCACGGAGAGTAATTGTGCCTGAACTAGGGAAATCCCTTCCACATCAGTGATTTTGTTTTCTCCCATTATACGGCCATGATTATCACGCCCACCCAAGGGGACAAAACCACGCCCGTCTGAATCCGCCCTTAGCTGTATGCATGAGGACCTTTGCGGGATAGTGCTTCTTACGTATGACTGTGTGCGTAAAATGCACTGTCCCGCAAAGTTCAATTTTGCCGCCATACGTGGCAGTAGACCTCATCACCTCCGGCTCCACAGCTGTAAAACACTGCGTGACCCACTCAGCGCTTTATGCTTACGTCTGTGTGAGCCCGGCCTGAGAGTAGTATCACACATGCTGTAGACTTTGAATTGTTGACTTACTGATTTTGTGGCGGTTGTTACACAATATAACCGCTGGCACTGCAAAAATACAGCAGAAGAGCTCGAAAACATCTATTGAGTTTTTCTTATTGTTTTGATAAGGTTACGATACCCCTTCAGTAACACCTAAATTAAGTGATTACTTCAGCATCTATGTGGTTATAACGGAGTATTCCTGAGGCAGGACTTTTTTTCAAGTCTTCGTATATATATATGATCCTCCCTATAGGATCACCATCTCTTCATTCAGGAACTGACACTTTTATCCTACTTCCTGCCACATCAACAGATGTTTTCTCTCACCTCTAGTACCTGAATGCCTGTCTACACACCCCTACAGCCCTTCTACAATACATATATATTACAGGGGTGTAACTATAGGGGATGCAGAAGATGCAGTTACACCTGGGCCCAGGAGCCTTAGGGGGCCCATAAGCCTTTCATCTCCATATAGGGAACCCAGTACTATGAATAAAGCATTATAGTTGGGGTCCTGTTATAGATTTTGCATTGGGGCCCCAAATCTTCAACTTACATATATATATATATACAGTGGTGCCTTGACATATTAGTTTAATCCATTCCGAGATGAAGCTCTTAAGCCGAAGAACTCATATGTCCAAGCACTTTTCCCCATTGAAATGAATTGAAACGCCATTAATGCGTTTCAATTCATTTCAATGGGGAAACGAACTACAAGTAAAATTTGTAAAAAATCAATACTCACCTACCGCCGGCATTCTGCGGTGATCTGCGGCGCTGCTGCAGGCTATTGCATCCTCCTCCACGCCGACAGAGCAGTGCTTTCTGGATGCGGTGCTTGAATGCTCCGCCTCCAGCAAGCTAATGCTCTTATCGGTTAACTCATCCAATGAAAGCCGCGTCATCCAATGAAAGCCCGTGCCGGGTTAACCAATCACAGCCATTCAATGACATTATTGAATAGCAAAAATTCAGGAGTGAGACTGCTCGCAAGTCAAAAAACTAGCAAGCTGGTAAACTTCTGCACCTGGCCCCATGAGCCTTTAGCTATGCCCCAGTACATATATATATTGTTTTGAGTGTTGCAATCAAGCTTGTGGAAATGTGCACACATGATTTAAATGTATATTGATTGGTCTGTAATTGATTTTGAAGGGGAGCACCAAATGAGTTAGCTGTGATCAAGAAAGAAGTGTATTTTGAAACGAGTCTGACATAGATATAGGGTCACATGGTACATAGTAACATAGTATGTAAGGCTGAATGAAGACAATTGTCCATCTAGTCCAGCCTGTCTATCCTCCTGTGTTGATCCAGAGGAAGGCAAAAAACCCCAAGGGCAGAAGCCAAATAGCCCTTTTGGGGAAAAAATTCCTTCCCGACTCCCTAATGGCAATCAGACTGTTCCCTGGATCAACCCCTAATAGTTCCTACCTGCCTGTATACCCGGATTGACAATTAACCTAAGATTTATAACCTATAATGTCCTTGCTCTCCAGAAAGACATCAAGTCCCCTTTTAAACTCCTCTATGGATTTTGCCATCACCACTTCCTCCGGCAGAGAGTTCCACAGTCTAACTGCTCTTACAGTAAAGAACCCCTTCTATGTTGGTGATGAAACCTACTTTCCTCTAATCGTAGCGGATGTCCTCTTGTTACCGTCGCGGTCCTGGGTGTAAACAGATCATGGGAGAGATCCTTGTATTGTCCCCTCATGTACTTATACATAGTTATTTGATCACCCCTTAGCCGTCTTTTTTCCAGAGTAAATAATCCCAATTTGGATAGCCTCTCTGAGTATTCCAGTCCCATCATTCCATGTATTAGTTTAGTTGCCCTTCTTTGAACCCCCTCAAGCACTGTGATATCTTTCCTGAGCACCGGAGTCCAGAACTGTACGCAGTATTCCATGTGAGGCCTGACAAGTGCCTTATATAATGGAAGGATAATGTTCTCATCCTTTGCCCCTATACCTCTTTTAATGCACCCCAAGACTTTATTTGCCTTTGCAGCAGCTGACTGGCATTGGTTACAGTTTAGTCTATTATCCACTAATACCCCCAGATCCTTTTCCATATCACTTTTTCCTAGCGGTACTCCATTAATCGAATATTGGTGACATCCGTTTCTCCTGCCCATGTGCATTGTCTTACATTTTTCAACATTGAACTTCATTTGCCATTTTTCTGCCCAAGCCCCCAGCTTATCTCGGTCCGTTTGTAGCCGCACATTGCCCTCCGTTGCATTAATTATATTGTATAATTTTGTGTCATCTGCAAATATTGATATTTTACTGTTCAGCCCCTCTATCAGGTCATTGATAAATATGTTGAACAGAGTGGGGCCTAATACTGAACCCTGTGGCACCCCGCTAGCGACTGTGGTCCAATCAGAGTACGAACCATTTATTACCACCCTCTGCTTTCTATCATTGAGCCAATTTTTTACCCACTTACACACGTTTTCGTCCAGTCTGAGCTGCCTCATTTTGTATATTAGCCTATTATGTGGCACGGTGTCAAAGGCTTTAGAGAAGTCCAGATATACGAGATCAATAGACTCTCCCAGGTCCAGCTTAGAGCTTACTTCATCGTAGAAACTGATCAGATTTGTCTGACATGAGCGACCCTTTATGAATCCATGCTGGTGAGGAGTTATTCTCTTGTTCTCCTTGAGGTGCTCATCGATGGCGTCTCTCAGAATCCCCTCGAAAATTTTTCCCGTTACTGAAGTGAGACTTACTGGCCTGTAGTTACCAGGCTCACTTTTGCTCCCTTTTTTGTAAATTGGAACCACGTTGGCAATGCGCCAGTCCAATGGTACTACTCCGGTCTTGATAGTGTCTAGAAATATTAGATATAGCGGCCTAGCTATCTCATCACTTAGTTCCCTTAATATCCTTGGGTGTAATCCATCTGGGCCCGGCAATTTATCAATTTTAGTCTTCTTTAGTCGCTTCCGCACCTCCTCCTGCGTTAGGTATGAGACATTTTGTGATGGGTTCATTTTATTCCCCTGCATCTCGTGTGGCATTTCCTTTTCGTTTGTGAATACACTTGAAAAGAAACTGTTTAGTAGATTTGCTTTCCCTCCGTCATCATCAATGATTTCTCCTGCATTATTTTTTAAAGGGCCAGTGCTCTCCCTGCAAATCCTTTTGCTGTTAATATAGTTGAAAAATAGCTTCGGGTTGTTTTTGCTCTCTTTGGCGATCAGTCTTTCTGCTTCCTCCTTGGCAGTTTTGATCGTATCTTTGCATATTTTGTTTTTTTCCCTGTATGTTTTTAGCGCTTCTTCGCTGCCTCGTTGCTTTAGTAGTTTGCACGCTTTCTTTTTTTCGTTTATTGCCCCTCGTACCGTCTTGTCGAGCCACATTGGTTTCCTTTTAGTTGAGTTTCTTTTATTTTTAAACGGAATGAACTGGTCACATGAGGTGATTAGGATCCTTTTTATCTTTTCCCATTTGTCCTCTGTACCATTATTTTTGAGGATGTTGTCCCAATTAATGTTACCGATAGTAATTCTAAGCTCATCAAATTTTGCTTTACTAAAGTTTAGTTTCTTTGTTACTCCCTGATAAGGCTTCCTATTGATTGACAGCTGGAAGTTGATTATATTGTGGTCACTGTTCCCCAAGTGCCCCTCAACCTGCACCCCCTTTATACGTTCCGGTTTGTTAGTTAGTACTAGGTCCAGAATGGCCCTCCCTCTTGTTGGTTCCTGCACAAGTTGGTTCAGGTAATTATCTTTAATTACTCTCAAGAACTTATCACCCCTGTGAGATTTGCAGGTTTCGTTCTCCCATGTTATATCTGGGTAATTAAGGTCCCCCATGATAATTACTTCATTGCAGTTTGACACCCCTTCTATCTGCCTTAATAGTATTTCATAGATTTTTTGGAATAAAAGAAGTGTTTTTAAGGAGTTGACCTTTCCCCTTTATTGTTGCTGTATAAGTCGTTTGAGTCGCGGTCAGCCTGAACAGCTAAATACTTTTAACCCAAACCAGGGTAAATCTTACCTACTAACCAGATGAAGATAACGTTGCGTTATGTATTTTAGAATTTTAAGTATATTTCTGACTTTATCAATCATGGTTATCGCTCATACCAACCAAGAAACGACCTGTCTGATCCCAGCTCTAGTCATATGAATGAAGGGAGTATAGTTTTACCTCTCCTGTGAATTTTTGGCATCATAAGAGGTTAAAACCCGTCTGGAATCCTTATTAATAAAGGAACTGTTGCCTTGGATCGGTCTACAAGAAATGCCTTATATGCTGCTTGTTTATTTCAAGAGGACTGGAGCTGAATCAGAACCACACCTTTGTGCATGCATGACTCTCACCTACACAATCACCCAGTCATTTGGTTTATACAAGGATTTGTGTGTCATAGAGCCGTTATCCCGCCCATCGTACTTACAGTCTATATGAAATCTTTTCCAAGCATTGTCTATGTTTGTAAAAGGGCCAATAATTGAACATTTGCCTTGGGTCATTTTTTTTTTTTTGCAATCATAAAAACTTCTTGTCGCCAAGAATGAAAAATGGAATAAGCTAAAAAGAGAACAAAAGCAAAAATCAGAGGGTAATGGTGAAGACTGGAGATCGGTTTGTGCTGCACAGCGAGAATTTATCTCAGTCATTAATCTCCCGCATTCCAGATACAGTACAATGAAAATGCTTGACATTGAACTTTGAGATAACTCTTCTTTTCTGCTAATTGAATCCAGTGCATGGAATGATAAGAGCTGTTATGCCAAGCGATAGCAGGTTTTATGTTGAGAGAGAAAAATAGATATGTGGGAGAATTTTTGGATTACAGAGGTGGATGTTACAATTTTTTTTTTCATTGGTGATAACTACCTTGAATGTTTTTGACAGAACTGGAGCATACATGAAGAAGAGACGGTGCCATAATGAAAATGTCAATTCCACCTACCTTTGATGCTGTTTGATGTTGATGAAGTAGAAACACCTGGCACTTGAAGAAGTGAGTATGGCTATTGGGTTGGCCCTTCCTTTGCTACAGTGTCTCTGGAAGGGAAAAGTGACTTTAGCTTATTAACCAGGAGGTGAGGGCAACCGTGGACCGTCATCGTCATAAACTTGTTGCAGCCTTATGAGCGAGCACATACTACTGGAATGATTACAAACCTACAGAATATTGCTGCCATAAGCATAGGGATTGGCAGCATGAGTGCCCATTATGAGACATATTGGACACTTCTTGGATTCGTTTATAGTAGGTGTTGGGGAACATGATAGTTTAGTGCTTAGCATTGTGGTCATGGGTTCAATCCTTACCAAAAAACATATCTGTATAGAGTTTTTATGTTCTAACAGCGCTTACATGGGTTTCCTACAGATGCTCCAGTTTTCTCCCACACTGCAAAAATAATCTAAGAAGTTTATCGGCTTCCTATGAAATTCATCTTAGAGGGTGTGAAGGAATGAACACCTATATGGCAGCCACTGACTTCTCTGCTCCCCAACAAATGTAATTTCTGAGATGCAATTTAAAGGTGGTGTACCAACTTTTAAAGTTATCCCCTATCCATAGGACAGTGAATAACGTTGTGATCGGTGAAGGCCCAACTACTGGGACCCCCATCTATCCCAAGTTCTGTTACCCTGAAGGCTCCTACATAAGTGGAGCAGAGGTCGAGCATGTACACCACTGCTCCATTCATATCAATGGGAGTATTGGAAATTGCCGAGCACAAACTCTTGGCAATCTCCAGTACTCCCAATGAAATGAGTGACAAAAATCAATGGAGTGCAGTGTGCATGCGTAATCTCTGCTGCAGTCAGGTGGGGATCTTTGTGACCCCCATACTCAGGATCACTAGGAACAACGCCACTGATCATAAAGTTATCCTCTATCCATTGCTCCTTTAAAGAGATCCTGTCATCAGGTATGAACACCATAAACTAATTTATAGTGCTCATATGGCAGGTTCACTGGAGTCCGGGGTGGTCTTCCTTACACTCACCCAGCTCCCCAAGCCAGCCATTGATTGTTATGGGAGTGCAAATACACAGCATGCAGCCAGCGGTCTGGTTGCACTTCGGAGGTGACAGCACTGAATTGGGGAACTGAGTAAGTATAAGTTCCCTGGACTCCAGCGAACCTGCCGTGAGAGCACCATAACTTAGTCTATGGTGCTCATTAGAGATGAGCGAACGTACTCGTTAAGGGCGATTTCGCAATCGAGCATTGCGATTTTCGAGTACCTGGCTACTCAGGTGAAAAGATTCGGCGGCGCCGGGGGGCGGCGTGGTGGAGCGGGGGGTAGCAGTGGGGAATACAGGGGAGCTCTCTCTCTCTCTCCCCCCACTCCCCTCTGCAACCCCCCGCTCACCCCCGGCGCCCCCCAAATTTTTTCACCCGAGTAGCCAGGTACTCGAAAATAGCGATGATCGAGTAATTACTCGAAACGAGTACGTTCGCTCATCTCTAATGCTCATACCTGGTTACAGGTTCCTTTTAGGTTTTTCTGAGAAAAGTGCATTACAAATGTTTATCGTTATGTCAGGGTATATTTAACATGCCAAAAGCTGTTCCCTTGTATATCTTTGATGAAAATGTCTGATGTGTACCACTATATAAGCCAGTGATTCTCAACAGGGTGTTGTTCCGCAGCACTCCTAGCTAGGGAACCAGAATTAGCCACACTAGGGATTAATTAGCTGCTCACTAGAGATGAGCGAGCACCAAAATGCTCGGGTGCTCGTTACTCGAGGCGAACTTTCAGTGATGTTCGAGAGTTCGTTTCGAGTAACGAACCCCATTGAAGTCAATGGGCGACTTGAGCATTTTTGTATATGACTGGTGCTCCGCTAAGGTTTTCATTTGTGAAAATCTTAGCAAATCACCAAAGTCATGTAAAAAACACAGAAATGGATAGGGCAGGCGAGGAGCAACATGCAGGGCTGCATTTCGGGCTCCGAGGTCTCACTATTAAGCCACAATAGTGGCAAGAGTGAGACCCCCCCCCCACTGTCAGCATAAAGATCGTTCTCCTCTGCCACAGCTGTAACAGCTGTGGCAGAGAAGAACGATGTTAGCCCATTGAATTCAATGGAGCCGGCAATATAGCCGGCTCCATTGAAAGCAATGGGCTGCCGGCGAGCGCGGGATGAATTTTCGGGAAGGGCTTAAAAATATAAGCCCTTACCTGAAAAAGAAAGATTTTAGTGTAAAAAAGAATAAAAATGCAGGCATTCTCTACAATGGAGCCGCTGCTGCTGCCGGCGACTCCATTGAAGATAATGGTCCGCTGGCACACCTGAATTCTTTTTCAGGGAAGGGCTTTACATTAGAGATGAGCGAACACCAAAATGTTCGGGTGTTCGTTATTCGTAACGAACTTCCCGTGATGCTCGAGGGTTCGTTTCGAACAACGAACCCCATTGAAGTCAATGGGCGACCGGAACATTTTTGTATTTCGCCGATGCTCGCTAAGGTTTTCATGTGTGAAAATCTGGGCAATTCAGGAAAGTGATGGGAATGACACAGTGACGGATAGGGCAGGCGAGGGGCTACATGGTGGGCTGCATCTCAAGTTCACAGGTCCCACTATTAAGCCACAATAGCGGCAAGAGTGCCCCCCCCCCCACTGTCAGCATAAAGATCGTCCTCCTCTGGCACAGCTGTAACAGCTGTAGCAGAGAAGAACGATGTTTGCCCATTGAATTCAATGGAACCGGCAATACAGCCGACTCCACTGAATGCAATGGGCTGCCGGCGATCGCAGGATGAATGGTCGGAAAGGGGTTAAATATATAACCCCTTTCCTGCAATTCATCCAGAAATGTGTTACACTAAAAATATATACCGGCGTATAAGGCGACCGGGCGTATAAGACGACCCCCCAACTGTCACCTTATACGCCGGCAATACAGTGGAGCAAAGAATAAAAAGCATTACTTACGTTTTTAGATGATCTGCGGCGCTCCTGCAGGCTGTCACTCCCTCCTGGTCCACGGCAGACAAGCTTTCTCCACGAAAGACTTTAAATCCCTGCCTCCAGAAGCACATGTGCCTTCAGCCAATCACAGCCAATGACAATGATGTCATTGAATGGCTGTGATTGGCTGTGTTTCTGGAGGCGGGGATTTCAAGGCTTGAAATCCCCGCCTCCAGAAACACAGCCAATCACAGCCATTCAATGACATCATTGTCATTGGCTGTGATTGGCTGAAGGCACATGTGCTTCTGGAGGCAGGGATTTAAAGTCTTTCGTGGAGAAAGCTTGTCTGCCGTGGACCAGGAGGGAGTGACAGCCTGCAGGAGCGCCGCAGATCATCTAAAAACGTAAGTAATGCTTTTTATTCTTTGCTCCACTGTATTACCGGCGTATAAGGTGACAGTTGGGGGGTCGTCTTATACGCCCGGTCGCCTTATACGCCGGTATGTATTTTTAGTGTAACACATTTCTGGATGAATTGCAGGAAAGGGGTTATATATTTAACCCCTTTCCGACCATTAATCCTGCGATCGCCGGCAGCCCATTGCATTCAGTGGAGTCGGCTGTATTGCCGGTTCCATTGAATTCAATGGGCAAACATCGTTCTTCTCTGCTACAGCTGTTACAGCTGTGCCAGAGAAGAAGGATTTGTCTTCTATATGTTCTCAATGGGGTCAGCGCTGCTGCCGCTGGCCCCATTGAGCGCATATAGAATGCATCCATAGCGAGCAGCGGGAGGGGCAGACTTTCATATCAGGCGGACACCTTATCTCCCCAGCCACTCACAGCAGGGGGGTGGTATAGGGCTTAAACGTTGCAGGGGGAAGTTGTAATGCCTTCCCTGTCTTTATATTGGCCAAAAAAAAGCGCTAACGTCTCAGGGAAGAAAGTTTAATTTACCAGAACACCGCATGGTGTTCGTTACGAATAACGAACATCCCGAACACCCTAATATTCGCACGAATAGCAAGCTCGGACGAACGCGTTCGCTCATCTCTACTTTACATATAAGCCTTTCCCTGGAAATGAATTAAAAGTGATTTAAAAAACAAAAAAAATAGATACTCGCCTCCCTTCAGCTGCCGGGGCACAGCCGCTTCTTCTCCTGCTGTCCCCTGCACTGTGGTGCTGAACTGCTGTCATTCAGCTGAGAGCTGCGCTGAGCCAATCAGAGGCAGCAGTCACTCACCCATTCATGAATTCATGAATGGGTGTGAGTGAGATCTGCCTCTGATTGGTCAGGCTGTGACCAATCAGAGGCAGCTCATTCAGCAGGCGGGGATTTTAAATCCCCGGCTGCTGAATACTACAGAGAGCAGTTCAGAGAACTGCCAGCTGGCGGCAGCTGAACTCCGTCTGCCGGGACCAGGTGAGTATATATATATATATATATATATATATATATATTTTTTTACACATTTCTGGATGAATTGCAGGGAAGGGCTTACATATTTAAGCCCTTCCCGCAAATTCATTGTGTGATCGCCGGCAGCCCATTGCTTTCAATGGAGCCGGCTGTATTGCCGCCTCCATTGAATTCAATGGTCAGTGCTCGTTTAATCGAGACGAGCACCGCGTGGTGCTCGTCTCGAGTAACGAGCATCTCGAGCACCCTAATACTCGAACGAGCATCAAGCTCGGACGAGTATGCTCGCTCATCTCTACTGCTCACCAATAGCCCTACAGGAAATAAGTGAAAGGTCTGCTGGCAATGCACAGTCACGCTGCGTCACCCACCGCCATTCCAGGTTTTATTGATATTTCCACAGTTTAATGCCCCAAATGTACTCTGAAATCAAAGCATAGAACAAATAAACTAGTTATTATGAGTAAAAATAATGGATTAACTTTGTTTCACCAAGTTAAATCTAGATTTTTGACTCTTCAAAGTTGCAACCTCGAAGGTGATGCTTTACGCAATCAAGGCATTCTTTCTACAATTACATTCAGAAATTGTTTAGAAATTTCTTCCCAACATTGTTGCAGAAGTTCCCACAAATATGCTGCATTTGTATGTTGCTTTGCTTTCACCATTCTGCCCAGTTCATCCCAGACAATCACAATGGGGTTTAAGACTGTGCAGGTCATTCCATTTTTTGCAGCCTACCAGCTTCGTCTCTTTTTCTTAATTAGTTCTGACTAGAGATGAGCGAGTACCAAAATGCTCGGGTGCTCGTTACTCGGAACGAAATTTTCGCGATGCTCGAGGGTTCGTTTCAAGTAACGAACCCCATTGAAGTCAATGGGCGACCCGAGCATTTTTGTATATCGCCGATGCTCGCTAAGGTTTCCATTTGTGAAAATCGGGGCAATTCAAGAAAGTGATGGGAACGACACAGCAGTGGATAGGGCAGGCGAGGGGCTACATGTTGGGCTGCATCTCAAGTTCCCAGGTCCCACTATTAAGCCACAATAGCGGCAAGAGTGGCCCCCCCCAACAACTTTTACTTCTGAAAAGCCCTCATTAGCAATGCATACCTTAGCTAAGCACCACACTACCTCCAACAAAGCACAATCACTGCCTGCATGACACTCCGCTGCCACTTCTCCTGGGTTACATGCTGCCCAACCCCCCCCCCCTGCACGACCCAGTGTCCACAGCGCACACCAAATTGTCCCTGCGCAGCCTTCAGCTGCACTCATGCCACGCCACACTCATGTATATATATAAGTGCGTCTGCCATGAGGAGGAACCGCAGGCACACACTGCAGAGGGTTGGCACGGCTAGGCAGCGACCCTCTTTAAAAGGGGTGGGGCGATAGCCCACAATGCTGTACAGAAGCAATGAGAAATATAATCCTGTGCCACCGCCATCAGGAGCTGCACACGTGGGCATAGCAATGGGGAACCTATGTGCCACACACTATTTATTTTGTCAAGGTGTCTGCATGCCCCAGTCAGACCGCGGTTTTTTATAAATAGTCACAGGCAGGTACAACTCCGCAATGGGAATTCCGTGTGCACCCACAGCATGGGTGGCTCCCTGGAACCCACCGGCTGTACATTAATGTATCCCATTGCAGTGCCCATCACAGCTGAGGTAATGTCATGTTTAATGCAAGTGGGCTTTGGCCCACACTGCATGCCCCAGTCAGACTGGGGTTCTTTAGAAGTGGACACATGCAGTTATAACTCCGTGTGGACCCACGGCATGGGTGGCTCCCTGGAACCCACCGGCGGTACATAAATATATCCCATTGCAGTGCCCAACACAGCGGATGTAACGTCAGCTGTAATGCAGGTGGGCTAAAAATTAATTGGATTACACTGTAGGCGAGGGCCCCCAAAAATTGGTGTACCAACAGTACTAATGAAAAATTGCCCATGCCCAACCAAGAGGGCAGGTGAAACCCATTAATCGCTTTGGTTAATGTGGCTTAATTTGTAACTAGGCCTGGAGGCAGCCCAGTTAAAATAAAAATTGGTTGAGGTGAAAGTTTCAACGCTTTAATGAGCATTGAAACGTATAAAAATTGTTTACAAAAATTATATGACTGAGCCTTGTGGGCCTAAGAAAAATTGCCTGTTCGGCGTGATTATGTGAGGTTTCAGGAGGAGGAGCAGGAGGAGGAGGAGGAATATTATACACAGATTGATGAAGCAAAAATGTCCCCGTTTTGATGGTGATAGGGAACGATGCTTCCATCCGCGGGTGCAGCCTACGTATTGCTTAGGTATCGCTGCTGTCCGCTGGTGGAGAAGAGAAGTCTGGGGAAATCCAGGCTTTGTTCATCTTGATGAGTGTAAGCCTGTCGGCACTGTCGGTTGACAGGCGGGTACGCTTATCCGTGATGATTCCCCCAGCCGCACTAAACACCCTCTCTGACAAGACGCTAGCCGCAGGACAAGCAAGCACCTCCAGGGCATACAGCGCGAGTTCAGGCCATGTGTCCAGCTTCGACACCCAGTAGTTGTAGGGGGCAGAGGCGTCACGGAGGACGGTCGTGCGATCGGCTACGTACTCCCTCACCATCCTTTTACAGTGCTCCCGCCGACTCAGCCTTGACTGGGGAGCGGTGACACAGTCTTGCTGGGGAGCCAGAAAGCTGTCAAAGGCCTTAGAGAGTGTTCCCCTGCCTGTGCTGTACATGCTGCCTGATCTCTGCGCCTCCCCTGCTACCTGGCCCTCGGAACTGTGCCTTCTGCCACTAGCACTGTCGGATGGGAATTTTACCATCAGCTTGTCCGCCAGGGTCCTGTGGTATAGCATCACTCTCGAACCCCTTTCCTCTTCGGGTATGAGAGTGGAAAGGTTCTCCTTATACCGTGGGTCGAGCAGTGTGTACACCCAGTAATCCGTAGTGGCCAGAATGCGTGTAACGCGAGGGTCACGAGAAAGGCATCCTAACATGAAGTCAGCCATGTGTGCCAGGGTACCTGTACGCAACACATGGCTGTCCTCACTAGGAAGATCACTTTCAGGATCCTCCTCCTCCTCCTCCTCCTCTGGCCATACACGCTGAAAGGATGACAGGCAAGCAGCATGTGTACCCTCAGCAGTGGGCCAAGCTGTCTCTTCCCCCTCCTCCTCATGCTCCTCCGCCTCCTCCTCCTCCTCAACGCGCTGAGATATAGACATGAGGGTGCTATAGACAGCGACATACTGTCTTCCCACGCCTCCGTTTCCGAGTGCAAAGCGTCTGCCTTTATGCTTTGCAGGGAACTTCTCAAGAGGCATAGCAGAGGAATGGTGACGCTAATGATTGCAGCATCCCCGCTCACCATCTGGGTAGACTCCTCAAAGTTTCCAAGGACCTGGCAGATGTCTGCCAACCAGGCCCACTCTTCTGTAAAGAATTGAGGAGGCTGACTCCCACTACGCCGCCCATGTTGGAGTTGGTATTCCACAATAGCTCTACGCTGCTCATAGAGCCTGGCCAACATGTGGAGCGTAGAGTTCCACCGTGTGGGCACGTCGCACAGCAATCGGTGCACTGGCAGATTAAACCGATGTTGCAGGGTCTGCAGGGTGGCAGCGGCCGTCTTGGAGTTGCGTAAATGTGCGCTGACCCGGCGCACCTTTCCGAGCAGGTATGACAAGCGTGGGTAGCTTTTCAGAAAGCGCTGAACCACCAAATTAAAGACGTGGGCCAGGCATGGCACATGCGTGAGGCTGCCGAGCTGCAGAGCCTCCACCAGGTTACGGCCGTTGTCACACACGACCATGCCTGGTTGGAGGCTCAGCGGCGCAAGCTAGCGGTCGGTCTGCTCTGTCAGACCCTGCAGCAGTTCGTGGGCCGTGTGCCTCTTCTCTCCTAAGCTGAATAGTTTCAGCATGGCCTGCTGACGCTTGCCCACCGCTGTGCTGCCGTGCCGCGTGACACCGACTGCTGGCGACGTGCTGCTGCTGACACATCTTGATTGCGAGACAGAGGTTGCGTAGGAGGAGGAGGAGGAGGAGGGTGGTTTAGTGGAGGAAGCATACACCGCCGCAGATACCACCACCGAGCTGGGGCCCGCAATTCTGGGGGTGGGTAGGACGTGAGCGGTCCCAGCCTCCACTAAATTCACCCAATGTGCCGTCAGGGAGATATAGTGGCCCTGCCCGCCTGTGCTTGTCCACGTGTCTGTTGTTAAGTGGACCTTGGCAGTAACCGCGTTGGTGAGGGCGCGTACAATGTTGCGGGAGATGTGGTCGTGCAGGGCTGGGACGGCACATCGGGAAAAGTAGTGGCAACTGGGAACCGAGTAGCGCGGGGCCGCCGCCGCCATCATGCTTTTGAAAGCCTCCATTTCCACAAGCCTATACGGCAGCATCTCCAGGCTGATCAATTTGGCAATGTGCACGTTTAACGCTTGAGCGTGCGGGTGCGTGGCGGCGTACTTGCGCTTGCGCTCAAACAGTGGCGCTAGCGATGTCTGGACGCTGCGCTGAGAGACATTGCTGGATGGGGCCGAGGACAGCGGAGGTGAGGGTGTGGGTGCAGGCTAGGAGACGGTAGTGCCTGTGTCCTCAGAGGGGGGTTGGATCTCAGTGGCAGGTTGGGGCACAGGGGGAGAGGCAGTGGTGCAAACCGGAGGCGGTGAACGGCCTTCGTCCCACCTTGTGGGGTGCTTGGCCATCATATGCCTGCGCATGCTGGTGGTGGTGGCTCCCCAGCTGATCTTGGCGCGACAAAGGTTGCACACCACTGTTCGTCGGTCGTCAGGCGTCTCTGTGAAAAACTGCCACACCGTAGAGCACCTTGACCTCTGCAGGGTGGCATGGCGCAAGGGCGCGCTTTGGGAAACAGTTGGTGGATTATTCGGTCTGGCCCTGCCTCTACCCCTGGCCACCGCACTGGCTCAGCCTGTGCCCACACCCTGACTTGGGCCTCCGCGTCCTCGCCCGCGTCCACGTCCTATAGGCCTACCCCTACCCCTCAGCATGGTGTATTACCAGTAGTGCAGAAACAGAACGCTGTAATTAAATGTGCCGCTTATTGGCCTGTGGTTGGAGGCTGACTTCGCTTACGGAACGCCAGGAAATAATTTTGCGCAAGCCTGCTGTAACACTTAGCTGGCTGCGTATAAATTAGGAGGACAACTGCACCCAGCAGAGACCCAGAACACTGAGGACAGTCACAGGCAGCCCAAATAGATTTTTTTCCCAAAATGTTTTTGCAAAGGCCCACTGCCTATATACACTGTATATGTCTTCTGTCCCTGCGTCACCACTACTGGCCCTGGAGTATGTAAAATAACTGCAGACTGTTGCACTGTGGACAGGAATACAGCGGTGATGTAACAGCCAACACAGAACCAGGAAATAATTTTGCGCAAGCCTGCTGTAACACTTAGCTGGCTGCGTATGAATTAGGAGGACAACTACACCCAGCACAGACCCAGAACACTGAGGACAGTCACAGGCAGCCCAAATAGATTTTTTTCCCCAAATGTTTTTGCAAAGGCCCACTGCCTATATTCAATAAATATATGTCTTCTGTCCCTGCCTCACAATATATGTCTTCTGTCCCTGCCTCACAATATATGTCTTCTGTCCCTGCCTCAAAATATATGTCTTCTGTCCCTGCCTCACAATATATGTCTTCTGTCCCTGCCTCACCACTACTGGCCCTGCACTATGTATAATTACTGCAGGGCGCAATGCTCTGCACGGCCGATATACAAAAGTGCAACACTGCAAAAGCAGCCTCCACAGTACTGCACACGGTTAGATGTGGCCCTAAGAAGGACCGTTGGGGTTCTTGAAGCCAAAAATACTCCTAACGCTCTCCCTATAGCAGCTCCGGCACCAACAGCACTTTCCCTCCTCTATGTCAGAACAAATCTGAGGCGAGCCGCGGGAGGGGCCGATTTATATACTCGGGTGACACCTGATCTCCCCAGTCACTCACTGCAGGGGGGTGGTATAGGGCTTGAACGTCGCAGGGGGAAGTTGTAATGCCTTCCCTGTCTTTCAATTGGCCAGAAAAGCGCGCTAACGTCTCAGAGATGAAAGTGAAAGTAACTCGAACATCGCGTGGTACTCGTTACGAGTAACGAGCATCTCGAACACACTAATACTCGAACGAGTATCAAGCTCGGACAAGTACGTTCGCTCATCTCTAGTTCTGACATAACCCAGAAGTATGTTTTGGATTATTGTCTTGCCGTAATATAAACATCTGACCAGAGGCATAAGTTGAAGCTTCTGGGCCCTAATGCAAAATCTGTAACAGGGCCCCCAACTATAATGTTTTATTCATAGTACTGGCCTCCCTATATGGAAAAAAGAGGCCTTATGGCCCCCTAAGGCTCCTGGACCCGGATGCAACCGCATCCTCTGCATCCCCTACAGTTACGCCCTTGCCCCTGACCAACTAGTTGTACACCGTAGGGTAATGTATGGTGTATTAAATTGCTATGGTAACCCACTTTTGTCCAGTGTGCCAGTCATTGTTTGCAAGTTGCCAACTTTGGATCCAGCAAAAGAGCCCCAGACCATCATGGTTCCTCTTCCATGTTTGACAATTGTTATTACACACTCAGGAACCATCCTTTCACATACTCAGCGGTGTACAAAAACCCTGTATGATGTACCAAAGACGTCAAATTTTGATTCATCAATCCATAAGACCTCTTCCATTCTTCAGTAGTCCACTGGAAGTGCTGCTTGGCCGAGGCAAGTGTTTTTTTTTTATTTTGCAGTGGCTTTCTTACTGATTCTCTACCTGCAGATAGAAGTTTTCTCTTCATAGTTAAAATGGAAACTTGTATATTTTTTGCTGCATTAAGCTATGCTTGAAGATTTTGTGCTGCGAGGCCTCGATCACGCAAACTGTTGACTCTAAAAAATGTGTTATCAGATTTTGTAGTGGCCTTTGGTCTGCCAGACCTCTTCCCAGCAGAGTTTCCTCCAATTTCCAAGTGCCTTTTGATGGTATGGGTAACTGTACTGACTGCCACTTTGGCTTTCTTGGTAATTTCTCTGTAGGAAAGACCTACACTTCTAAGCATTATAATTATCTGTCTGCTGCTTTCGTTAATTGCCTTTTTTCTGGCCATTATTATAGCAATATGCTTTGTCTTGAAAAGCAAAACTGCCCAAATCCTGCCCTAGAGGGTGCTGTAATGCAGTCTGTTCCAACACTGGCTATATAGAATCATAGGGTTTGAAAGTAATCTGCAAAAGTTGAGGCACCTGTGGGAATAATTAGCATCCAATTTCAAGCCATAATTTGCCTTCTGTGCTGCAGAGCAGCTGTCCTTGATATGTTCCCTGAAAAAGCCATTTAGTTAAAATCACAACTTTTGATTATCTTGGCATTTCCAGTTAAAATTTCATAAAGCTTTTATGTTTTAATTTAGTTTTGTATCTTTGAACCATATCGCGCTATTTGCTGGACTTGAAATGCGTTAATGTCAAAAATACCTGGAAAAATGGAGATATTCTAAATTTTTGACCGGTAGTGTATATTGCGGTGGGCAGAAGAGGCTTGTCGACATGTATACTGCTGAGGGTGGGAAAGAAAGACATATAAGAGATGTGAAGCTCTAGATGTGATTATACTGCAATGGGGAGGTGTTTTTAGCTTTTTATAGATAATGATTTGCCCTGACGTGAAGAATTTCTCTCAGGAGTGCCCCAAGGCAAAGATTGGGAACACTGATATAAGCATACAGTCACATTTGTTGCTCATAGTTTCAGATTTTCGAATAGTGCATACCGCATGGTACACATTATTTTGTGGGATGCCTTTGTATAGTATAGTACAAAGGTGCACAAACTTTTCTGGCCCAAGGGACACATTGTACCGATTCAGGGGCCACAGTAAAATTTTTTGGGGTGTTACCATCAAAGACATTTATACCATATCAAAAGTATATGCCATAAATGGAAAATATGTCCTGAAAGTGGTACCAGCACCCATTGGGAGAATGGGGGTCTCCTTATTTCTTGTTTGCACTCCAGAAATGAAAAAAACTATGAATGTGGCTCTCTGTGGCTTTATGTGACTTGCTGAAATAGTCAAGTGCTTTTCTAATTCCATAAACAGCAATAAAGATAGCAGCACTTAGTCATGGCTACCTCTCTACCTTTTCTACTCTTCTCTGGAGTACCACACAGGGGGCAGGAGGCTAATATATGGGGTCCCAAAATTAACCACACAGTGCCGTATTACTGCAGCGCCCGAGGAGCGGGCCCCAGCCAAGGAGATAGCGGGAGTAGAGTAGTTCACTTGTCATGGTGGCTCTACTGTCTCCCACCTGGAGGGTAACCAGGGACACGTGCAAGGGGCGCGGGCAGTCTATATAAAATAGGGAAACCCACGAGTGGATTACCGTAGTCCTTTTTGTCACGGGTGACGCCACCGTTCCTTCCTCCACGGTGATCTGTTCAGGAAACAAACAAGAGTACACACACATGGAGTAGAATTTAAAGGCCAAACCAGGAATGGTCGGTGAAGCTGTTTATTGGGAAACTTGAATAAACAGTTCACAACAGTCCAGTTTACATCCACCAGCAATACAGTGAGGGATCAGAACACATGAAGTGACAGGGAGGAAAACACAGGAGACCAGGGTGACTTACACAGGCCTAGTTATCTGTGGTTACCTGGTCCCGGACACCATTACTTGAAGAACTCCAGCCACACTCTACCGGTCCACTGTCACTGATCTCTACAACCACTTGTACTTCACAGAACAGAGGGACGCGAAGAGGGTTCGAGGCATTAACAAGGTATCCATTCAGCCTCTTCCATCTCTTCTTGTACTCAGGCTAAAGGTGTCTGAGTTCGGGCCCGAACTCTCACTCAGTTTCCTTCTGTCTCTCCAAAGAAAGCAGCCAAAAACAACCCTCTCACACACCTTGCACAAACATATATATAACAAGGTCACATGACACACAAATAGATACTTTTCCAGACATATCCTAGACAGTAACCCATTCAGTAGTGCAAAGGTGCAATACACATCATATTCATACACATAGAAGACAATGGAAATTTACAGAAACACAAGACAACATAGACCATCCAAAAACTTCAAGAACATGTGCGCATTAACTTCTGCACACTACATTACTACTTACTAATCCCTATTCCCATGCTACATACCACTTCTCTTTGACAGGATCAGCCAACAGTCGCAGACAAGCATGTCTGTGATAAGACGGTTGGGGGTCACACAGAATGACATTGGGGGATGCATTTGGCTACAGGTTGTGCTCCCTTGTTACTGCATATTTGAAAACACTATTCTATACAGTAATAAAACATGCCCAATGGATACGTTTGGCATACACAGCAAATGCACTATGCATTTTCTGACATAGTTGCCCAGGTCCCACCAGCAAAATTCATTCTGGAGGCCCAATGTACGACAATATGCCAATATTACATGATCCCCGTACAAAAACTCACTTCTGCATATAGTTCGAAAGAAAGGTGGCTGTGTTTGCGCATAGTCCAGTTTCCACTGAAGTACGTGCCTGACTATGAGTACACTGAATACACTGTGGATATACCAAAACACGTAAGCAGAACTTAACCCTTCACCTTTGAGTGAAGCAATTCTTTTGAATGATGTGCAATATAAAACCCGTGCATGTTTCTTTATTATGTCATATTATCCCTTGTGATGATTACTTAAGACATTGGCGTATACTCAGGGAACATGATGGCGGCTTTCCATTGGAACCTTGTGAATGAGGATTAGCGCTTCTCTTAGAAAACAAAGAGTTCTTATAAGAACATCACTGGGCTGGGATAGCTTCTGTGCAGCCTCCCCTATAATGACTGTTTACTTGTAGAAGGTGGCGGCCCCGTCCCAGCCAGCTCCATCTACAAGTCCTTGTTTATTCCTTGTCTAGAGGAGATGCTAAATGTTTGAGTTTTTTTTTATTTTACTGTTACAGATGTAGCAAATGTTAACTTGATATTTATCATGCGGTCAGGATGGGACAGACGCCTCTATTAAAGGTGTATAAATGCCTCCGGAATACGCTCGCCTGCCACTGGACTAATAAGGTATGTGATGTAGCATGGCAATTTTTTCTTGAGAACTGTGAAGAACTAAGGCTATGGCTACAGGGTCACTTTGGTCACGTGACAACAAGTCTCAAAAAAGTTGCATGACCCAAAAATTTGGGCAACTTGTTTGGGACTTGCTGTTGAGCGACTGTTTTAGAACGGCTCTTTAACTTTAACACAACCATGTTGTAGGCATCTTGCAGTGCAGTTTATGATGGCAAAGTTGAATGCAACTTGCAACCAGAATCTCGCATGAATGTAAACCCATTCTTTTGAATGGAGTAATACACATGAGCGATGAAACAAATCATGGCATGCCCTATCTTTGTGCATGCTCTCGCATCTCATCTCCCATTGTTTCCAATAGGGCCGGCGGCAGCATTGCACCATGTCTATCTATCTGTCTGCTTCTCTGTCTATCTTTTTGATATCTATCTGTCTATTTCACATCTAACAATTTTCTATCTATCTATTTATTTAACCCTTTCCAATCCAATTTGTATTCTGGTTTTCCTAGGGGCCTTACTCTTTTTCTGCCGTTATACAATGGCGCTATATGCTGGCTAAAGCTAGTACTGCATGAGGTGATACGTTGGATAGGCTCCCAAAGCAGAGAGGCTGGGAATATACAGTAAGAGAACCCCGACGGACATCTTCCAACATCGAGGCTGTACAGCCTTAAATCATAATGTCTTCAGAGGTCAGACAGTGGATTGGAAAGGGTTAATATCTCTCTCTCTCTCATCTATCTAACTCTCACTCTCTCTCATGTCTGTCTGTCTGTCTGTCTGTCTGTCTGTCTGTCTGTCTGTCTGTCTGTCTATCTATCTATCTATCTATCTATCTATCTATCTATCTATCTATCTATCTATCTATCTATCTATCTATCTCCTCAACCTTTGCACCCTGGCCTTTGGGTACGCCCCTGGTTGCAATAGTTTTAACATTGAAACACAGTTCATGAGAATTGCAGAGTAAGTTTCCTGCAGACCAGACAGATCTGGTCTAGGGAAAACGTGTACATTTTGTTGCCTCATATCCATTTTGCTCTTGTGATTCAGCATTATGTTGTACATTACTCCAGAAGAGTTCCTACTAAAACTGACATTAAAATGGATCAATGAAAAGTTCATCATATTGTACAGTGGGGGAGAATATCAATAGTGTTGTAGTGGACAAAATGGAACCAATTGTGTCATATTGATCAGAATGTCGCACATAGGCGTGATAAATTTGGTGCAAGTCACTAGACACGTTAAACACTTTCTCTTTTTTATTGCTATGACAGAACATTATATGACAGAAAGTCCATGTATCTATTGGGATAAATATATTACAGATCCCTTTTAACTGCCTGGTGACAGATGCAGATAGAGAAAGCACATTAAAACCAGCTAGTAGGAAAGATACTTCCTGCCTCAAATGTGACCAGGCCAAACAAGCCCATAACCTCGGGCTTCTCTGGCCTCATGACAAAATTCACAGGAGGTCAAGGACCGTAATGAAGGAAACTTATGTGGAGACTGTGTAAATTATATATTTGGCATTCCTATTTCTTTAAAGGGTATTCTGGAATTTTTAATATTGATGACCTATCTTCATAGTTATCATGGCCAGAATAGTAAGCTATATGTTGCATCTTGCCAGCTGCAATCAGAAGGTGGCGCTGGGGTGGCATTGTGACATCATTCCCAGTCCACGTGAACATACTTTAAGTATATGCCCCCTGGGTATTTGGTGCTGAGCACCAAGTAGTGTCTCTCTCCTGTCATTGCAGGAGTTTCCAGGGAAGTCGTCTGCCAGAAATCCCTTAGTGTTTAATATTCCCTTCTTCTCTTCTAGGCTTCAAGATCTACTGTAGTATGAACTGATTAGCTGACAAGAAGGTGTTTCCACTAGCCAGCCAATCAGCTTTAACTGATGCGTATTTATTCTGGTCCTATCCTCATATGGGCACAGGTTATTCTTTTGTGTGCATGCATGCTGTAGGAAGCACTGTCTATTTGTCTGGTCTAAGTCTTGTCCTTTCTATTCCCTCCATCCAAGAGTTTGCTGGATGCCTAAGTAATGTTCTGTCTGTTCGCTCCGTCTGATGAGTTGTTGAACGCCTGGATCCTGATCCCAGTGTGAATGTTGTCCTATCTGAGGTGTTGGGTGTGACTGTGGACTCCTGTCTGTTAAGTTCCTTTGCCTAGCCCTGTTAGCATTGACATCTGCTATATGTACATGCTTCCCTATTTTCCATCTAGGAACAGGCTAGACCATTTAGGTTCGAGACATGGAGCCATCTCTTTTGGGACGGTCACCATGCTTCTAGGCAGGGTCTGCCAAGCTTGACATAATTGTTTTAATTATCTGATGAATAAGCTTTGTTAGTCTAAACCAGAATTTTCCAGAATGCAGAAGTCACATTCAATTAATGATGTCAGCAACGTTACTTCCCGAACGAACTAGGGTTAAACAGGAACATTTACAAGAAAAAGTTGTATATTGTAATAACATGCACATAGACATTGCTGATAAAAGCATTCCTGTATCCTGTTACTTTGGATAATTACACAATAAGTCCTATTTCTCAAATACCAGTCACCTATAACGCTGCGCCTGACTTATGTCTTAGAACACATTAGTGCATTATAAATGCAAGCAAGAAAAATCAGTCAGAACTTAAGATGATGGAGCAAAAACTGATTCCAAATATAAAGTCACAATGTCTTCATCACTCATAAGCATAAATCTTCGGTAAACCATGCACTTAGATGAAGGTGATTTTCCCTCTTTATAGAGAACATAAATTGGTGCCTCATTTGTAATTTTTACTGGTTTACATGAAAGCATACTGATGTAGCTGTAGGGGTTGCAGGGGTCACACTTGCGACCTGGCCCCTAAGCTAGGGGAGCCCACAGGCCCCCCTCACCACACTAATAATGCCTGTCTGCTCCACTTCAGCGCTGCAGGCAAAAGAGAATGAATGAAGATATCACATGGTGCTGGAGTGAGGCATACAGAAGAGATCAAATGAAAATACAAGACATTGACTGATGAAGTAGTACTATCTTCCCTATCATCCCCTTACTCAGCCAAAGCCACTGCTTCGGAGGAAGAACTGCACTGTCAACTTAATTAATAGCAGCTTTACTGAATAGGCAAAGTTGGTATTAAATAAACTGATAGTGCAGTACTATTCTGGAGTTGTGGCTCAGTGTGGGGATGATGGGGGAGGTAGTATTAGGCCTGGTTCACACTAGTATTAGTCGTTTCAGTTCATCAATTCCATTTTTGGAATAGAGAAGTGAAAATAAAACGAGATTAAAGGTTTCTATTTTTTCCCCATTAGATTTCAATGGTTAAAAAAAATGAAAAAATTTCCATTTGCTTCAGTTCAATTTCATTTTCATTTTTAAAACAGAAGAAATGGCGCAGACCGCTCTTCTATTTGTTTCGTTTAAATGCCCCTTGCTTACTATATCCACCGGAGCGATTGGCTCTGGTGGAACATAGCGGTGTGCTCCACAATACCCTGTCCAAGACAGCATACCTGTGCCGCGTCATGACGCAGGGCGGGAGCCACCATTGGTGTCCGCCCGTAGGCGGGGCATGCCTACGTAGCGTGATAACGCAAGTAAGCAAGGGGCATCACTGCTTGTGCCTCGGACACCCTTATTGGCTGTCTCATTATTTTGAACCATATCCTATGGGGTCAAACCTCCTTGATGACCCGGTGGAACGCATTGGGGCGTTCCATTGAACATCCATGACGTCATCAGAAATGGCCCACTGGCGTTTCTAACCTAATGGAGGCAACCAATAGAAGGTATTTGGTATACATAAATATGATGAGTTTATTGTATTTTATATATGCTTGAGAAAGGCCCTGCTTTTTGGGCGGAAACGCGTCGCATTCTATTAAAGAAATTTCCTTGCTGTGCTTGCGGTTGTTAGCTGCTTTCTGGGATTCAGGGGTGCCGTTTCCAAGGCACCCCTGTGAAGTAAGTGGAAATTGGCTATTACAACTATTACTGCATTTCCTGCCTTTACACATATCTACACTGGAGCGCTGGTAACTTTTTCTTTCTACTTTACCAGTATGCGTATCCGAAAATAGCAGTACTTCACACTTTTGTACGAGATAATGACACCATTAGCAACACAATTGAATTTGTGAACACAGTATATTGGAACAATAATCGCAGCTTACCTTGCACAGTTAACATATAACAAAAACAGTCTCTGCGACTTGCGGGTTTGCAAAGACCCCAACACTATTGTCCAACAGTCTCAGGTTCGATCCCAGTAAAAGTCAAGGCTCGAACCTTGCAACTCCTAGTGTCCCAATGAATAACCTATGTCTTACTGCTCTGCTAGTAGACCCTTAAATGTCACCTATAGTGTGCACACTATTCGACTTTTAATAAGGTTGGCCTCACTTACGACTGTGGAAGTCCTCTGCAATGTTCTTTCCTGGTTCTGGTCTGATTGTTCGGCAGTTCCAATTGGTGTACTCTAGTTGCTCCTGGGATCTTTCAACAGTGTCCCTCCAATTCCAAAGTCCGCTTGCCTCTAGCAATCCTTGGTCCTCTCCGTAGAAGTCCCTTGTCTTAAGTGAAATCTCTCTGGTGCCAGCAAATCATTGACTATCAGAGACCCAGAACTTTCTCACGCATTACTCCGAGTCATCTCTGTAGTCTACACAGGTCTTCACCTTCTTGCTCAGTCCCTGTGCTTGTGGCACAGAATAATCAGATTTTATATGGCCCTAGAAGCTTCGAGCACCTTCTGGAGAGGGTGGGGTACGACCTCTAGCGTTTCCTAGCCCTGCACATTTTTTCTTCTGCCATGCGCCTTATTAACCCTTTCCAATCCACTGTCTGACGTCTAAAGACATTCTGAATGAAGCCTGTACAGCTCTGATGTCAGAAGACATTTCTTGCAGGATATTCTTACTGTATATTACTGGCTGCTCTGTTGTCGGTGGCCTCTCCAGCATGTCATATACCACGGTACTGGCTCTAGCCAGCAGATGGCGCCATTGTATAATGGCAGAAAGAGAAAGCCCCCTAGGAAACCCTGAATCCAAAATTGGATTGCAAAGGGTTAAAACAAATTTAAACAATAAGCCATTGACACATTCCCCTTAAGAAGACCTTATTAGGGTGCCTGTATAGTATACACAGCAGTTCTTCAGTGCAAATGCATACGGATCTCTGCTGATTGCCCGCTGACACATGGTCTCATCAATTGAAACAAAGCAATGAATAGACACCTACTGGCAATCGGTGCAGGTCGATGGGGAGAGGTGGGACGGGGATAATTCTCGGAACTTAGCCCCGCCCCGCCTCGCCTTCTTTCATTGAAAATAGTGCAGAGGGGCGGAGAGGAGGCAGAGAGGGCGCGGGAGCTCAGTTCCTGCTCCTGGCTCTTCCATCCCCCCCCCCCTGCAGATGAGGACGACGTATATCGGCTCGGCGTGAAAACCGAGCCGATATACGTTCGTGGGAATGCAGCCTTAGGGCACCCACCCACTGGCGTTTGCGATTTTCGTGCGTGAAAAACGCTGCGTTTTCGCGGCGTTTTCGCGGCTTTTCCATTAATTTCCATTGACTTTCATGGGTGCATTAGGAGAAAAATAAGGACACATGTGCAACTGACAGTTCCTATGTTAAAAAACGCAACGCAACGCAAAAAAAACCGCCAGTGGACAGGAGTACATTCAATTCTAATTGCTCTTGAGAAAAAACGCAAAACGCAAAGAAAAAAAAATCGCCAGTGGGTGGGCGCCCTTATAGTCAGATATATATACGATAATATTAATACATCTCATTTAGGCATACCAATGAGGTAAGGAATTAACTACAACCGTCTTCCCCTATGTATATCCAGCTGTGCGTGGGTCATGGAATCCGATAATTGCCTATTGGCATCATGACGCTAGTTTTTGCTTTACGTCTATTAATCATGCTACTTTTTATTGCATTTCTTCATTGTCAGCAATTAACAGTTGTACTTTTTGTTCTGTAAAAGACAATCCAATTCCTAGAAGAGCCAGAAATATTTAAAGAGAGAAGAATTATACCCCGTCAGGTCCCTTCAAGTGTGCGCTCATTACAGAGAGGTGATTAAGTGATAACAAGGCTGGCAGCGTGGCAGAGGCATGACCCAGCCTACGTGTCGGTGCTATATTCTTCTCTTCCTGCCAAACATTTCTTCTTTATATCCTAGGGAGCAGTATTTGTATCTTCTGGCAGTGATAAGTGATAATTAGAAAGTAGCTGTATTATTTTTCTACTAATCACGTAACTCTGAATTGCTTAGTAAGCAATATGTAGCTATCAGATCTGCTTCTTCTCCAGCTGTACAAACATGAGATATGACTGAAGAAGCCTCCGTCTTATCTGAGCAGCAACATATTGCGCTGTTGCAGACTGTTTGCCTTTCACTCTCTTCCACATATCGTTTGTGTTTACAAGTTACTAATGATTCAACTTCCCAACAAGGAAAATCAAAAATTGCTACATAGAAAATTGGGGTCAAAAAACAATTTGAGGCTCCCGTCTGTCAGCATTCGACAGTGAAAAACTGCTGACAGTTCTATGTAGAGGTCAGGGAGCACTTCTAGAACATATTTGTGTGTACAAGTCATTCAAAAAGTCTTCACACTCTTTTTTACATTGTGGCATTGTGCAAATTAGAAAAAAAATATCTTGTTTCCCCCCCAACATTCTGCACTCAATACCCCGTAATGAAAAAGTGAAAATAAAATATTAGAAATCTTCATAACTAACATTTTTCATTAACATAAGTATTCTCACCCTTTGGTATGACAGGACCTGCTCTATTTTCCTCTGTATTTGTGCACCAAGAGCCCCATAGATGTCTATGGAAGATAGGCAAATGTAGGCGCAATGCGCTGCGCGATTCTATGAAAATGGGAACAAATCTGAACCTCATTAGGCTAAAAAAGTATATGTGCAAAAAACATGCCTCCCAAAAAGTGTTGTAAAAATTATGATATTTGTGGCCTTTTAACGAGTCTGAAAAAGGCATAAAAATCAGTGTGTGAAGGAATCTTTAGGCCCAATGTCCACGAGCGGATTTGATTTGCGGAACCCATGCGGGAGATCCGCAAATGAAACTACCCATAGGGATGCATTAGCGTCCGCAGGACAGTAAAAAACATGCAAATGTAATTTTTTCCTGACGTGCGGAAAGAAATCGCAGTATGCTCCATTTTTCTGCAGCTCCTGCGTGGAGTGCTTCCATTGATGTCAATGGAAGCCGTCTGATCCGCGGCACACTCGCATCTGTGGGAAAGCAGGAGTTCAAAAAAAAGAAAGAAATGTACCGCGCACATGCAGAAGAAAGAAGACCCGACCATGCATGGAGGATACCCACACCGGCTCCTGACAGGTAAAAAACTGTCCATGGCTGTGGGCACGGGTGGATTCCGTTAATCCGTGCATGCAAGTGGACATTGGGCGTTAGGGACTTTTCGCAAAGTAAGGAATATTTTGTAACAGAGTGTGAAAATAGGAGAATCCTGCTGGCAATTCTGCATTACAATCCGCAGTTAGCAGTGTGCATTTTGGTGCGGAATCCAGGGACAGCAATCAGGGGCATAACTATAGGGGATGCAGAGGATGCGGCTGCACACGGGCCCAGAAGGCCTCTCTTCTCCATATATAGTGCCCAGTACTATGGATAAAGCATTATAGTTGGGGGTCCTGTTACAGGTTTTGCATTGGGGCCCAGGAGCTTCTGGCGTTGCAGAATATTCTGTTCCATGTAAACGGTCTCTAAGTGGAAACTCCTGAAATATTTATTTGTTCTAAAGAAGCTCTGTGTCAGAAACGATGAAACTCCTAAATCTCCTAGGAATGCTGAAAGGCATCACTCAGGTTACCCGGCCCTTCGGTACCAGGCATCAGTGCGATGGATTCTTGGCTCCGCACCACTCTTATCTTCTGATAAGGGGCAATGATGGATTTTAAAGTGAAATTCCCCCTTAAAAGTCTGTGAAATCCTAATACTATACAGATGTACAATACATAGGGAAACAAATGGAATTCAGCGTGCGGCGGTAGAGAGCAGTGATACTTGGAACTGAACACTCCTCTGGCGATCACCTGCGTTCTTCATGCCAGAACTAAATGAAATTCTGAAGAAACCGAAGCAGCAAACCCTTCTTGTATGTAGATGTTGGGGGAAGGTGGGGGGGGTCGTGCCTACAGACTTCATTCCACGGATCTGCTGAAGTAGTTTGTAGACTTTTATAACTATCTTCTATGTCATCTTTAGAAGTTAGTAGAAAACAGGTTGGAATTCACTTTTATGGATTGTTCCCACAGATGCTGCATATATTCTGCAGCGCATATGTGAGTGGAAATTAGGGCTCCTATCAGGGCTCCTTCCCACAAGCATATGTGGCCTCTTTGGTGAGCAAATGAACACATGACCTATTTTTTGCACCCACTCGTGTAAAAAAAATATGAGAATTAACCCATTGAAATCAATAAGTTCTATTCTCTACATGTTGTGAGAAGGATTCTTCCACGCACAAAAATATGGAGAAATATGCCCATGTGACGCCGCCCTAGGGGCTCCTTCATACAGGCATATGTGTTTTTGCGCACACCTCAGCCCAATATATTTGTGTCCAGAATGAGACTTGTTTTGTGCTTGTGTCGGAGTATTTTAGTGTACTTCTAGCAAGTGCTGTGCAACTGTGCACAAGAAAGTACAGTACAATGTGCAGATGCACGCAAATCAGCCTTGTTCATAGTGCAAATACATTGCACTACAGTGTGCATATTTGCACATACGCTCGTGTGAAGGAGCCCTAACTCAGCAATTGCAGCAAAATCCACATTTTCTGCAGTGGTAAATACATCCCAGCTGGACCTTCCCGTAAGGCATTTTCAGACAAAATAGGCCGCACGACGCACCAAAAGCCACGGTAAATTCTGCACCAAAATCCGCAGGTCTAACTGCAGAATTTGATGCAGAATTGAAAATGGCTTAAAACCTGCCTGTAATTCTGCAGCGACATCTGCAGGTAAACTTGTGGATTTTAGGGCTTATTCAGACATGCGTATATCAGTTGGGTTTTCACGCCGATATGTGCTGTCCCTCTCCGCAGGAGGCAGACTGGGAGCAGTGCACTGAGCTCTCACCCTTCACCACTGTTTGCAATGGGAAGAGCAGGGTGGGGGCGGAGCTAAGTTCCACCCCCTGCCCTGCCCCTCCCATTGCAAATAGTGGTGAGGGGTGGAGAGAGGACAGAGAGGGGGCGGGAGCTCAGTGCACTTCTCTCGGCCTGTCCCGCCTCCTTCCCCCTGCAGAGAGGGACAGCTTATTTTGGCCAGGCGTGAAAACCTGGCTGATATACGCACGTCCGAATAAGCCCTTAGGGCTCATGTCCACGGGCAAAATGTGATTTAAAATCCGCAGCGGATCTCCCGCGCGCGGATCCGCATCCCATAGGGATGCATTGACCACCCGCGGGTAGATAAATACCCGCGGATCGTCAATAAAAGGCATTTAAAAAAAAATGGAGCATGAAAAAATCTGGACCATGCTCCATTTTCATGCGGGTCTCCCGCGGGGACGGCTCCCGCGGGCTTCTATTGAAGCCTATGGAAGCCGTCCGGATCCGCGGGAGACCTAAAATAGGAATTAAAAGCATTTACTCACCCGCAGCGGGCCGCGAAGCTCTGCTCTTCCTCACGGCCGCATCTCCCTTGCTTCGGCTCGGCGGATGTGCCCGGCGCATGCGCGCGGCACGTCGACGACGTGCCGGCGACGTGCCGCCGGCGTCAGGAATTCATCCGCCGGCCGAAAATGAAGATCCGGCTGTGAGGAACAGCTGACCTTCGCCGCCCGCTACGGAAAGGTAAATGCTTTTAAATTTCTATTTTCAGCGCTCACGTCCGCGGGGCAGGAGGGACCCGCTGCAGATTCTACATGTAGAATCTGCAGCGGATCTGATTTTCCCCGTGGACATGAGGCCTTAGTGTGGAATTCCACAGTGGTGAACTTGGCTGCTTTCTGCAGCGTAATTCCATTCCGTCGAAGTAAGATCGGGATCCAGCTGCCTTTGATTACGACGGTTAATCCTTTAATTTTTTGTGTCAATTCTGACAGGGGAATTTAAATGCCCCAATCGGTGTTCAGGAATCCCGATGGTCGACCTCGCGTTGAGGTCGCAGGGTACCATTCAGTTGTCATGGCAGCTTGGGGCCTTCTGAAGGCCCCAGGGCTGCCATGAATAAATGCCTGTCAAAATGCTGTATAATGCAATAGTATGGTATTACTTTATACTGTGTGAGTGATCAAATAACTGCAAGTTCAAGTCCCCTATGGGGACTAAAACATATGTATAAAATAAGTAAAAAAAATAGTTAATCATTAGGAAAAAAATAAAAGAAAGTAAATATTACAAAAAAAACTAATTCGTAATATAAAAAACTAAAAACCAAAATCATATATGTTATCGCCGTGTCTATAGAGGTCCAATCTATCAAAGTAACACATTTATCCCCCATGGTGAATATCATCAGGAAAAAAAAATCACAACACCAGAATTGCACTTTTTTGATCACCCTGTTTCCAAAATAGTACGAATGGAAACTACAGGATATCCCACAAAATACGTGTTCTCATACAACTATAAAAAAATAGTTATGGCTGTTAGAAGAGGGCGGCAGAAAATTACTTTATATTTTTCCAAAAATATTTTATTTTTTAAAAATAGTACAGCAAAAATAAAAGCTACATAAATTTGGTATCTTAGTAATCGGACTGACCCATAGAATCAAGTTCTCATGTCATTTTTGCTGCAGTGCACACATTGTAGAAATGAAGACCCCCTCAAAGATGGCCTAATTGTGTTTTTTTTTTTTCAGGTTTTCAGTACATTAAATAGAAACATTAAAAAATACAACTCGCTCCGCCAAAAACAAGCCCTCATACAGCGACGTCGATAGAAAAATGAGAGTAATGATTTTTTGAAAGTAGGGAGTTAAAAAACAAAAATGAAAAAAGGTCCACGTCCTTAAGGAGTAGAGATTAGAGATGAGCGAGCGTACTCGCTAAGGCAAATTGCTCGAGCGAGTATTGCCATTTTTGAATACATGCCCGCTCGTCCCCAAAGATTTGGGGGGCGGCGGGGAGGAACGGGGGGGGGGGGGGGGGGAGAAATCTCTCTCTCTCCCCCCCATGCTTACTCCTGCAACTCACTGCTCACCCCCGCCGGCCCCCGAATCTTTTGGCACAAGCGGGCATGTACTCGAAAATGGCAATACTCGCTCGAGTAATTTGCCTTAGCGAGTACGCTCGCCCATCCCTAGTAGAGATATATTACTAATCTATGTGAGTTCTCATTTTATATCCATGGGGACTATAAAATAATATAGAGAAGGTAAGCATAGCCTTCACGATGAATAAAATATTGTATGTCATACAAACGATGTACTTGCATCATACAAGGTATCAATGATCCTCGTGGATCCAGAATCTGGTCACTCGTTAGCTCTTGGGATCATCACACGTCCACATGGTCTCCTGAGAAGTATTAGCCACTGATCTATGGCTAGACTGATTATTTTCCTTACCCTGACCTGGAGAGATCATCTATCGGTGTCCAACGCTTGTGCTTAGATATGGGAAATATAGGAAAGCTTTCACAGGTACAAAATGGATCCCTGCAGGCAGGGATTCAAAACCAATAAAACTGCTCATGAAAAGCATAGGTCCGCGGCTTTTATTTGCTTTAACATTGAACATTGTGACACGACAATACATTTCAAGGCTCATTAAACAAAAACAATGTTTCTATGATATATTCTCTCTAACGACACTCTGTTTAGAATGGGAAACTATTTTGTAAGCGTCGAATAAAGACAATAAGAGCTCATTCCATTCCTGAAGCTGCACATTGTTCTCCATCATACTGTACATAGAAACTGCTCTCTCAATACAATAAGATGGGAATGAGGAATAGAAATCACTTATTAAATTGTATTGTATTAAGCAAATACCCCAAAGATCACTATTATTCTATAATAGCAGATAATGGGAGTCCTGGTTTTCCACTATTGGGACTGGACCTTTAGGAGAGGCTCAGAGGCGCAACTTGAAGCTCCCGGGCCCCGATGCAAAACTTCTAACAGGGCCCCCAACTATAGTGCTTGAAGGAGTTGTTGCAAAACTCGGCATGCAGTTACATCTCAGGCGGATATGGAAATGATGAGAGTTGTGGGGTGATTAGATGAAAGATTGTGCCATCTGAGGCCTTAAAAGTGGCTTCACCCTTGGCCTATAAAAAAGCTCTCATAGGATCCTTGTATATAGTGGGCTTCTTTTTCAACTTGTTGACCATTAGATGCCTCTAAGATGCAATTGAAGAGATTTAGCCCAGTTAACAAAATTTGAGGGGACAAATTATTACAATGCAAGAAACTGAATGGTTGTATCGATGAATGGCCCACCAACTAAGCCATTCTGGCCAAACTTTTAGGAGGTGTTGGGACTAGTGGATGTGTGATGACACACACATGGTTATTGGGCTCAGCTATGCACTCGACAGACCACCAGTAGAGAGGATCGTCTGGTTGTCTGAGAAGCACAAGGTGCTCCAACTGTTTAGTTGTCCTCCATTCAGAGACAGATGGCACTATCAGTACAGGCTCCTGTGCCCCTTGGAACCATTTCTTGGCGCTGGGCTGCAGAACATTTGGTATTATAGCGCCCATTACGTTTACTGCTTTTGACACCCACTGCAGCCTCCAATGGTGTCGTGAATGATGAAACTGGACTGCTATGGGTGGAGCCGAGTTGCCTTCAGTGACAAATTCATGTGTAGTTTGGGCAGGTTTTGTTTATGCGTTTGTTTCTGGAGACTTCGTTGTGAGCGCCTCAATCCTATCTTTGCTGTGGAGTGGCACACTGCCCTCACTGCTGGTGTGATGATTGGGCGGTCCATTGCATATGACAGTCAGTCACCCCTAGCAGTGGTACAAGGAACAATGACATCTCAGCAATAGGTTCAGGATATCCTGCAGCCACATGTGTTCCTCTCATGGCAGGGCTTCCAGCAGGATATTTCTGTGCCACACACATCAATGGTGTCACAGGAATGTCTCCACAACATGGTCACACTTCAATGTCTGCCCGGTCGTCAGATTTATTGCCAATAGAACATGTATGAGGCCATCTGGGATGCCAACTTCAACATCCTATGAGTATGTATGCTCTAAAGGATCAGTTACAGCAAATGTGAACCAATATGCCGCAGGATACTATACAGAACCTGTATGCCTCCATATGCACCTGTATCACATCTTTTATCCAAGGTAGAGGCAGTAAAACAGGATACTAGAGCCTCAATGCCCCCCTGTATCACATCTTGTACCCAAGCTAGAGGCCATACAACAGTATGCTAGAGCCTCCATGCACGTCCGTATCACATCTTGTATCCAAGCTAAAGGTGGTACAACAGGGTACTAGAGCCTCCATACCCACTGTATCACATCTTGTATCCAAGCTAGAAGCAGTATTAAGGGTACTAAGGGTACTAGAGTCTCTATGCCTGCCTGTATCACATCTTACATTCACGCTAGAGGTGGTACAACAGGGTACTAGAGCCTCCATGCCAATCAGCAGTTTGAAGAGACTGCAGCCTTTTAATTGTAACCAAACCCAGTGCCATATATTGTGTAGTGGTGGTGCCTGTTATTGCTTCTCAATCCCATTCACTTAAATGGAACTGAGCTGCAGAAAGGCCATGTAATGTCACAGGCCTGAAGAAAAGGCTGCAGCACTCACTTGAGCCCCTGCAACGGCACCTTTAAATAACTATTTGGCGGGATGCTGAGTTGAACACACAATGATTTGATATTGATGGCCTATTCGAAAGATAAGCCATCAGTATTTAAGTCCCTGATAATCCCTTTAATGCTCCCTTTTTAATAACCTATGTGAGTTTTATTTGTATATGTTACCTGTGTTATCTCTAGTACTAGGTATCAAGAACACATTTGCCTATTCCGTCAGTGCTAGCAATCACCAATTCAATAGTATCTGCATCTTTGGCATTGCCTAATTTCCCAAAATTAGTGGCTATCTTCAGAGTCTACCAAAACCCCTGCCTGCAGCAATTAAATTGGGACAAGTAATTTAATCCCTATTCTACATTGTATTCATCACTTGACCACCTGCGTATTCTGGTTTTCGACCACAGAGACTGGACCTTTAGTACCAACAGTTGGATATGAACTAATCAATATCTGGATGACACCACTAGCAATAATAGAAGAGGTCTTGTTAGTAAAACATTACCCACCAGGCTTGTGGCATCACATGGTGCCACACAAAATTACACTAAGGCCAATTAGAAAATATACCAGGGATGCCATAGCCATAATAACCACCTTGTCCAGCAGCCAAATCCTCCTCAGATTAAAACCATGGCAGCTGGGAACTATAAGTATGTTCATGGAATGCAAGGGCAGGAAATAACGTTCCATCCTGGGCCCCATGCGCTAAATTTAAATGGAGCACCCTATGGAGCCTGCATCCCAGGCTGGAATGTATTTCTGGCTTGTGGACTACATGATGGAACACACTACTGGGTCCAACATGCCACCTGAAATGGCCACGATAGCGTGGGGCATCAGGGCGAGTGTGCAGCAGGAAATGCTCCCTATGTAACTTTTTCTATGTATACGAATACAAAGGTATGGTTCTGAGACCTCCTGTACCTTTCTTTTTACTCCTAAGGACGGGGAATGTCTATCATTTCCCTGAAATGCGTTGAGTTATCCATAAAGGATATTTCACTATCTGGTACCATTTATCACTTGATGAGGCTGCCTGGATTTAGAGGGTGTGAGCGGGATTGATGTTTCCTCCCCCTGTAGTGGGAGTACACTTGATTTAGTTCTCTCTTAGTACAAATACAGCTGGATTTATCAGTTCCTGATGTGATGTCCAAGGCTTCATATCTTCTATAATATACTTTATAAATTATCATAGACTGGAATATCCATGTGACCAGAAAATTAAATAAAACTTAAATCATACTACCCTTCAGGTCACAAATAATATAAAACAATTCTAAGAAATGTTCACAATTGCCCATCTATGCAAATAAATGTTAATGGTAAGGATGCGCTATTATGCATGGAGAGGGAAGCCAAGAGCAAGCGGTTATTTAGTTCCTGCTGATAGCATCAACTGTTTTCGGCTGCAGTCTATTAGTTCTACAAGCCTGAAGACAACTTAAGATGAAGGCATTGTATTAATAACAATATATTATAGAAGGCTTTACGGCTTGACTTTTTTCAAGCTCAATGTTTTTAAAATTTCTATATTAAAAGGTCATCTGGGACTTTTTTGATTTTTTTTTTCTACTGATGATCGCTGCTGGAGATCCCCACTGATCATCTGATTCAGCGGCACCAAGAATCAGCTGATCAGCGGGGTTCCTGAGCAGCAGACCTCCACCAATCATCTCAAAAAAACTAAAAGTCCCCTTCAATCAATCAATAAAAATCTTGGAAAAATCTCGATATTGTAGGTTGTATCCGAAGCTAATAAGGAATGCGCCAGATGGAAAGAGTAAGAATTGAGTAGAAATCTTCATTATGTTAAAGTTTAAGGGCAGTGCTGTGTGCACAGAGCGTGTAAAGCAGAACACTGAGGCGGTATGGCTCTGTATTATGGACCTGTGCCCACTGTGTGCTGCCATATGTTGCTCTGCATCGCACCATATTCTTCTCTAGAAGCAATGATTTCCATAGTTATCTTATAAAACTGAAAGCCTGTGGAGGAGCAATACAGGCAGCAGGCCCGTTTTGGGTATCAATGTTTTATAATGGGTACTGTATATTATTTAATGACCAATTACCTAATAGAATTTGTATAATCATTAAAGGTAAACATATAAATTTGAGCCCAGGCTACAATAACATTGATATCCTCAGAGTTAATGCACCAGTAAGGGTCCTTTTCTTGCTGTAACAAGCCCTGATCAACAATGTAGCAAGTTGGTCGGTGCTTGTTATTCCCATTTACATAGAGCTATCCTTGTGAGTGGATGTGATTGGAGATGAGCAAGTATACTCGCTAAGGCACATTACTCGAGTCTCTAAAGATTCGGGGGCCGGCGGTGGGCGGGGAGCTGCGGGGGTGAGCGGGGAGGAACGGAGGAGAGATCTCTCTCTCCCTCTCTCCCCCCCCCCCCCCGCTCCCCCCTGCTCCCCACCGCAACTTACCTGTCACCCGCGCCGACCCCCGAATCTTTAGAGACGAGCTGGAGGATACTCTGCTAAGGCACTACTCGCTCGAGTAGTTAGCCTTAGCGAGTATACTCGCTCATCTCTAGATGTGATCCAACAATCATTCGCACATAGATGGTTTCATTATTGTCCACAGCTCATCCCTTTTAAGGTGCTTTTAGATGGAATGTTATCATTCAAAAAATCGTTCAAACAAGCGAATCTGAATGATAATTTCAATCTAAACGCAGCCAATGACCGAATGCTAAACGATAATTGTTCACTTTTCGTCCGTTGCTCATTTTATGCAGGACTGAAAATCATTGTTGGCTTGTTCACTGATCGTTTGGGTTAAACAGCGCTCATTCAGTCCCTCTCATTCACTTATACAGAGAAAGTGAAAGACTAAATGATTTACCGTTTGAACGAGCCAACGATGTATCTGCCCGAGAGTTATCGAGTTAGCGGTGACGTCAGTCACTTGTTTACTCGTTCAAACGATAATCGGTTCGTCTAAAAGGACCCTAAGGGAGATGGGCTGCTGACTGATTATTTTAATGTCCACATTAAAGACACGGTAACCCGACAAGCAGCTCTCATCGGCTGATCGCTAGAATGTTTACACAGGTCAACGATCTAGAGCAAACATTCATGCAAATGTTCATTTGGCCAGAGCGAACGAACTAGCGGTGACGTCACTCACTCGTTCAAACAAGAATCGGCTCGTCTAAAAGGACCCTTTAACTACTAATTAGAGATGAGCGAGTATACTCGATAAGGCAAACTACTCGATCGAGTAGTGCTTTATTCAAGTACCTGCCCGCTCGTCTCTAAAGATTCGGGTGCCGGCAGGGGGCGGGGAGCGGCGGCGGAGAGCGGGGAGGAACGGAGGGGAGATCTCTCTCTCCCTCTCTCCCCCCCGCTCCCCCCTACTCACCGCCACAACTCACCTCTCACCCGCGCCGGCAGCCGAATATTTAGAGACGAGCGGGCAGGTACTTGAATAAGGCACTACTCGCTCGAGTAGTTTGTCTTATCGAGTATGCTCGCTCATCTCTACTACTAATGTATTATATCTTCTCTCTGATTGGCCAGTGCTGCTTTTGTGATCAGTGCTGACCAATCAAAGAGCAATGCGTAGTGTACATAAGTGAGATAGAAAATTACAGCCACCTTGGACAGTCAAAAACTGGGAGCAGAATTAGTGTATCTGACAGATGGCAGAGAAGATAAAGTGCGGGTAATATATCCTCCACCTTCTGTAGTCCTAGGGCAAAATGTTGTCCTGAAACTGGAGGGTCCCTTTAAGTCCCTGATTGGTTTAAAATATTTAAAGGGGTTTTATATTGGTACAACTTTTCAAAAAGAATTGCCCTAGCTAACCCTATTAAATAAGATACCCTGGGATATTCCCTTGGGCTTTTAATATGTGGATATATAAAAATAAATGTGCAGATTTACAAATCAAAACGTGCGAACGTTCTGGCTCAAATTTAGGAAAAGATGGTATAAAATCTGCTACATTGTGCCAAAAATTTGGGTTGTAAAAACTTGTTTTAAAGTAGCCTAAACCAACCAAGAGTAGGCAGAAAGTTTAGACAAAAGTGTCTAAAGATATGACAAATTTATACGGCATGCAGCCACTGTGATAAATTCGGCCCATCATCTAGATCTAAGCTGTCTAAATTTAACACAGTGTTACTAAATCTGCCCCAATGTGTTTATCTTTGGATGAATCTAGACCCTGCCATGTGTCCATCAATTACTCTGTCATGGCAGCGGCACCCTATGAGAGTGGCAGCAAATGCCATGCTATAATTATTGCAGCAGAAGGCACACAGATACATCCTGTAGAGATAATTCACTCTAAGGTTTATATTATTCTTCATGTTGATGGAGTTGGTGGACTGAGCGATATATGCTCTATATTTCATTCATATTAGCATTCATCCAGCAGAGCCTCCTGTTGAGCTGTCATGTAGATTGGTAGAAGCATATTTCCTAAAAAATTATCAAGAAATTGTCAATGTTTATGGAATGAATGTAGCGGCAGCGGAGGACCACATTGTACCATGTAAAAATTCAGTGTTAGAATCATTGCCTGGAGTAAACTAATAATGTAAATCCAGAGATGAGATTAAACCTTTGCATAATCAAGGAGAAGAATATTCCGAGGAGCAGGAACTTTCATTATAATACGCCATCCTTGGCTTCGCTACGCAGAACAATTCTTATTGTTAAAACTGATCTGAATCTTCCTTTACCAAATGACTGAAGACTAACGTCATGGAACGAAACAGGGGTCACGGCCAAGAAAGATTCTCCGGTGGTTTCACGCATAGCATTTTTGGAAAAAATGGCACATATGTTGCGGTGTGTTTTCTAAACATTGCACCAGATGTTAGATGTACGTCAATAGTGAAATATTAAATGCATTGCATTCGTTTTTGGTGTGTTTTTGGGTCCATTGTGCTTACAAAATTCTCACACATCCCTGACTAAATTCATACCAAAGTCCACGTACAGTTTTTGGTGCAAATTGTCACCATGGAATTGACTTATTGCACTGCACTCAACTTTTAGGTATGGCATTTTTTCAGTCCCTTTCCCAAAGACTTCTCTATTGGACTGAAAATATCATGTACAAACACATCAATTTCACAGCATTTTTTTTACAAGCCCCTCAAAACTGCCATTATAAAATATGAATGAAAGAAGCATTAAAAAGTAACAAACTTTCATAAATCAATAGTATTAGTGAAGAAAAGAAACTTTGTAATATCTTTTTCCACTTATCAGCCACTTTTCCTCTTCCCCTGCTTCCTGCAGTGGTTACGCTCTGAGGTAACACAGAAGTTCGTACATAAAGTTCCGAGATAACGGCCCATGGAGCCTATAGAAGTCTAAGGAGAGGAGAGGGAGAGAAGGAGGATAACAGAATCTACTGTAGGGAGATAGAGAGACATGGCTGCAGTTTCTAGTAAGTGTTTTATTTCACTCCAGTTCTGGATTCACATCTACACTGCTCAGTACTGCTGTATAATGTCTTTTATGATGCTATTAGTTTATGAGGGCGTGCTACAGAGAGAGAGATAGAGAAGAGATCCTGCTCCTCTATGTGTGCAGTGTATGGAGACATGATAGCAGCTCCTCACTGCAACCCTTGACACTCAGTTCAGGGAAAATTGATCAGAGATGTAGCTTATAGAAGGGGAAAACTGCTAAAAAAAAGCAGGATGGAAGTTATATAATGGTCAGATATAGTGTTATGCCTCATGTACATACATAGCAGCTTAATCTGAAAAGTTATTGGACAATTCAGCTACTCTTTAAAGGGTTTTCAGAGATAATCAAGAACTTGCCCAGGAATTGGGATGAAATAAGAAAAGAATCTATACTCACCCATTTAATCACCCATGGCTTCCAGTGCTGCAGCTCTACCGGGCTTTGTTACTTGTCAGTAACGATGACAGTCACTGGCCCCAGCAATCACATGCCATATACCACTGAGGTAGCAATATTTTTGGTTTCATTCATATATTTTTCATAAAAGATTAGCATAGTTCCAAGACAATAGAAAAAAAACGTAGTAGAGGTTTTAGGTGTAATTAAAGGGGTTGTCCCGAGGCAGCAAGTGGGTCTATACACTTCTGCATGGCCATAATAATGCACTTTGTAATGTACATTGTGCATTAATTATGAGCCATACAGAAGTTATAAAAAGTTTTATACTTACCTGCTCCGTTGCTGGCGTCCTCGTCTCCATGGTGCCGACTAATTTTCGCCCTCCGATGGCCAAATTAGCCGCGCTTGCGCAGTCCGGGTCTTCTCCTCTTCTCTATGGGGCTCCGTGTAGCTCCGTGTAGCTCCGCCCCGTCACGTGCCGATTCCAGCCAATCAGGAGGCTGGAATCGGCAATGGACCGCACAGAAGCCCTGCGGTCCATGAAGACAGAGGATCCCGGCGGCCATCTTCAGCAGGTGAGTATGAAGACGCCGGACCGCCGGGATTCAGGTAAGCGCTGTGCGGGTGGTTTTTTTAACCCCTGCATCGGGGTTGTCTCGCGCCGAACGGGGGGGGGGTTTAAAAAAAAAAAAAACCCGTTTCGGCGCGGGACATCTCCTTTAAGAATCCCTAAGGGTAGTTTCGCACACAACTATTGGTGGAGGAACACAACTGCAGTTTTTGATGGAATTTTATGAGTCAAAGTCAGAAGTGGTTGGAAAATATAAAGGGAAGGACTTATATTTCTCCTTCCTGCTGGATCCTCTTCTGCATCTAAAACTGCAGTTGTGTTTTTAAAAAAAAGTACCGTGTGAAACCACCTTCAGGCCGTCTTCGCACATGACGGGAATGTTGCGGAATTTCAGCTGCATTTGGAGGACTTTTTTGAAATCTCCTTAACAGGGTGCAGAATTTTTTGGCTAGAAAGCATCAATATATGTTTATTTATGCTGTGGATTTATGCTGCAGAATTCAACCCTTGAAATACGAGGGTTAACCCTTTCCAATCCACTGTATGACCTCTGAAGACATAATGATTTAAGGCTGTACAGCTCCGATGTTGGAAGACGTCTGTCGGGGTTTTCTTACTGTATATTGCCAGCCTCTCTGCTGTCAGAGCCTATCCAAGGTGTCACCTCATGCAGTACTGGCTTTAGCCAGCATATAGCGCTGTTGTGTAACGGCAAAAAAAGAGTAAGCCCCCTAGGAAAATCTGGATACAAATTGGATTGGAAAGGGTTAAACCCCGCAGCAGATCCGCTACAAAACCTAATGCAAATCTGCATAATTTAGGTGTGGATTTGGCCACTGCGATATGCCAGCGTAATTGCCTTGCGGAATGCAGTGAAGGTACCCTTAGGTCAACCTCACTCGTGCGAGAAAATCCCATGGAATTTGTGCGTTGCGAGACACAAATCTGACCCAAATATGAACCCCATTCTTTTGAATGGGTCATACACATGAGTGATATTTTCCTGCATGGAACCGTGATGCGATGCTATGCAGGAAACACATCGTGGCATGTTCTATCTTGCTGTGTGCTCTCAAATTGCAGCACCCGTTATCTTCAATGGGGCCAGCGGCAGCATTGCACCACAAGCTAGGCACACATGATGCAAGATCTCCCACTGAAAACAGTGGGAGAAACTCTGCGATCCTCTGCCGCGACGGACAGCCGAGGCAGAGGATTGCTTCTCCTCCGAAGCGATGCGAGGCTGTTTTGACATGAAAACGCCTCACATTCTCGGGAAATTCACATGGTGGGAGCACAAAATGGGAACGGAATTCACGGCCCCGTATCGCGCCTGCCAGTGTGAAGTTAGCCTTAGGCTACTTTCAGACATAATCTTTTTTTCTGACCTTTTTTAGTTAAAGAAATGCCAGTATAATTGTATGTACTTTTCTGTTATACCGGCCCCATTGTAAACAGTGGGGGAGCATTGCAATCTCCTGCCATGGCTGTGACAACCGCGGAAGGGATATGAAAACACCTCACATCCAGGGGTTTTCAGAAGGATTGCAAGTTTAAATTGTAAATTTGGGTGGAATTGCTCTTTATAAACAATATCAGGGAAGTATATATGACATTTGAGGAGGAAATCAAAATAAAACCACATCCTTGACTATACCACATCATGTTTCATCTTTGTAGTCTCTCCATCACTTCCATCCCCTGTAGGCAGAGACATAAGTTGTCAACCAGTATGATTTGTAATACTAGTGTCTTGTTATGAATCACAGGGCCTTTGGGCTCTTTAAGGCAGCAGGTGCAGTTGCGACTTCTACAGACCTTATACCTTCCTGTATGAAGAAGAAGTGGGCGGTGCGATTCCCAGTATTTGTTCCTACAGTATGCACAAATTCCCAAAGCTCATGAAAAGCACTTTATGTGGATTGCAGGCTCTCTTACTCTTAAATTTCTGGCTAGAAGTGTTCCCAGCACTGATCAGATGGTGTCTCTCATGAATATGAACAAGCTCAGCTCCCCCCTCTCCTCTTTCAGAGGCTGTGTAGCATAACCCCACCCACTCAGTACTACACAGCCATCTCTCCATCTATCCCATCCTTTCTCTGAGTAGCTGTTGTTCTATTCTCCTCACTCCTCATAAGAGCAGAAAATTCACCAGGAGTGAACTACAGCCCTCTGTGACAGTAGCTTTCTCTGCTCTCAGTCTTCTTGATCTTCTCCACCAACCTATCAGCACTGTCATACAGCCATCTATAATAGCTCAGTGTAAAAGCTGTGGATGTACCTTCACAACTGGGGAGCAGGCTTGGGAAGGAGCCGAGAATCAACCCATCTGCTTACTCTGACTAACATAATTTGCTAAGATTTCAGTCCTCCAGTCTGCAGTGTCCTTAAAAACAATACAAGCATAGAAATCCTTAGAAATCAAACAGTCAGCAATTTTTAATGAAAACCAATTCCCAAAAAAATCTTAATTTCCAAAAACACATTGAATAAAAGAAACATAAAAGATTGCAAAGGTTTACATAGACTTTAAGGGTGCTATCTGGGGATTTAAAATCCTTACCGGCACCTGCTGCATTGGACCAACCATTTCCGTTCCATTTCCAACAAAGAGTCAAGTGGTATAGAATCCTTGGTGGAACTCAGCCGTGAGTGGTTGGTCAAACTCAGCAGATGCTAGTAAGGAATTTAAATCCATGGATAGCCCCTTTAACATACATGTATTCATGATATATAAGGCATGACTTATAACTGCCCTGGAGCTTGTAGACATCTCAGGTGTCCCAAGCCAAGCATGTACTTGCATTTTCAGCAATAGTTTTGATATTGATAGAGGGCCCTATGCTGGTGCTACTTCATGCCAACCTAAGGTACCTTTACACGGGGCGATTATCGCTCAAATTGGAAGCAGCAAATTTGGGCAATAGTCGTCCTGTCTACACATGGTCATTGACAGGGCACTGAGTGAGAAATTGCTCATTTGTCCTATTCACTTGGTTCATGAGCTAACCAAAAAACCATGTAACTTTCAGCCTATGTAAACAGGCAGTTGCTCATCTATGAACGATGGACTGTTTGCAGTGAATGGAGATTGGCAGCAGGAAGAGATCTCTGGCTGCTCCGTCTCCAATCTCTGAGCGACTATCACTCCTGTGTGAAAGGAGCTTATGTGCCAAACAGTGGACCCATGTAAAGCTACCTTAACCCCAACATTAAGGTACACAAGTGCCTATAGCATGTTACCCCTTTATCTCTTTGCCCAGATGAAGAAGAGGGCGGTGTCATCACCTGGCTGTTAGTCTGAACTAGATCCCTTCTCCTCAACAGGCCTATAGCAGCTTCATGTTCTTCCTCTATGACAGATTTATCATGAAGAGAGTCCATAGGAAGCACGGTTCCTGGTATTTTGTAAGTCATGTTTATGATCTTTAATTAGAAAGACTTGGCATTGCCTGGCATTGAATTCTATGCTAATGCCAGCAACAATCCAAGCAGTTTGCCAAGAACTATCGAAGAAGAAAAGAAACCTAGCAATGAAAAGAAACTTCTTGTTTCTTTCCTAATATGTGGAAGTAATTAAGGTTTCACAAGAGAAATAAAAGCTATGTGCCCATTTTTAGGATGCAAATGTTCTATTAATATTCTTTTGGTCTTTGGAATTCTCATTCCAGGAATCTGCTCATGTCATTTTGTGATTTAGGGTAGTTGACTGAGGCATCACTATGATTTAGTTGGCCTTTTGCTGTATCAATTCGTTCCTTAAATAGACCATAAGAATTCTCTGCTTGTTACATAAAACAACTCTTTGAAGTCTCTTCTATAGGATTATATCATTTTTGATGGATTCTTTTACAAAGAACTGGATAAAACTCAGAACCACACAAAGGCTAACTGGAATTATATATTATATAAAAAACCCTAAACTACTAAAACTAAGCTTTTAGATGTAAGGTTTCAAAAACTACTTTTGAAACTTATCTCCTGGTTGGGGGTGGCATTTCTAGCACCTTGGAAGCATGAACTGGGTCTTTTGCTCAGCATCCTAGGTCTCCTGCCAGTAGGAATCAGGCCATGTGCCGTGGTAAGGAATTTGACACATGCTGGTAAGAGATACCGGGCGCTACTTGCATGGTACACCCATAATAATAAATCTCCCCTGGTGTGGGAGATTTTCCACAGGCCATATGTACCATACAGGCAGGCCATCCAGCTGCTATGGGGGCACTTTGCTAGAAGAGACGCAGCCCAGGTTGGTAACATCCTTTTTTTTATAGATTTCCCCTCCCCAGAATCACTCCAAGGGTCCTGGAAAGGGCTTAATGGGAAAAATAATCATTAGACCTTCCTGTCCTGGTTGGCTAATGTTATAATGCATTTTAGATACTTTTTACATCTACCTTGACAGTTTTGAAAATATGCCAAATTTATTAAATATATCCGCCATCTTTTATACATAAATGCCAACTATAAACTTGGGTAAGAAAGCAAAATGTAATGGCTATACAATAGTTTGTCTCACAAAGAGAATGCAGTGGATAGTGGCGGCATTGAATGTATCACTCTTCCGTTCGTGCTTGGGGATTGGTCACCTGTGAAAAAAATGTCACTGATCACATGACAGTCTCTGTTGACCGGAGGAGCGGACAGGTGGCCAATCCCCAACCACAAAGGGTGGAGTGATATACTCAATCAATACCACCACTATTGGCTGCATTCTCTTTGTGAGACAGACCATAGTGAGTTATGCCAAATCTATCATCTCATGTTTGCCCATTTGTAAGATAACAATATTTTTCTCGGTTTAAAGCCATTTCAGCAAAAGCTCAACAGTTCTTACATTGTAGTTACACATTTGACTCCAAAAAGATTGCTGACTATAAAAACATCAGTCATCACTTTTGTAAATCCTAAATTGTTGTCGTTCTCAATAGAGAGTTATCCAGGAAGTGGAAGGTGATGCACCACTTCGTCCTCACTTCACTTGGTGTTGTTCATGAAACCATAAACTAAGCAGTGTTGACAGAAGACCATCACTTCAACTCAGCAACTCATCAAGGTTTTCATTAAATTCTTCATATTTAATTCACAGATGGATACAACTAGTCTGATTCAATCACTGACTTTCTCTGAATCATGACTACTTTATCCATGGATTTGGGCTTAAAGGGAACCTGTCAGTGGTTTTAACCATACTAGACAAACAAGGACATACTAGTGAATAAGGGTCTTTCCAAATATATGTTTGTAACCATCCCATTTTTAAGCATGTATATAAAAATTGTTTTTAAAACCTTCCCGTGCCATATGCAAATACTCGCGATCTGGTCCAGTGGGCGGAGCTGGACAGTCTATTCTGGCCACAGGCTTTAGCATACATCTGCCCACTCATTCTACTGCGGTGTGATGTAATTCTAAGTGGGTTTTGAACTTCAGATATGCCATGAAAGCTCATGGACGGGCACATGTGCAAATGGGAATGATGAATCTGCCCACAATAGGGATACATGTTCTGCGCATGCGCCGGTCTGTGAACATCCAATACATGCGTGAAGTTCAAAGCGGACTGAGAATGACGTCACAAAACAGAAGCCAGGGTGGGTGGGCGTATATTAAAATCTGTGGCCAGAAGAGACAATCTGGGCCTGCCCACCGGACTGGACTGCGGGTATTTGCATGTGGTGCGGGAAGGCTTTAAAAATGTTATATGCAAGCATGCTTAGAAATGGGCAATTACAAACATATATTTGGAAAGATATCTTATTCAGTATTCTGTACTGTACTCTATTTAGTATAGTTAAAAACTACTGACAGGTTCTCTTTAATCTTATTCCTTATATTTATACTTTGGTGTATGTTTAGACTTACCGTTTTCATCAAGATTTACCTCCAGAGAAGTTTTTAACTTATTACGTTAAAAATCTGTGGCTTGGTTAAAAGATATGAAATGTATATATTCAGTTTGGTAGGAAAAAAGACTATGATCCCCACTAGAGATGAGCGAGTTTACTCGCTAAAGGCAATTGCTCGAGCGAGCATTGCCTTTAGCGAGTACCTGCCCGCTCGAGACAGAAGGTTCGGGTGCCAGCACGGGGGAGCGGTGAGTAGCGGCTATCAGCAGGAGGGAGCGGGGGGGAGAGAGAGAGAGATCTCCCCTCCGTTCCGCCCCGCTCTCCCCCGCAGCTCCCTGCCCGCCGCCGGCACCTGAACCTTCTGTCTTGAGCGGGCAGGTACTCGCTAAAGGCAATGCTCGCTCGAGCAATTGCCTTTAGCAAGTATACTCGCTCATCTCTAATCCCCACCGATCATTCAAAACACTGAGAAGTGAAGTGAATTACATTGATTATTTTGTGACATTGTCAACTGTCTAAAGGTCTATATTGGGCAGCCAGCAAACAGTAGGTTCTTGAAGTTGATGTGCTGAAAGCAGGAAAAATTGGCAAGTGTAAGAATTTCAGTGAGTTTAACAAGGTCCAAATTGTGATGGCTAAATGAATGGGTCAAAGCATCTCTAAAAGGCAAACCTCATGGCGTGTTACTGGTATACATGAGGACTTGTCTCAGAATCAACGTTTTTTCACCTATCCTGAAGGTAGGTGATAAAAGTCCGATAGGTGGAGGTCTCACTGCTGGTACTCCCACTGATCATGAGAGTAGGGGCCCCAAAATTCGCTTTCTTCCTCACTGCACCCCTCACAGTGAGGAGGAGCATCAATGGAGTTGTGACTGAGTTTGAGTGCTGCCAAATCATTCCACTCTATCGGACTACCGGAAATAGCTAATCATTTGGACTTGACTATCTTCAACAGTCACAGTCCAATCAGCATGTGTAGTTATGGGAAGCTGGACTCACAAACTCAATCAGAGCTTTACATGTAAATACTGAGTGAAATCTCCATCTATCCCATGCTGTCCTCAGATAGGATAGCATACAAGACAATGCAGAAGGATGCATTTTTTTCTTGAAACTGTGCCATATCTGAACATCGGTTGTGTTTAGTAGTGCAACATATTCCTATTCAAGTGAATGAAGCTGAACTGCAATACCAGCCAATGGCCAAGAGTAGCGCTGTTTATGGAAAAGATATGGACTCTTTATTCTAATCATGGACAACCCATTTAAGCTGCTTTATAGTCATTGGTTTCTTCTATCTAATCAAAATGATAAATTGTTTGCTGGTTCTTTGTTGTTCAAACATAGATACATTTGTAACTGTCACATCATCAAATGAAGACAAATCCGTATCCAATTACAATATGTCGCCAGGGAAATGCACAGTAAGATAATAATTACTGATGATAATTAGAGTTAGAACTTTTAAGACACCCCAGCTCTGGCACGAGAATCCTGGCCTCAAGAGTAAAACATGTTTCTCCTACTTGACTTCGTGATCCTCCTGATCCGCCTTTTGTGCATATTTTTTAATTCAGTAGAAAGTTCTAGACAATAAATGTATATTATTTCTGGCACATCAAAGAGATTCTGTTGAAGATGGAGGTTCCTTGTTTGTTTAGATGACATTTCCGGTGAATTAATTCTTCATCTCGAACTTTATAATCAATGGTTGTGTGTCCTGCATGTTGACCAGACTCCTTTAAAGCTCTTGGCTGGCATATTAGTAGCCACGTTGACTTTACTCTTGGCTCAGACATTGCTCCTTAGCTAAGGAACTAAAAAAGAAATGGAAACTTCTACGTATGTTTTATATTTGTTGGAAGGTTTATACAACCTAAGCTTATGAAAATATGAACCACTATTCATGGGTTATGTGTGGTATGTTCGGGCGTGTGGAGGCTTTTGTATTACTAGCTGAGCTCACTGTTTGCATTAGTCTGTTCATTCAGTCACAGTGTGAATATTTCTGCATGAATACATTTGTCCGGTCTCTCACCTGCTGTCTTTACAAAATGCTTCGATGTTGATGTTGGAATCTTGTCCTGTTCTGTTCCGTCCGGCTTCCCCTCCGCGTGCTGCTTCCTACTTTTTTTCACTAGATCAGGCGAAACTAGATGACATTTGGCAAAGGAAAGGAAAGCAAAACTTCAAGTTGTCAGCTTAAATTATGAGCTGAGATAAAATACACATAAAGTATGTATATAAAGGTTTCTGGAGGCTCTCAGACCACGTATGGTATGGCTTGATATATTAGATAGGAACAGTGGTAACATTAGAAAAAGTACTAGCCAATCTTAGCAGCATGAAGTGTTTTAGACTAATGATGCATCAGGTAGTCGGAGAAGCAATGCAACCATGTTTGTTTGTCCAGGACTGCATGGTTGCTTTAAGAATCCAACAGTAATCAGCAAGCCTACTTGTGTAGGGGCCCAGAGTCAGCGGGCCACCTCCATAATGTTGAATGTGTTTGTCTTGTGCAATCATATTGTCAGTGTCTTCTGTGTTGTAGGCATGTGTATTGCACCTCTGCAGCACTGAATGGGTTAATGTCTGGGTTATGTCTGAGAAATGTATCATGTTGTATGTCATTTGACCTTGTGATATATATGTGTTTGTGAGGTGTAGTTATGGGTTCTTCTCACAGACAGCCATTAGGCTGTGTTTGTATGTCAAGAATGGAGGAGGCTGAACGATTCCTTAGTGCGTGGCCTGGAATTATTCTCCCTGAATTGTGCCTGTGCTACCATTATGATGAAAGGAGGGATCATTGCCTGGAGATTGAAGGCCCAAGAAGCACAAGTGTGGACAAGTAGAGAGTTGAAGAGAAGAAGGAAAGTTGCAAGGAGAGGGATCACACAAATAACTAAGACTGTGGATTGTCTGGATTTCCCCAGGTATCTTCCCTGTCACACCACCTCCTTCTATTGTAACTGTGCCAATTTGCAGTTTAAAAGTTATCAAGTTACAGTAAACAGACATTACCGACCATTCCCAATTTGTCCTGAAAGTTATTCCTGTTTGTGGACTAAGTTATTTCCTACAACCAGTTTCACCGCAGAGGATGGCACGGTGGAATCACGAGTCACAAGCAGTTCTAAGGTAATCTTCAGTTACCCTTACCCTGTGACCTCCCCCAGCAGTAACGTGGATGAATCCCGACTTGCCTTCAGGGGAGGAGATGGTAGAGCCACTGTGACAGAAATCCTTATCTACCCCGCCATCTCCTCGGCTGTGGGCCTGCTCCTTCGACACTGCACTTGCACTTTACTGGTACCACTTTTCCATTATGCCAATATCCTGGTGGAACCATTTTCTGTTGAATGAAGACAATGTCCATCTAGTTCAGCCTGTTTCAACTTCCCCCGTGTTGATCCAGAGGAAGGCCAAAACCCCAATGAGGCAGAAGCCAATTAGCCCATTCAGGGGAAAAATTCCTTACCGGCTCCATAATGGCAGTCAGAATAATCCCTGGATCAACCTTTGATAGTTCCTACCTGACTGTAAGACCCTGTTGTTTAGTTCATCAGGACAGAGGAACATCTAAGTCATTAAAGGCATTGCCAACTAACTTTATACAATCTCTTTGTTATAAGTGTCTACAATAATAATTTGATTCCATAGTGTCCAATAACTGGGACTCACACTGATCAGCTGTAGTGTGGTGCACCAGGGGTTAATACAGCAAACTAGCAGGGGTTGTAGTTCTCATGTCACATAGCAGAGTGGGTTCACTAACCTAAGGTTCCCCGACTCCACACCATACCTTTTGTCAAGGGAGCTGTTTCAGTTATATGGAGTGCCGGAAGGACTTCTGACACTGAGATTTTGTGAAATAACTTTGAAAACTTTATTGTAACTGGTTCTGCACATTCCAGGTTACAACATAAGGTATTACACAACAGCAGTAGATGAATACTCATTAGGTTATTGTGACTTTAAAGGTGACTGCTTTAGCAGATTTACTGAAGGTACAGCCTATAATGCTTTTGGGGAATGTCTTTTACTTGGTTGGTAACAGGAATATCTTTGCTAACAGTTATTGATTCAATTCTTGACATGCTCAGTCCAATTTAGATTAAACTCTGCTGTGGGTCTCCATTCATATTGCATTACAATATCCACTTGTTACACACAATTCAGTACTGTCATGCGGTACCTGAAAGGACACATGCGGGGACGATTCATCAGTGTGGTAGCTGACTGGCACTGTTTCCACTAGAGGTTAGAAAACACAGCGTATGCAGAGGGTCCTTGTACAACTTATCCTCTCTATCTATAGCTTCAGCTCTATCCCTTTTCCTCAGAGCTTATGACACAGTAATTCCCTTCACAGCGTAGACTGGCACAAAAATGAGCATTGCACAAATGGCAAGGTGGGTGAAGACTCCAGGGACTCTTCCTCATGGCTTTTGACTGAGCTGACAGGCTGCACTCCTTCTCTCTCACTCTACATCCCAAAAAGTGAACTCTGAATGTCTGTCTGCTGCCTGGCTCCTCTCACATTCCGGGGATTGCCCTGCAAAACAGATGCAATTTGGTTTTGCAAAAACTGATGCAACTCTGCAAAATTTGCTGAAGGACGTGTCTGATAGCCAACATCACATTTCATCTAAACAATTTAACCCTTATATCTCTGCATAATCTGACCTTCTGCAAGGTTTTGCAAATATAAAACAGTGCAATGCAAGGTACAAACAATGTATATTATTATGCATGCACAAAATATGCTTTATGCAACCCCACGACAACTTTGCACTGGGGTGTACCAAGAACTTAGGTTCTGGGACACTGCAGTAATCCATGGCATAACCCAGCAGTAAGTGTTCAATTTCACTGCAGCACCACCACAGGTGAAATGCAGTATTGCACAGTGCTTACTGAAATGAATTAGTAGTCTGTATAATGGAAGGACATTTTGGGTCCTCCAGTTGAAGAGACTCTCTTTGAAGCCAAGATGAAAATAAATGGTATTTCCAAACCAGATTGTTTATTGAAAAGCTGAATGACATGGTTATCGCTTTATTACATTATTAGCCATTTATTTTTATCTTTTCCTCTTTTGCTAAGGAGATCATTTTAATAGCAGTTCCACGCAGAAGACACTGAGATCCCTAGATGTTGCATCAATATAGAAGCTTGTTTGAGTTTTGAGTATACCAACAACGACTGATCCCCTTACTGATATAGTGCCCAAGATCTGCACTTGGAGAGAATATTGCATTATGGGCTCTGTTACTTCACTAAGCTAGTACACCACATATTTTATGTCAGCAACGCAAATACAAAGAAATAGACGTATATCTTAATAAGGAACATAGAGCTCGGCCTACATAAAGATCAATGACACAGCTTGTCCTGAAAGCTATATGCATAGACTTGGTCATTTTAAATAGCAGACATGACTCATTCCCAGTTTTGGTCTCCGAGATCTGTTTTAATGATCCCTAATTGCATAGAATAATCAAAACAATGCTTGTTTAGTGTTCTGGGAAAACAGAAACTCTTCCTGTCAACTTTCAGTAATTAATGTCAAAATTAAAAATAGGAACATCCATTTGAAGAGTACATTTGCACTCCCACTTGTCTGGAATTAATTATCTAGAAATTCTGATTGTAGTATGTTATGACATGTTTTGCTTGTCATTGGGGAGGAAATAAAACCCAGTCTTTGCAGCAGCGCCATAATACATCAACTATTCTTTTAATTTCCAGGTAGATGGTGTATAGTCGTTTATTGGCCAATGGCTGCAGATATAGGAAGATGTCACTGGTATAGGGGTAGGCTCTTGCTCCAGCAGAGGACATGGCTTTGAACACCCACCCTCCATCTATACAGAACACGTGCATGTTCCTCATAAGGCCCATCATAAACTTTCTGCTGTCACTGTGTAGAATGGGAGCTCTGTCACTACTTTATTTGAGATTCTAAGCCATTTTGTACTATATATGCTGGCTGTCTCTTTAAAGTGCAGTTATAGTGATGCAGCACAGGGGTTACGTCTTGGGAGAAATACAGTTGATATAAGAGGTGTGTTATGCATGCTTCGGTTGTTGCTGGTGAGACATGAAGGGAAGCGCTCACCTAGTTGGAGGTTGTAGACTATATTACATAGTAACATAGTAAACTAGGCTGAAAATAAAACAAATGCCAATCCAGTTCAGCCTGTTTCTACCCCCAACCCCCATATGTTGATCCAGAGGAAAGCAAAAAAAACCCAACAATTGAGGGCAACCGTTCTTGCCTTCTGTGTTCTGCTTGTGTAGTCCTGCTGTAAAGGACTCACAGAAGAACAAACACCATTGTTGGTTTACGTTGGACTCTTCGCTCTACTTGTGTTGCATCACTTACACTTCACGTTCACGTTCACTAAATTAAAGTATGATTGCATCTGCAATTCGGAGTTGTGGGTCAAGATGTGGTCACAGCCAATATGCCCAATCGCAACACCGCTAGTAACACCTTATTTGGTTGGTGACCATTCCTATGCTATCATATTCCTATGCTACCTTATTTGGTTGGTGACCATTCCTTTGCGATCAACACTGTCCAACTAGGCCTTTGGGGTATGCTGACACTGGATGCAAACCACCATGCGGAAGCCTGCCCTTGCAACAACCACCTCACTGCCGGTCCTCCTTCTTTAATTGTACACATAGGTCCTGTCATCAATAAAGTTTAATTTGCTATTTTTAAATGACCCCACAAGAAATAGACACTAGGGAAAGTTATCAGCTCCAAAGTCAACTTTAAAGGGAGTAGTCTTCTGAAGAACTTTTGGGCAAAGTGATTGTGATGCGTGACCTTTAGGGATAATATAGCTGAAGAGGCAGTCAGAACTGCAACTGTACGATGTACAGCCCATGCTCGCCGTCTATAGATATACTGTATGTGCGTGCCTATTATTTAGAAAAAAGGAAATAAAATAGCATAAAAAATTCATGTTTCCTTTAGAGTGATATAAAAAAGAAATAAAAAAGCTGAAATTTACCTGGGGTACAGGTAATTGATCTGGAACCATCTGCATGCAGAATACATACTCTAACCGCTACACTGTAGGCTAGGCATTAGAGATGAGCGAGCGTACTCGCTAAGGCAAACTACTCGAGCGAGTAGTGCCTTATGCGAGTACCTGCCCGCTCGTCTCTAAAGATTCGGGTGCCGGCGGGGGACGGGGTGCAGCGGGAGAGAGCGGGGAGGAACGGGGGGAGATCTCTCTCTCACTCTCTTTCCCCGCTTCCCCTGCTCACCCCGCAACTCACCGCTCTTCTGATATGAGCGGGCAGGTACTCGCATAAGGCACTACTCGCTCGAGTAGCTTGCCTTAGCAAGTACGCTCGCTCATCTCTACTAGGCATGCATCATCAGTTGGAATTTGAAATTTATGAGGCCACAATACAGTGTAGGCCTCTTCTATACACTCAATGGCTGCTTTAATTATAAGCAACTGCCCTTTCGCCATTCCAGCTTCCATGGATGGAAATTAGATATGTGATCCCGGGATGCATCACAAAACTGAACTCAGCACATTTTTCCATAGACTATTTGCATTGTCAGTCTACATTACAATGGCCGTTCTGAGCTACTTCCAAGAAGGCATGGTCATCTATTGTATGTATTACGCCGTTACCATTAAAATCAATGTGCTGTATAATGCAAGGATGTTGCAGCTCTACTCAAGCAAGAAACACTCTTTGTAACATCCACTCTGGATAAGAGATGAGGGTCCAGAAAGTGGGTTCTTCTCTCTACTAACTAGAAGTTTATTTGAAAATTAGTTTTCTAAACCAGATAACCCAAGTCAAGTTCTGCTCATTTTTTTTTGGCCGACTTGCGCAGGTGAATATATCCACATTGATTTCTATCTCATTCATGAATGACACAAGCATGTATTTCTGGCAGTCTTAGTAATAGATCTGAGATGAGTCCAGGATTGTATACGTTTGTTATCTTAGTCCATAAAATTCTCCACCGAAAGAAAAATTATGTAAGAGAGTGAAATAAAAAAACTTTATTACATTCCATTATCATGACTAGTAATACCTTATTTATTACCTGTCATGTATGTTAGCATAAAACAAAGTTGTATGCATGGAGTATGTTTCATTCCAAGAGTTGGTGCCTCCAGGGAATTCCTTACAACTTAAAGGAGATGTCCCGAGGCAGCAAGTGGGTCTATACACTTCTGTATGGCCATAATAATGCACTTTGTAATGTACATTGTGCATTAATTATGAGCCATACAGAAGTTATAAAAAGTTTTATACTTACCTGCTCCGTTGCTGGCGTCCTCGTCTCCATGGTGCCGACTAATTTTCGCCCTCCGATGGCCAAATTAGCCGCGCTTGCGCAGTCCGGGTCTTCTCCTCTTCTCTATGGGGCTCCGTGTAGCTCCGCCCCGTCACGTGCCGATTCCAGCCAATCAGGAGGCTGGAATCGGCAATGGACCGCACAGAAGCCCTGCGGTCCATGAAGACAGAGGATCCCGGCGGCCATCTTCAGCAGGTGAGTATGAAGACGCCGGACCGCCGGGATTCAGGTAAGCGCTGTGCGGGTGGTTTTTTTAACCCCTGCATCGGGGTTGTCTCGCGCCGAACGGGGGGGGGGGTTTAAAAAAAAAAAAACCCGTTTCGGCGCGGGACATCTCCTTTAAATTATTCATCCATAGGAAAGTCCTAAAAAATGTGTGTTTCCTGAAAAGAAAGGGCACATAGAAGAACATACATAGTAGACCATTTAAAGAGTGATTTACAGTTACATATTTATCATTGCCATTATAACAGCATAGTTTATGATTCCGTTAGTGGACATGGGCTTCTACATACTGTAAAGCACTGGCGTAACTATAGGGTATGCAGGGAATGCAGTTGCACCTGGGCCCAGGAGCCTTAAGGGGTCCATAAGGCCTCTCTTCTTCATATAAGGAGCCTAGTACTATGAGTAAAGCATTATAGTTGGGGGCCCTGTTGCAAGTTTTGCATTTGGGCCCAGGAGCTTCAAGTTACACCCCAAGGTTAAGGGGTTAAGAGAAGTTGGCGGTCCCCAAGATAAACTTTTGCACCCAGGCCCATGAGACTTTAGCTACGCCCCTGCTGTAAAAAGATGGTGGACCCTCAGAATAATTTCCTCTGATCAGTCAATAAGCTCTTCATTAGGATTTTGAATAACACCATCATTCATTCATGTTAATACCAAGAATAGGGATGTGTGGGGAGCAAGAGAGTGTCTGACACTATTAAAGGATATAGAACAGGTAATAACATATTCTGAAGTCTTTCTAACTATTAAATGACTGATTACAATTGAATATGGTGTATGTAATAATACTATCCAGGACAAGAAGAAGTGATCCATGTGAATTTTTTTTTTACATATTCCACCACCAGAGACAGGATTTTGAGCACTGTTGACCGGGCGAAGTCTTTCTTGAAAAACAGCATGGGCACTGTTTGTCTCTTGCAGATTCACCATAGAAATGGTTTCTGGGTAGATTTCTTTACATGTGGGTTATTTCTGCATGTTCTGCATAGTATTATTATCCTATTTGGTGCAATTATACCCAGTATACATGTCTCTAGGCCTTTCTGAATAGAGATACTTTTATTATGACCACCCTGCATATATATGGAGAGTACTCTTGCTTTGCCAGGCTTAAAGTTCTGACCAGGGAAATATCAATATACAATAAGATTATACAACAAGAGAAAAAGCGAGATCGAAGAGTCTGTAAATACTTGTATACAACTAAGTGACTATGTGACTGTTTTAGGGATCAGTCACATTAGTGTTCGGGGTTCTGTTTTCTTGCTCCATTAAAGGGGTTCTGACATGAGAAAAAAATGTTACTTACCTTGCCTGGCAAGGACCGATCGTCAGGCATGTCCCCTCCATCTGGCATCTTTCTTTGGAGCTTCTTGAAGCAGAGCTGGAGCAGTCAAAATGACCGCTTCCTGCTCTGCTCCGTCCGTGAGCCACTTCCGATGTGAACGGACGGGCGCCACGTCACAAGCAGTGCTTGCTGTGGGCGGCCCGTTTGTCCTGGCTGAACTCCAAGTTCTGCGTGCGCGTAGTGGGGAGGCGGCCCGTCCTGACTCCTGTCAGAGGGCACCTGTCTTCTGCGCCTGCACGCAATCCCGGCGGGGGGCGGCCCGTCCTGGCTCGTCGGAGGAAGCTGAAAACCTGCTGGGAGATGACCCCCGCTGCAGAACAACAACAACACAAAAAGGTAAGCATTAGGTTTTTATGCTTTAGCATGCCAAAAATCATGGGTTCCCTGTGTCCATTAGGCAGACCAGGGAACATTGGCTGTTAAAGCATAAAAACCTTATTTGTGTCAGAACCCCTTTGAGGGAGCTGGAAAACAGCACCCCCTGGCCAAATGGTTTAGTCTTATGATGGAAGAGAACGGCGCCCACTGGACCCCCATTGACTATAATGGGGTCTATTCAATTTCCGACCAACAGTCTGGCATTTTCCTGGAATTTACAGGATGAAACAGCTGAGCTTGCTATTGTGTCCTGTTTTCTAGTGGAAGTCAGTGACAGAAGCTCCAAATGGAACCTTCAATGCTGATTTAAACAATCCCCTACATAGTTTCCAAAATGACTGATGATGGTGACAATTATCATTCTGAATCTTGTGAACTATAGTTTATACCGTGGAGTAACGTCTATAATATAATGACCCACGCAGCATATTGTTTGGTAATAGGGAAAAAGACTGTTTATTCTATAAATTGTTAATTCCTATTTCTGCTAAGGGGATTTATTAATGTTATAGAAAGAAAGCCAATTTCCAAATAGTCAATACTTTATTAGCTCCAATGTCCTTGATTACTTAGTCTCTATCTAGTAGTCCGATCACATAGTTTATTCTGTTCACCCCTGCAGCTCTTGGAACCAGATTGTCAGATTAGCAGTGTATTCACATACATCATTTCTGACCAACCAGTTCTCTATTCTCTGGGCCAGACACAATTAATGTAAACATTGCAGACAACATTTCTCTAGCAGGCTTTTACTAAAGGATCAATATCTTTTAGGCACCAGCAGTGTTGGATAAAATCTAAACGTAGACATTGGGATTACCCAGCATGGTATTTCATGGCGCCACACAAAAATCTGATAACACCAAATAGGAATCTTAATAGGAGGAGTCCTTCCCTATAAGCACCTTGGTCAGCAGGTAAATCCACAAGAACAGGTATAAAACGTTCCATGATCAAGTACTAAACAATTAGAGAAGGGGTCGCTCAGATCATTACCAGTAAGAAGTTGGATATGGTTAGAATCTATAATCAAATGTACTCACATATGCGGCAGGGGACACTCTGTACCACTCACCCCTTCTAAATCCAAAAAGGTTCATCATACTAATCAAAGAAAACATGGAAGCCATCTTTATCACTGGCTCCAATATTTCGGAGAGTCATTAAAGTGTCCTCTTCCTCAGGAGACTCTCAGCACAGGCAGAAACATTTCAAAAGGCTTTATGATAGAGTGGAGCATATAAAAAAATCTATAGCAGAGGTAGCTGACCCCCTAATACCAATTCGGAGACCATAAAACTGTCACACCTTTTATCAGTGGACTAATTATAGGGATTCTGTCATTAGGAAAAAAATGTATACTTACCTATTCCTCGCCAGGCAGTCTTCTTACTGCATCTTCTCCTCACTGATCTTCTCCTGGGTCCTGCAGTCCCCTGCGAAGAGGATCTGGCTGGCTTGAGGTGAGGTGACCTGGAGGACTGCAGGAGCCAGGAGAAGATCGGAGAGGAGAAGATGCAGTAAGAAGACTACCTGGAGAGGAATAGGAAAGTATACATTTTTTATAATGACAAAATCCCTTTAAGTATTTACTCCTCAACTCATCCTGTTCTGGTATTCTTTTGAGTACAAATTAATAACACTATGCCTGTGTACACACAGCTATATATATATATATATATATATATATATATATATATATATACACACATACATATAAAAAGGCACAGATGTAGTGTGATTGATTTGCATTATATGTTTATAAGCTTCTTCAGATCTATTTAATTAAGCCTGAGGAAGAACCCTGTGTAGGTTGGAAAGCTCGCTATAACATCATGTATTTTTGTTAGCATAAAAGGTATCATATCTACAAGATTACTAGGTTTCTCTTACTAAAAACAATCACAACTGATTTTAATTGCTCGAAAGTTTACTACCATAGGAAACTTGTTCCCAAATACCATACTGCATAAACACTAGCATCTGCAAAATATAATGCCATATCCATAATGTCCCTGAAAGTGATAGTGTCACACTCAATGCCCGAAAAAATCGTTCCACAGTCACATCCCCAAAATACTACTGTCACATATAAAGTCCATCCCAAGTAATTGTGGTGCACTCAGTGTCCCTAGAGTAATAGCACCTATCCTAATCTGTGTGGCTGCTCTTCCTTTGTGGCTCAAAACATGTTGGCCTAATGGAGACCATGAAGACCCAGGACTACTTCTCGCACTGTAGTAGTATGCAATAGTGTTTGTGTACATAGGATTCAGATACTGTACAGGCAAAAGTTGGCTGCGGCAAGATTACAAATAAATGTAGTGTACTTTAGAGGAAGGGGACGATTACTATTGACATCATTTATACAATTTTGTGGTTACTGTTGACCTTTTCGTCCTCAGACGGAGATGAAGTTTACTAGAAATTGCACCCAAACACTTCTAGCTGAGTAGGATTGTGCAAGTAGTTATTGTGAAAGAGCTACTGTACCTCAGGCAGAACTCAGTGACTCCATGGACGTCTTTCTGAATCACTAAACAGATGTTCCCTTTCAAACTTTAATAGTTTGCTTAAGTTTCAAGTGTCTCTATGAGCAGAAAATCTTATTTTACTTACAGAAGAAATACATCTGATGTAAAAGAGAATACTTACAGATGTGTCTTTCCTCCCTTTTTTAGCTGTTTTGAGAAAAGTGACACAATATGGCCAGCTTTGAAAATTGTGTTACTCTGTTGGGTGTTACAAGAAAGGCAATGTTTTCTTCTTTTCTTCAAAGTTTGTCATCTTGCATCACTTATCTTGGCATGACTTGAAACAAGTGAAAAGTTAAAAAAGGACAAACCTATATGTTACAGTTAATATTCTTACTGTCTACCTATACGCAGATTTAGGGCTCATTCACACGGACATATGTATGATCCATATTATTAGCGCATTTTTTACACATGTAATACGAAATACTGAATCCTCATTGATTTGCATTGGGATACTGACATATGTATGTTTTATATGCATATATATGTGCGTGAAACAAATCACAGCATGTCCCATTTTGGTCTGTATTAAAGACCGAAATAGGGCATTATCCCCTTAAGAACGTGGCCTTTTTTGTCATTTTTGTTTTTTCTTCCCTATTTTCAAAAAATCATTACTCTTTCATTTATCCATCGATGTAGCTGTCTGAGGGCTTGTTTTTTGCTGGACAAGTTATTTTTTCAGTGGTACTATTTCTAAGTGGAGTGAAATAGAAAAAAAACAAATTTCCAACATCTCTGAGCAGGATGGGAGGGGAGATAGTCTCTATGGTGTACACACTGTAGAAAAAAAAAATATATATATATAGTTTTTAAAAATAACATATCTTTGGGAAAAAAATAAAATTATTTTTTGCTGCCATAATGTTTTCATATTTCCGTTCATGCCGTTGCATGAGGGCTAATTTTTAGCAGGATGTTCTGTAGTTCTTATTGGTACTATTTTGGAATACCTACCACATACATTTACTTTCTCTACATTTGAGGTTTGTAGGAAGAGGGATTGGGAGCCGATCCTGCTCTATACAATGTGGGCGCCAGCTGTTTCTCACAGATCACACACATCAGCAGCAGCCATGATCAGCCTTTATGCTGATAGCGGCTGTTAACCCTGCAAATGCGGCCCGCAAACAATGAGCTGTCACATAAGCATGTCAATGCAAAAATGGAAAACTTATGACAGTCAGGAGATGGTGGTAGAAAATTATAATTTTTTTTTTCCCGAAGGTATTTTGTTTTTAGAAGTAGTACAGCAAAAAGAAAATAAACAAATTCTGTATCGCTGTAACTGTACTGACCATAAAATAGGGTTAGCATGTCATTTTTACACAGTATGTACATTGTAAAAACAAAACCCCTCCACCCCGCTAAAGATTGTAGAATTTTGTTTTTTCCTATTTACTCCACTTTTTAAAAATTTTCCAGTACATATCCTTTAGCCTTTAGAGATGCTCTACCACAGCAATCATGGGACATACACACAATTGACAGGAGGGAAAGCATTGACTTGTATGTTCTAGACATACCTGGTAATCTATGCAGAGGTCATTGTGCAGGAAGGAAGGGAGGGGGGTGGGGAGTTGTTACCATCACCTATTGGTGGATCATGTGTTATCTATATATAATGTTTGCTTTTCATTGTAATCCTGCCTGCGATTTAACAAATAAATAAAATAAATAAATAAATAAATATATATATATATATATATATATCACTAAAATTAAAAAAGAAACACCAAAAAAATCTCAAAAAATATGTTTAACATAAAAATTTAATTTATAGAATAAGTCATTCTGCTGACAGATTACTTTTAACTTTTGGCATTACCAATGTGCTGGGACACCACTGATGTTATTATCTCTGTCCGGAGATATCATTGTTTATTATAGCTGACATCATTGGGCTAATTATTACTGTGAATTTACTGTGTTTATTATCCCAGTAGTATAACTTCACTATGTTTATTATCAATGTAATGGGATATCATTGTGTAAATCCAGGTTCTGTGACGTAACTGTGAAAATAATTCCTTTGCAGTGATGTGTGCTTTTCAGGGAAGTCAGTGGGTGAGGTGGAAAGGTTGCACTTGTACCAGAAGTGGGCATCTGGGGTGACCCACTGGTTTCTATCAGATAAGAACACACCTATACTGAATATTCCATTTAAATCTTGGCCCCTGGTATTATGTCCGTATGCACACTCATAAAGGAAGTCGTAAAAAACTGATAGCTCCGCCCACTGGACTCCTAAATACAAAATGATTCGAGATATAAATGAATAAAATACAAGTTCTCCTGAATGTTTCCCCATACAACTATATATCAATCTGCTCAGCTTCTCCTGCTCTATAACATGATGCCCACAGATCAGACAGCATATGCTATGTGACACGTTCCCTTTAGAATAAAATGGCTAGGACGTTTGATCCCCTTGGTTGAGGTGACATGTGCTGCATTTCAGGTTACAGTCTCTATAGACAACCTATACCCCCTAGGGATCCTGATCTAGCAGCAAGAATTTAATTATAAGGTGAAATTTTATTGGGCGCTGAAGTGAATTGCAATTTAATGTTAAATTATTCATCTTTCTACAGGGCACATCCATCGGAGCCTTTACATTATTATTTCTGTTCTTACCTGCAGCATATAAAATCACGGCCAATAGCTAATTTATACCATGTCCAATGCCTGGGTAGGTTTTTCTAGCTTACATATATGAGACAATGTCTACCGGCATGAAGTAATCACGGCATGATTCTCACTTTTAAAAATGACATTGATTTTGAAGATGTGCCAAAGGGCAAATTGTACGGATTTGTTCACTGCGCTGCCAAGAGACTGACATAGCCACACAGCAAGATTATAATAAAGGAGACAGCTGCTGGGATGACAGTAAAGTACGAGTATCACAGTCTAGAGCTGTCATTGTGTGTTCTCTTACAGAACATTGACCCTCCACATCTGTCAGCAGCTCCTCGGTCATGTCATGACTGAGCCAATATTGTAATCTCTGTTCTGCCGCTTTATAACAGACAAGCTGGAAAGGCCTATCCATTTGTTAAAGGGCCTGTGATAATAGTGAACACCTCAACGATTCCAGCTTCATGGTTCAAAAGGCAGGCCACCTTATTAACAGAATGAATGACGGACTCAAAAGGTAATAGGAAGGGGACAAATCTGTTGTGCCTTAAGACATACATGCATAGTTTGCACTTAACAATATCTGGGACACGTTCCTGGTTCCTCTGTAACCGATACAGTTGAGAAAGTACAGGCTCATAAAATGGAAGAATCTGTCTCAAAATGGCCGCTAGATACAAAATGGAGCATTATAAGATGTAAATAAGCTTGTGTGTAGTGAAACAATTATTCAAGCAGAAATAACTTTACAGCAGTATATTCGGTACAATGTGTAATGATGTGTCTCTCTCTGTTCTTTTTCATGAGAACCAAGTCTGGACAACAGTTCTTATCAGGAAAAGTCCTCCCACACCTGCGGAGAAACTTGGACAAGGGAACTGACTGTACTACAGCGAGTTGAATAACAAAGGGAGGACCAGGGAGGACGAGATAACGCTGAAGCTTGAGAACATAAATATATTCTCACTAAACAGTGCATGATTCTAATGTTTTTTCTAACCCAATGAGATTAACCCCCGTGACTAATGACGTATTCATTTTCTGTATTAGAACTATAGTCAGTCAATAAACTTTTCAGTGTGTACGCGCCTTAAGCAGAGTGGGCTGTATATACTTGCCGCGGCCCATCTCTACATATCTGTGAGAGCTAATTACTATGAATCAGATAGTTTTTGGCCTCTCTGATGCATCCAGGTATGAACTGATTTGGAACCCAAGGCTTGAAAGGTTAATGTGACCGGTCATGTGTAACGGTCCTTAACAGTTGGCGTAGTCGGCAGGATTTACTGATTGACTCTTGTGTCACTCATCGGACGACGACATCGGACTGGGAGGACATATATCCACTGTGCCAAACCAGAGGACTGATCAACCTCACACACAGCCCGGTAAGTGTCATATTTATCATATGATGTCTGCCGTTGGTCTGTTTTGGCTCAGTTGATTGACAGACTCCTAGGTCAGTCGGATGTTTGATGTTTGACATCATAGTTGTCATCGGTAAAGAAGTTTACCTCAGGTCTTGGGTGGTCTATGACACCAGGGGACAGAATCTTTTAGGACGTTATAAATTGGATTATCGAGCATACTTCTCAGGGACTGCAGATCCCGATTGAGAGACGGCTTCGAGGGTTTAGTTTATCGAGCATACTTCTCAGGGACTTCAGATCCCGGTTGAGAGATGGCTTCGAGGGTTTAGTTTATCGAGCATACTTCTCAGGGACATCAGATCCCGGTTGAGAGACGGCTTCGAGGTTTAGTTTATTGAGCATACTTCTCAGGGAGTGATTGAGCAGACGGCATCGGACGTGACAAGTACGATCACGTGATTGAGCATACGGCTTCGGACTCCCGGTTGAGAGACGGCTCAGAGTTTAGTTTCGGAACATGTTTAAATTAAGGTACCTGACAGTGGTCTGTTTGATCCTGTCCACTTGGTGTCATGTAAGAGGAGGGAAGGAGTATGTGAAGAAAGTCAAGAAGTTATGTGAAACTGTTGGTATAGTCACTGAGCAAAAGGCTCAGGCACTTAGAGATATACTTCCCAATGTGTCATTGAGCATAAGGCTACAGGCATACCAGGGTCTCAGGCAGTTGTATATACTTATAATTAGGCCGTTGTGATATACGATGTTTAAATTGTTAAGAAGAAGACTGTAGATGATGGTCTTTTGGATCCTGTCCAGTTGGTAGTATATAGAGAGGAGTTGAAAAATGCAGATTCAAGATGGCGATTATTCATATGCCTTGAGTTGAAGACAAAGGAAGGCAGTCCTTCACCATGATGTTTTTCTCCCCTTGTCCTGCCCCTAGATGGCCGTGTTGTTATTGGGGCCAATACCAGTCGATATATCTTGATACGTGTCTAGTATGTAGTATTCCTGGACCCTCCCATCACCATCGCCCAGTCAGGCCACGCCTTCGGTGGCCATTTCAGTGCCAGCCATAGCCCAGCGGCCATTTTAGCATCTGTTGTAACAATACCTTCAGTTACCCCTCAGACGTCATCTTAGCTCCGCAGCAGAAATGAGCTGGCCTCTGAACTCCCATCTATGTATGTTTTTACCCAGCATACCAATTCTTTGAACTGCAATGACGAGTGCCTTTTCTGAATTTTGCATAGAAACATTCAAGTCCCCTCATCGCGCCTGCAAACAGCCTCCTCCCGATTATCTGTTCTGCAGTCTGTGTTTAGCACCCCCATCCCAAGTAGGTCTGTGCTTAAAATTGCCCACAAATGTAGTTGTCGCAAGGAGGAACCAGGGGGCGAGTTCAGGCAGAATCTGTGATCTATGTGACAATTTGTATGTCTTAAGGTCCCAACATTGTGTCATTGCTGTACGTGTTGTCCATTCCTCATAAGTCAGATACTGCTGAGAAGAAAGGTCACTATAAGTGCTAGGATCGCAGACGGCAGTAGGAAAGCTTACAGAACGAAGGAGAGGGTCAATATGTGATAAGTGAATCTTACTGTTTTTGCTGTTTGTGTAAATGTCAGTTCTGTAATTGGTTGGACGTGTGCATAATTGCTAAATGTGTGTTCCTTTTATGGGAAATATTAGTGCTGTGGAATGTGGTATACTTCTCTGGTATTACAGACAGGAGAGGTGGGAGTGATTGAATGCATTTGTTTGCAAGATGAGGACAGTTGCATCATACGCATTACGTCCTGTGTGAACTCTTACTAACATTTGAATGAGAGAGACAGACTTGACCGCATGGATGGATGAGAGTTAATGACCCGTGTTCAGACTATGATAAATGTAAGATGTGTGATGCAGATATTGACTGGGGATACAAGTTTTTCTCCCCCCCCCCCCCCCTTCTGCATATGCAGACTGTAAATTTTCAATGTGGATAGATGTTTGTAGAATATTCATGTCTGTTACTGGCACTGATATCTTACAGGCCTTATCTGCATCCATCAAATTCTCACCAGATGGATCAGTACGGGTTGAGACCTCAGGTGCCGGTTCAGAAGAGTTTTGTAAACTAACTGCTCCAACAAACACCCCTCTTTTTCCAGTCCAGAAAAGACGCTGAAGGGTCAGTCAGCCACCTACCGCATGTAGGCGCTGTGTGCTGTCGGCGCTGTGTGATGTAGGTGCTGTGTGCTGATGATCTGGAAGCCTGCCAACAGGCCACAATTTCACTGTTAATTTTTCTTGCAGAAATGACAAACTCCAGTTCTGCAAAACTAAGGTTGTTCTCCTGGGTCATTGTTTAGGCCAAGGAACTGGACATCTGACAGAGGAACAAAAGGCTGCTGTCCCTGCCATACCTGTACCTATATGCGTTGCCAAACCCCGCACCTTTCTGGGCCTTGTTTCATACTGCCGACCATGAATGCACTCGGTTTCCCTACTTATGCAACCACTCTATGACTGTCTTTCAATTATTCTTTTCTCTCTCACCTCTGAAGCAGCTCCCTCGTGTGTTTGTGCGGTGGCAGCAGTACAGGCAATGGTTAACAAATCTTCGGAGTTGGTATTGAACTAACTCCCCCTAGTGGTCCTCACCCCCCCCATGACATCCGGAGCGTATACACGCAAGTGCAACCCAAGCACTTATTTCTGGCCCGTCAAATCCAGCTACAATGTGCTCTTGTCATTCTTCTCACTGTTGCTACTACCTTGAACTCGGTTACTCTCCCAATTAAGTACCCTAGTTCAAAGGGGGGGGGGGGGGGAGAGAAGATATAGGTGATCTAGGTATTGCAGGTCAGCTATTTTTAAATTTTTAATTTTTTTTTCTTTTTCCTTTTTACAATAAGGTTCTGATCTATTTGAAATAGAATACCAGCCTGATTGTCTAGCGGTAATCGGTGCAAGGGGTTCAGAAATGCCAATTCAGCTGGCGGAAACTGAACCGCTTGAGGTAATGTTTAAAGGGTCACGATACCTCACGCGCTTCCTTGTGCTGGAAGGTCCTGAAAGCGTATTGAGAATTGCGTGATGGGACCTTTGGGATGTTGTATCAAACTTCACCTGTCCGGTGAGGCTCGTATACACCCCGGGTCTGAAAGTCACCCGACCTTATGTCGGATGGCAGCAGACCAAGCGACACCTCTCCCCGTCCTCACTCTTACGTACGCAGAGGAACAAGCTCTTAGCGCCCTTGGTCCGTCAGTACCCCCTGGTACATGTCCAGGAAGATGCAGTTGCAGACACTGTCTTTTCTTTATGTTAACTTAAAGCCCTTAAGGAATGTGTCTTCCCAGCCAATACCCCTTTTGTTCCCCGTTAAAGAGAAAGAGTATAAAGGGCCAGCCAGACTGTCAGTATTTGTTTGCATTTATTTTCAGAGGAAAGCAGTACTGTTGGACAGTGCTGCCATAAGGGGCACAGAATAGCCCAAAACCAGTTTACCAGATGCATGAAGCTGATATTAGACGCCTGGCCAATTCCCGAGGGCACCACCCTCTTGTAATATGTTGATGATTTACTTTTTTATGTACTCCTGACCCAAATAGTTACCTCAATGTATCACTAAGCCTTTTGTGTTTCCTCCATCAAGAATAGAAAAGCTGTAAGTTTACTAATGGAAGCCATCATGTTGCCAGAACAGGTGGCCATAATAAATGTTAACTGAAAGCCCTTGTTAATAATGCATATTCTGAGTTGTTTTTGTAGATGGTACCAGGGTAATTGACGACTCCACGCTGGATATGCAGTGGTCACGCCAGAAGATGTCCTAAAAGCAGAATGCCTCCGCATGTCCCAGGACAGGAAGCGGAGTTACAGGCCCTCACTGAGGCATGTGGAGTGGTAGAAGGTAAGACGGCAAACACTTACACTGACTCCCGGTATGCATTTGGCATAGCTCATGACTACGGCCTAACATGGAAGGCCAGACAGCTTGTTACCTCAGCAGGACAGCCAATTAAGAATGGTGCAGCGGTGACAAAGTGGAAAGCTCACACCAATTCCTACAGCAGAGAAACAAGAGGCAACGCCATCACAGATCACACAGCAAAGGCAGCGGCCCTTAAGCCGTGGAAGAAAAGAAGAAAAGAAGAATTTAACAATAATTTTGGACTTTGATATAAACCTTGGACTTTGAATTACTTTGATATGCTAAAGACTTTATAGTTACAAGCCAGCAATGAAGAAAAAGACAAATGGACTAAATAGGGGAGCAGCAGAAATGGGACGGTGAATGGCGAACAGTCAACAGAACTTGCCCACCACGGTCCCTGTGCCCCATGGTGGCCCAGCGAATGCACGGAAAGACACACCTACCGGGGGTCCAGATGTCCACCTTGAGGTCGTGTCCTCTGGCCTGCTCCGTCACCTCCGGTGCCGTCCGGCATAGCGTGCCCACAAGGGTCTTTCTGACTTTATTCCTGATGATGTCGCCTCCTGTGGCTAGAAACGCGCTGACGCCAAAATCTGCGATCTGCACGGAGCCGTCTTCACCCAGGGGGATGTTTCCAGCCTTAACATCCCTGAGGATTTGGCCGTTCTTATGCAGGTACTCCAGGCCTTCTAGCACCTCCTTCAGCATGGTGGCGATGCTTGCCTCATCCAGCACCCCGTTCAAAGCAGCAATGATTTCGACGCTTGAACAAGGACGAGTGGCTCCTTGGTTTTCTGTAGCTGCTGCATCACTTGTCCAATTTTGCATGATCTTTGCCGTAAGCAACAGGGCAGAAGTAAATTTGCCACATAACGCTTGCCTAGACCACTCTACCCATTTCAGAGATTGCAAATTGGCTACACTCAGCTCCCACTTGTTGGGAAGCATGAATATGTGCTTGTTGTTGATTTCTTTTCAGGTTGGAGACCTACCCTGTTACCAAAGTAAATAAGCAGGTAACTGTACAGAAGCTCATGAATGAGGTAATCCGCAGATATGGGGTACCGGAAGTGATTGAGTCAAACAAAGGTACAAATGTCACAGGTGAAATAATGTAACACATCATGTCTGCTTTGGGTATATTCCAGGCTTTTCACACACCCTACCGTCCACGGAGTAGTGGGAAACGGGTAAATCTTGAATTGAGTGTCTTCCATTAGTTTTTCTTTTTCTCCGGAGGATACATGCCACAGTAACCAAGTTTGGGAAATGATTCTCTTGTTAATTTTGTCATAGGTCTCTCCAAGAAATTGTCAATAACGCATTCTGTGGTCTCTGCTTCTCTCTCAGGTCCTACAGACGAGCGTCACAATCTGAAACCAGGTGGCAGGTTTGATCCACATGTGTGTATATATATATAGATGCAATCAGAGTACCAAGGGGGGGTGCCAGATGAGTTTAAAGCCAGGGATCAAGTTAAGGCCGGATTTGAGTCCCTGTTTGGAATAGTAACCATCAATAAGAATGTTTGTATATATATTACAACTAACAAAGGTTCGTGAGCTATACAAGAGATGCACTTTAGGGGCTTGCTGATCAGTTGGGCCCCACGGCCACCATGGCTTTCCGGAACCGAGTGGCTCTGGATATGATGCTAGCCGAGAAAGGTGGTGTTTGTAAAATGATTGGTGAAAACTTGCTGTACATATATTCCAGATAACACAGGGCCCTCAGGTAAAGTGACTAATCGCAATCAAGAAATTGGCCACATTGTCAGAAGAGCTGAAGCGTAATTCTGGGATAACTAACCCCTGGGATGAGTGGTTTGCATGGACCGGACAATGGAAACAATTCTTGATGCAGATAGGAATAGGGATTCTGGTTACTCTTATCATACTCCTGCTACTTTCTGTCTTTATTGTGCCCTGCATAAAACGCTCCTGTGCTAAGCTTACAGATCAGATGGTACCTGTCGCCCCCGTATACGTAAATGTAGAGACCCCAGGCGATGGCTATATGCCTATAATACAACAGAGCGATTTGTCCCCTTATGGATCTGTCTCAGCAGAAACAGGGGTGACCACTCTAGTCTCCCAGCCATTAGAATAGAATAGCATGTATGTTGTAGATCCCTTCTGTGTCCATCAGGTCTTCGCGTTTAGTTAGTTAGGATTAGTTGTCGGGGAAGGGATTAGCCCTTGGACAGCTGACCAACAATGATAGGTAGGACATAGATCATAAGCTAGAGATAGGGAAAGCAAACCTTACCCCGCCCAGTAGAAGTTATAAAGTATCGTTTATTTTGAGACAGTTTCTAGGGGGAATTGAGAAAGTACAGGCTCATAAAATGGAAGAATCTGTCTCAAAATGGCCGCTAGATACAAAATGGAGCATTATAAGATGTAAATAAGCTTGTGTGTAGTGAAACAATTATTCAAGCAGAAATAACTTTACAGCAGTATATTCGGTACAATGTGTAATGATGTGTCTCTCTCTGTTCTTTTTCATGAGAACCAAGTCTGGACAACAGTTCTTATCAGGAAAAGTCCTCCCACACCTGCGGAGAAACTTGGACAAGGGAACTGACTGTACTACAGCGAGTTGAATAACAAAGGGAGGACCAGGGAGGACGAGATAACGCTGAAGCTTGAGAACATAAATATATTCTCACTAAACAGTGCATGATTCTAATGTTTTTTCTAACCCAATGAGATTAACCCCCGTGACTAATGACGTATTCATTTTCTGTATTAGAACTATAGTCAGTCAATAAACTTTTCAGTGTGTACGCGCCTTAAGCAGAGTGGGCTGTATATACTTGCCGCGGCCCATCTCTACATATCTGTGAGAGCTAATTACTATGAATCAGATAGTTTTTGGCCTCTCTGATGCATCCAGGTATGAACTGATTTGGAACCCAAGGCTTGAAAGGTTAAAGGGGTTGTCCCGCGGCAGCAAGTGGGTCTATACACTTCTGTATGGCCATATTAATGCACTTTGTAATATACATTGTGCATTAATTATGAGCCATACAGAAGTTATAAAAAGTTTTTTACTTACCTGCTCCGTTGCTGGCGTCCTCGTCTCCATGGTGCCGACTAATTTTCGCCCTCCGATGGCCAAATTAGCCGCGCTTGCGCAGTCCGGGTCTTCTCCTGTTCTCTATGGGGCTCCGTGTAGCTCCGTGTAGCTCCGCCCCGTCACGTGCCGATTCCAGCCAATCAGGAGGCTGGAATCGGCAATGGACCGCACAGAAGAGCTGCGGTCCACGGAGGAAGAGGATTCCGGCGGCCATCTTCACAGGTAAGTAGAGAAGTCACCGGAGCGCGGGGATTAAGGTAGGCGCTCCGGTAAGCTTTCTGTACGTCCCTGCATCGGGGTTGTCTCGCGCCGAACGGGGGGGGGGTTGAAAAAAAAAAAAACCCGTTTCGGCGCGGGACAACCCCTTTAATGTGACCGGTCATGTGTAACGGTCCTTAACACAGTGATGTTATTTGCTCGTTGATATGTGGCAAAGCCCATAGCAGGTGACACATATCTTGGCCTACCTCCACCCCATTTCAGTGGTAAAGAAGCTGAGCATGATATTTCCATCCATTCATCCTGCAAACACATAAGTTCTCTCAAGGAAAATGCATTGGCCAGTCTACAATGATGCAAGTAGCATCGTCATTGGGCAGTTGAGCAATAGAAGAATTTTCTATGGAGTGATGGGTCACACTACTCTATCTTCAAATCAGATTGATGTACCTGGGTGTGGAGGGTGGCTGGGGAATGCCTTTTGCCGGAGTGTCTTATGCCAACAGTTAAGTACAGTGAAGGTTCCATTATGGTCTGGAGATGTTTTACGTGGCATGGTCTCGTTGGTTGTAGTGACAAGAACCATGACTACGGAGGTGTACCTTGATATTCTAAACAATAATGTGCTGCCGAATATGTGGTAATACTCTGGCAATGGTCAGCCATACTTCCAACAAGACAACATGCCTTGTCACAAATCCGACGCTGTTTTATGTTGGTTTGAGGATACGGATGTTCCACAATTGGACCGGCCTGCATGGAGTCCCGACCTGAACCTACTGAACATCTTTGGGATGAACTGGAATATCGGGTCAGGAAATATGAGCAACATCCATCTTCGTTGAGAGAACTCGCCAGACATTTTCAGGATTAATGAAAGGAAATACCAGCTGAAGTGCATCAGATGTTAGTAGAAAGTATGTATCCAATGTCATTAGGGCCAAATGAACTAAGTATTAACATATGGAGATACTCGTAAATACTACTTTGGATTCTTGCTCAGGTATCCAATTACTTTTGATATGAAAGTATACTTCGATAAAAAAAATTAAAAGGAAAACTTAAATTACACATCGGATATTGAGGATCTCCATCATCTCCAGATTCTTTCACATCGGTCAGATGTGCTCAGTGTGAACCTGCTCTCATCTGTTGGACCATGATGACACCAGTAGTAGTTAGAAACATGCAGATGAACTCCAGGATCAGTCCGCTGGAGATCATTCTGTAGAGCTGTCAGTTCTCCTCCTGGACCTCCTCACACAAAGGAGCAGTTACCAATCTTGATAAAGGGTTGATGCCCTACTACGTCCAGCTCTCACCATGTAACAGCCCGTGTCCTGGTGTGCCATCATGGAGGAGCAGGTCTACCCGTACAACCTAATTGGCTGCCAGTAGCGCCTCCTGCTACCAGTAGTGACAAGAAAGTATATACAGTCCAGGCATGATGATTAAGGACCATTGACAGGTCGAAATGTCACTGGTGTTTCTTTTACTATGGAGGAATAAAGAATATAAGCCTTATTTCATCTCATGCTGCCTGGACTGCATATACTTTCTTGGGTGATGTTTTGGTCTAGATCCGGACCTCAAACCCGGCTTTGCATCTTGTTCTCCTTGACTTGAGAATCAGGCGTGTATAACACCAGGAGACTCCTGTAGTCTTCAGTTGCTGCTGTTTATATTGCTTTATCACCAGTAGTGACAAGGACACCAGCAAAACTAGAGAAGAATCAGTCTGGAAGGATGAGGAGAGAGTAATGTTCTCTGGCCGCCACCTGCAAAACCAATCAGTTTTTTGGGGTTGCCCTGCTGTTGTCCCTTCGGTACTCCTGCCGTCACTTTCATTTACACCAATGATATTATGGTTTCTAACTGGACAGAATAATATCCCTGAGGTTTGTGATTTGAGGTTATACTGTGACATTTAAGTTTTTCCTTAACTTTTCTGGGCAGTGTATAAATACTGTATAATAAACATGTCACTAAGGTCTTATTTAGATGACCATATGCGCGATTGCGCATGCATCAGCACAACCCGTTTGCGCTGTAAAGGAGGTAGATCTGCGTGCATATCAGCAAATAGTACGGTACTTTTTCCACACGCAGGGCCTATTCACATGCCGGTGACACCGCCACTCTGATTTAAAAGGTTATTTAGCCTAATGAGGTCCAGATGTGTTCTGTTCCTCATAGAATTGCTCAGCGTATTGTACATTTGTGCGCATATTTACGCACCTCCCATAGACTTCTATGGGTGCCGTTGCTGAAAAATACGCAGAAAGATAGAGCAGGTTGTATTTTTTGTGCATGCACAAAACAAGCACGTAAGACATGTTGATGAGAACGAACCTATTGACATCAATGGGTCTTTGTGCATTGCGTATATTTCATGCGCCCAAAAATGCACGCAAATACGGTTGTCTAAAAAGCCCTAACATATTGGACACATCCCTCACACACGCCATTGGCACTTACACAAAGCACCAACTGGACATGTGCCGAGTAGACACAACACATACATTGAACACATACAGTGAAAACATACTATGCACATGTCACTTATGCATTGGAAAAACATCCGTCAGTAAGGCATGTGCATGCAGCTACACTTATTTGATGTGATCGGTCCCTCTCCACCGGACTATACAGGCAATCTGTCCTCCTCTGGCGGTCCCATGCTGAGATGACGTCTTGCAAGAAGCTTAAAACATTTTTTCATGATTTTTATAACTATCTAGGGGGCAAATAGCTATGTAAAAAAGGAGAAAAAATTAGTCCTCACCGTTAAAATTCCAGCTGCTCCTCTTAATCTTTAATCCCCTCTGGTCTGATCCTAGATGCTCCCGCAGTGGCCAACCACTGTCCCTTGTGGTCATACTCCACACATGACCACTGCGGCCAGCGAGTACGGTTTGTTTGAGCTGCTGAATGAATATAACATAACCCTTTGCACTGGGCAGTAAAGCCACAAACCTACTGGGTGTTTCAGACAACATTTGTTTCTAGATAGAATGAGATGAAAAATGGAAGAAATAGTCCCGTGAGTGGGAGACTTGTGGGAGAACGGTGACAGGAGATTGACGAGGCTTTCTATACAAGACATCCTCCAGAACTAAACTCTGAAGAGAACAATGTGTCATCTCAGCATGCATGATGTATCAGTACTTATCACAGATTAGTTATTATGGCAGACAATTATAATGTGCTATGGCATTGAGACTGAAGACACAAGAGAGTCAAAACCAGAGTACTTGGGAATGGAGAAAAGTTACAGAGGAGAAACTTTCCTAGTTCCATATGTGTAGTGACCCGGAGGGTCCTACAGGGTAGTCAAACAGGTACCAAGTCTTAGATACCTTGCTATAAGCTCCTAGGGAGACATAGGAGGCATCGTAAAGGAGGAAAACCCTGTCATTCTCCTGATATCGGGCTGAGTCTAGTCTGCCCGGAAACTGCTCTTTTCTGATTGGCTGCTTACTAGTAAATTCTTTGATTGATGGAGTGGGAGGAGTTGAGTCAAGCCCAGGAAAGTGAGCAGTATTGAGGCGGAAATGAGTGAGCAGAGAGAGGTAGGGCGGGAAAGCGACAGGAGAGAGAGGAGTTGGTCATCGGAGGTGGAGGAAAGAGAAAGGAGTGAGTAGAGTTGCAGCAGCAAGGAGTCTCCGCAGGTGGGGGATTGGAGGAAATTGTCAAGAACTAGTCACCATGAGGAGCCGGAACCCAAAACAGCACTTTTCAACAGTGAGTGTTACATACCCCTGTGTAACTAGGAGTCAGTGAGAGCACAGTAAACTCTGCATAAGCCCTTCATTCCTCCACAAATATCCGTCTGGGAGAACCCCCAGATAACTTAGACTGGTGGGCTCATCTTCCTGAAGAGAGGAAAAGTTAAGGAATTAGTACGTGTATTTTCTGCTCACAGCAAATCTGTTGAAGTTAATGCTAACTGGAAATTCTGCAAAGTATTAACTGTTGTTAATCTTCCAAGCGTGAAGTAAACTGTGTGCCTTTGGTTTACTTTATCAAATGTGGTTTGGACTCTTCATTTCATCGCTACCAGAATGGTCCACTAAAAAAGGTACTGGTGTCACATGAACATTCAAACTATAGCATTCATCACCACTGTTATTATTTTTGCCACTGTCGCAGCCTGGCCAGGTCGCGTCTTCATATGCCAGGAAGGGACTGTAAAGCCACTGTTGACTACCATCATATTCCCCGCTGTCTCCCAGCAAAGGTCTGCGCTCAGCTGCCACATTTGCATTTTAATGGAAGGATCCGAGCAAGCGGGCTGAGTAATCAGCAATCAGGTTGGGGTTGATAAACGAATCATCTATGTACAATTATTACAGTACACAACTCTATGCCGAGTGCAAGGCCTGTACATTCTGTAATAATGCCAACATACAGAGACCAAGTAGCCCCATACTTAAAAAAGCACTTTAGTATAAAATTGTTTTGTTTTATCTTGCAGAATATACTGTATATATGTGTGTAAAGATTTTGTTCTTACCGGGTCCCTACCCATACATGGACTGGCGTCACAACAAAACAACATCTTCCCCTAACTGATTCCACAGGTAGAGCCCCACTGGGGTATCCCCATCTTACCCTGTCCAACTCTGCTGGCAGCATGCAGTGAGAGCTGCCAAATGTTGCCACTATTTAGCACCACGTCCAGACCACCTTTACCGCTTTTCCAGGAGGAGCAGCAGAGCCACTGTGACTACCATCTCAATTTTCATCGCTGCTTGACCCCTTCTAGGTCTGACCTGTTGCAGAAGTGCTGTGGAGGAAAAAAGTGTCCATAGTTGAAATGGTCCACGGTTGGGAGAATGGGTGCTTACTGTGTGTGTGGTGGAGTGATCCAGCCGCAAATGATCACCTGCCGTATTCTGGGAGTAGTACCAATGTTCAGGGCCATATTTGCCACTAGGCAGTGGAGGGCCAGCACCTAGAGCGTCCAGCCACACGAGGCGGCCAGGAGCAAAGAGAATATTTCTTATTTATCTCTTCGATCTCCCCATACCCCCACCTTCTGCCAGACTGGGTGTGTGTAGGGAATATCTGTTTTCGTCACATGGCTCAGAAGCCATCATAAGACGGATCTCTTTGGCCATTGGATTCCATTTATCTTCTGTAATGGAGCAGGAAATTGGAAGCCAAAATGGTAATGTGAACAGAACTTTATATACATACAGATACAACCCCCAGCTAATACTATACTCTGCCAGCAATCGGTGGGACATTCCTCATTGTCCTGGCTGGCTCCTGTCCCGTTGACACCACAGCTGAGGTGCATATGAAGATCCGCAGCAGCTGAGATGTGTATAATAAGGTTCTACAGCAGCAGACTCACGTTTTATGAGATTCTGCAGCAGCTGGGTTGTGTATTATAATACTCTGCAGGAGATGACACATGTTCTATAAAGTTCTGCAGCAGCTGAGACATGTTTGATAAGGGTCTTCAGTTTTACAAGTCAGTTATGACCCTGAATTAAAATATTGTGTCAAACACTATTACAAGTTACTTTTACATTTTCCTTTCTTTTGTTTAACCCAATACTTTACCAGGGCTAGGTATATTTCCCTGTGCTAGACTCAAGAAAGAGGGCCTTTCAATCTTCCCCATGGTAGGCTAATCCACCCATGGGTTTGTCTTCACCTCATTTGCCAGTCCAATAGTTCTCAAAGTTGTTGGAACCTCTCGTGGGTGAGGGGTGATTTGGATAAGTATCACTATATGTGCGTGTAATGGCCCGAAGTTAGCGGGGCCCCTCCATAATGTTATGTGTTTGTCTCGTGCTAACACAGAGTTACATGAAAGAACCTTCAGCTTCCATGTAGGTGAAGATGGAGGAATAGGAGAGATATCCCGTGGCGATTGGAGGTTGGATGTGAATGGAGTGAGTCCCAAGATCAGAGAGAGAGAGCAGTTCACAATGCTTTTGTATAGACGAACCCATCGTTCAGGTACAAATTCACACTACGGGCTTTTCCTGTGCGCCCGTCCAAAGTCAGGATCACCGCACAGAGGTACACTACTGAGACACACCCATGTGCCTGCTGTGCAGGGTGTTATTTGTTTAATCCGTCATGTAAATAATTATCTGCTAGAGAGTCTGCAGAGTGACCCATACCCCACTTCCTCCTCTGGAGTGCTCCTAGTCCAGGAGCAGTACCATACAGATAACATGGACTGTAGAACCGGTTTCATGCTCTGTATTCTCCCTGACCTCTGAGGTCTAGCCTGCTTGCACTTAAAGAGAATTGTACCTGCACTGCCTTGAATACTTGTGTTGTAAAAGTTTATTTCTTCAAGTAAAGTTATACCGGGCCCTAACCATTCCTGGGGACAGAGGTACTATACACAAGTCCCTATGTTATTTCTCACAATATCATATCCTACAGAAATTACATAGTACTATCACAGACGCTCACACATTTCTCAATATACAATTTTCTTTGGAATACTCTATGCATAGGAAAAAAAAAAAGAATTCTTTCTAGAATTTTGGCCTGACGAAGAAGCTTGTACAGCTCACTAATGCGTAATCCAAGGCTGAATAAGGATTCATGCCATTTCTCTATCCTCTTCTGCATTGCTGGACAGCAGTGCTGACTCCGACCCCTTTTCATTGATCCTCTGCCTTTTGATCCAGGACCCGGCGTCAGTGTTACGTACAGTGAAAGGGCTGCAGCTGCCTAATTGACGTCAACATTCAGTGTTTGGTTTATAGCGATTCAGGTGAGTGCTTCTATCTTACCTTTTTCTGGCGTTTAACCTCTGATATCTGCACTGTGGTAGTGCTTTTTGTATTTTTATTCCAATTTTATTATTTTGGAATAAACTGTGCATTGCATACTGACACTTGGTTAAAGGTGAGTTAAAAACCAAGCAGCTTCGACAAGTGAGCGATTACTTGGGTAACTCGGCCCATGTAATGTGAACCTAAGGAGTGATTTGCAGAGTGTTACCTATAACTAAGTTAACCAGACATCCTGATTTAGGTGGGACAGTCCCACTTTGGGACCTTGTGTCCTGCTTTCATCAGAGTCCAAAGCGCGATAGCCATTTGTCCCACTTTTGGGACGTGGGGTCAGCATGAAGGTAATTACTAGCCAAGGTGCTGCGGCTCCCATGCTGGTAATTGCTTGCAGGGCTACTGTGGGAAGCACACACTGACGGAAGTGTGTGCACCTGGGATTCTCCTCCCCTGACCTCTCCTCCTTGGTTCCACAGGGAGGATGTGTCTGGGTATGCATGCTTCCGCCCGTAGTAGCACTTAGCAGAGGAGCAGTGGTGCCCTGAAGACCAGGAGAAGGCAAGTATATGGGTTTCAGGGAGGCCCTAATACTATTGGGGCTTCTGTAGGGGTCACTGTTACTACTGGGGTTGATATAGGGGACACTATTATTAATAGTGTCCCTTATAACAGCCCCAGTAGTAATACTTTTACTACTGAGGCCACTAAGAAGGTCACTATTACTACTGGGAATAATATAGGAGACACTATTACTACTGGGGCTGATATAGGGGGACACAAATACTACTGAGGTCACTGTGGGGGACACTATTACTACTGAGACCACTGTGGAAGTCACTATTACTACTGGGGCCGATATAGAGGACACTATTACTACTGAGGCTACTCTGCACATGGCAGCATACCTCAAGCTGACTTTGTCCTCCTTTACACTGGCGAGTGCGATATCGGGCTGTGATTCATCTTCCATGTGAAAGCCCCATGGATGCCCCAGGAATCCCCTGCCACAGCTGTCACAGAGGATCACGGAGTTCTCCCATTGCTTTCAATTGGGCCAGCGCTGCTGCCGACAGCCCCACTGACAGCAATGGGGCTGTGATGCGAGATCTTGCCACTAGATAGAACATGTCAAGAATGGAGTTCATATTTGTGCGAGATTTGTGTGCCTCGCAAAGCACAAATCCAGCAGGATTTTTGCGTCAGTGTGAAGACAGCCTTAGGATATGTTTACACGTGGCGGAAATGCTGCAAAATGTCTGCAGCGGAAATTTCCATGGCATTTCTGCATCCAAAAAAAGGTCAAAATCAGCCACGTATGCACAGCTGGTTTCAAACACAATGTGGCATAAGCACATCCAAAGACAAGAGAGCTACCTCACTTACTAGTTCAGTTGCTTTGCCCGTAGCTGTATTACTTTGCTGAGCAGTAACCGGGCCAGGACTGCAGGGCACATGCGTAGAAAAGTGCGCTACCGAGAACCTGCCCACCACATATAGAATACAGAGTATGTACTGCACAAACTCATCGGCCACGTCTATTACAAAGTGAGGGTAGCGGGTCTCCTAGACCAGTGCTTCTCAAGGCCAGTCCTCAGGGACTGCCAACAGGTCATGTTTTCAGGATTTCCTCAGTATTGCACAGGTGATGTAATTATCGTCAGTGCTTGAACAAGAAGCGGCCAAAAATAGGAAATGCTTCAATTTTTCTATCTCAGGCTATTGAAATAATTGGGTATTTTTCACGTGCGAATTCTGTCCTTCTCACAATTGGACACATGTGAAAATCACCTGTGTGAATACAGATCCATAAAACAGTCACCAGCCTTGGGTCCCAAGCCAGTAGGGATGGCTAACGGTCCCTTAGCAACTACATAAGTTGGACTACTCCAAGGCTGGACCTCCGAACAATCCATAAACTGTCAGGAAGAACAAGTAAGTGGAATAGCCAACTATGTGGATAGAAGAGAAGGGTGACCTACTTACAAGCAGAGTGCTGTTAGACAATGCCATAGACACGTTATTGTCCTCCACCCACACTCAACTGAAAAACCTTGTCCTGGTCAGCTATCAAATAACTACATCCACAGTTACATGAAAATGTCACTTACCATCATAATAGAAGATAAGAATCGGCAGTAGGTCAATGTCTCTCTGTGTTTACCACTGTTTCCTTCCACATAGCTCACTAATGAATGCAGTCTTTGCATTTCTTCCTTTTTTTCCTTTGATGTGAGTCACAATAGCTTTGATTTCAAAGGAATAAATTGGTAAAATGCATTTATTAAAAATAATTTCCAGACTCCCTGTTACATTCTGCGTCCTTCCTTAACAAAACTTCATCCCAATTTATGTGTTGAATTGCTGACCTTTAACATGGTGAGAATCGTTTTCTTAAATGATTTTTGTCATACTGACTTGCAATTCTTTCTCATGGCTTAGATTAGCGGGAATCATCAGTAACGACAATAATATGGCTATTCCCCATGTTTTCCTATTTTTCAGAACGGTGATGCAGAATTGCTTGATGTTAAAAGACATAACGTAGCTTCTCTTACACCTGAGACATGCAATAACTGATTCATAAATTGTCCTCCAAGAGACTTAAAGTCTTAAGACATTAACTTAAGACATTTTTATTCTTTGTAGTGCGCATATTGCTATCAAGCCTATTTACAGGGACACATCCAAGCAATTCCAATATTTCACATCTGACCATCGGTAAATCTATGGATGAATGTTCTCCACGCATTCCTGTCTTTCACCGCTTCTTTTAGTTCCGCGATTGACATATTCGTGATGGCCTTGATTGTATCTAGCCATCTTGTTCTTTGTCGTCCTAATCCTCTCTTTCCACTGACCATGCCAAGCCTCAGTACTGTTTCCAGTGAGTTAGCGCGCATCACATGTCCAAAAGAAGAGAGTCACTGTTTGATGATTTTACCCTCTAGTGATATTTTTGGGTTGACGCAATCTAACACCACCTTGTTGGTTGTCATGGCAGTCCAAGGTATCCATAGCATTCTCCTCCAGCACCACAGTTCAAACACATCAATTTTCCTTCTGCAACCATACGTCGTTATGGGAAAGACGATTGCATTGACCAGTCTGGTTTTTGTTGCAATGCTAATTTCCTTACTTTACCAGATTTTTTTCATTTCTTGCATTGCAATGATAATTACCCAGCATAAACCATCCTTGGTAAAAGTTGATCATTCCCAAGTACAAATTGTGCCTACTGGTTCATGTTCCAAAATGAATTTTGTAGACGGTGAAAACCTGTAATCAAGATACCAGTATATTTTAACATATTAATATTGCCTAATTCTTAAATAAGTTACATGAGAGTAAAATAGAGGTAATTTTTTGCTCTCTTTTCTATGGGCTATGTTTAATAATGATGCTAAGCCCTATTGACTTGAATAATACTGACCAGCAATACCTTAAAGGGGTTATTTCAGTTAATGGAAAGCACTGTCACTGGGTCCCCCATGGTGTAAGATAACAAGTCAGAAGTTACTCACCTCTCCCTGCTCCCCGTTCATTCTCTGCTGCCAGCTACGGTCTCCCTGTGACATTGGTTTGCATGCTGAAGCCGGTCTACAAACAAGCTGCAGCAGCCAATGACAGCGCTCAGCAATCATGGCTGAGCGCTGTCATTGACTGCTGCAGCAGGTTTCCGGGATGTCAAAGCTGCTTGTACACAAACAGTGGCGGAGCACGAACAGGGGAGCTGGGAGAGGGGACTAACTACTGATTTATTTTACACCAAGGGGGACGCAGTGACTGGGGTTACATCTAACCTGGACAACTCCTATAAGGTGCCTTTACACAGGACGAATATGAGGTGCAAAAGCGCCTGATAACCATCCCACTGCTATTGATCCTGTGCTTCAAACTGGAGAGATAGTCGATCAGAGAGCGGAGGAGGAGTGTGCCATTAATATCTTCCAGTCACCCTTTCCCCTTTACTGGAAACAGTCATTGATAGATGAAAGACTGCCTGTTTATATGTGCTGGTAGTTGTTACGGCCGCTGGGCACACCTCGCCGCGGGACGGACGTCGGAATATTATTGCGTCTAGTGCAATTTTATTGGGCCGATGATTATGTTATGTTCGTCCTGGACTGCCAATAGGAACAAGGTACGGGGGGCAGCCAGGATATAAGCCGGAAACTAGAAATACAGGTGGCTAGACGCAGGATGGGTAACAAATGCAAACTGGACGCGCAGGCAGAAACACCAACAGGACAGTGAACTGCATACTGGGAACTGCACTCACGGACAGACATAACATAGGGACTGACAAATGACCAAAACACTTACCTTGCATACCTGTACACATAACAGATGGAATTGCTATAAAAGTATGAGGTATTGGTTCATGAATTGGCCAAATCACTTAAGCCCGAAAGCCACTTTAAGGCTCCTCGTTGTCTTGCGGGTCCCTACTCTTACGAGATAACATACACCAGAACCCTGCCGGCAAGCAGGGCAATTGCCCCGATAAGAGCGGCCCCACACTGAAACCTAAGGGCCACACTAGCCCAGGAATCGATCCAGCAGGACAGAGCAAAAACAAACTGACATGAAATTGACAGAAAATAAACGTAAGAACACACACAGAACAAGACTATCCACACCTAATGTCTGGCTACCTGTACAAACACTGTTCACACACAATAACACATATAGAGGCATGCAGGAACCCATAGATAAGAGTGCTGTCTCTTGAAAAAAAAATGTAAGTGCTCTTGCACATAAATGCATTACAGCTACACAGAGCAATATGGTGCAATCCACAGACATCTCTGGGTGTTACTAGGATACACCTCCTGTCTCATCATTGGTATCATTCTGCAGAAGAGGAAGCCTTAACTAATGATAAGACAATGGCTGTGTCTCACTGAACCAATGATTAAATAGGAGGTGTGTCCCAGACTACTTCAGATTAGGAACTGTAGCTAAATTATAGTAACAGATCACAGTTCTGTCCTGATAGAGCTGAGCTAAAAATCAGCCAAGGAGCTGGATCAGATGAAAAATAAATAGCAGATAATCATTCACTGTATGTACTGACTTACATATCAGTTTTAAGCTCCCAATTGGAGAGTCACCTTATGGTCTTAAGGAGCTGCAGTTTGCAGGGGTTAACATTATAGTGTCATACAACACCGGAAAATTGATCTCATGTTGGTGCTGCTTCCCAAGCATAAGATTAATATATCCCTTATTAAAGACAACCTTTTATTCAAGTGTTAAATTGCTACTTGCTAATAGTAATTTAACATTTGAATAGAAGTTAATCTCTTTTCATAAGACATTCTAAGGCTTTATTTGGGAATCAGTGACAATACAAGATTCATTTTCCAGTACTGTATGATTCCAATTTAATTTGGAGACATACAGAGGCTTTTTCCTGCCGGAGTTCATATGAATGTGGCACTCCACTGGAGGTCATATTGCAGAATAACACATACTGGCACCTTGAGTGTCTATGACTTAGTAGTTGACAGGGACTGTGAGCAGCCTAACCTTGTACAGCCCCTTAAAGAGAATTAAAATTCCTCAGAATTAACAAGCTACCTTATACAAATACTTTGAAATAGAGATGAGCGAACGTACTCGTCCGAGCTTGATACTCGTTCGAGTATTAGCGTGTTCGAGATGCTCGTTACTCGTAACGAGTACCACGCGATGTTCGGGTTACTTTCACTTTCCTCTCTGAGACGTTAGCGCGCTTTTCTGGCCAATAGAAAGACAGGGAAGGCATTACAACTTCCCCCTGCGACGTTCAAGCCCTATACCACCCCCCTGCAGTGAGTGGCCGGGGAGATCAGGTGTCACCCGAGTATAAAAATCGGCCCCTCCCACGGCTCGCCACAGATGCGTTGTGAGATAGCTGAGGGACAGTGGTATCGTGTTGGAGCTGCTGTAGGGAGAGTGTTAAGAGTTATTGTAGGCTTCAAGAACCCCAACGGTCCTTCTTAGGGCCACATCTAACCGTGTGCAGTAGTGTGGAGGCTGCTTTTAGAAGTGTTGCACATTTTTTTTTTTCTGGTATATCGGCCATGCAGAGCATTGCGCCCTGCAGTAATAGTCCAGGGACAGAAGTGGGGAGGCAGAGAGAGCGTTAGGAGTTATTGTAGGCTTCAAGAACCCCAACGGTCCTTCTTAGGGCCACATCTAACCGTGTGCAGTAGTGTGGAGGCTGCTTTTAGCAGTGTTGCACATTTTTTTTTTTTGGTATATCGGCCGTGCAGAGCATTGCGCCCTGCAGTAATACTCCAGGGATAGAATTGTGTAGGCAGGGCCAGAAGACATATATTATAGATTGAATATACGCAGTGGTCCTTTAGAAAAAAATATTTGAAAATATTTGGCCTGCCGGTCACTCTGCTCAGTGTTCTGGGTCTGTGTCTGCTGGGGGTAGTAGTTCTCCAAATAAATACGCGTCCAGCTAAGTGTTACAGCAGGCTTGCGCCAAATTATTTCCTGGCTCTGAAATCACCGGTCTGTTGCAGTTAATAACAGTGCAACACTGCAGTTCCGTGACACACACATCAGGGACAGAATTGTGTAGGCAGGGCCAGAAGACATATATTATAGATTGAATATACGCAGTGGTCCTTTTGAAAAAAATATTTGGAAAAAATCTATTTGGCCTGCCTGTCACTGTGCTCAGTGTTCTGGGTCCGTGTCTGCTGGGGGTATTATTTCTCCAAATAAATACGCAGCCAGCTAAGTGTTACAGCAGGCTTGCACCAAATTATTTCCTGGCGTTCCGTAAGCGAACTCAGCCTCAAACCACAGGCCAATAAGCGGCACATTTAATTACAGCGTTCTGTTTCTGCACTACTGCTAATACACCATGCTGAGGGGTAGGGGTAGGCCTAGAGGACGTGGGCGCGGCCGAGGACGCGGAGGCCCAAGTCAGGGTGTGGGCACAGGCCGAGCTCCTGATCCAGGTGTATCGCAGCCGACTGCTGCGGGATTAGGAGAGAGGCACGTTTCTGGCGTCCCCACATTCATAGCACATTTAATGGGTCCACGCGGTAGACCTTTATTAGAAAATGAGCAGTGTGAGCAGATCCTGTCGTGGATGGCAGAAAGTGCTTCCAGCAACCTATCGTCCACCCAGAGTTCTGCGCCGTCCACTGCTGCAACTCAGAATCCTCTGGCTGCTGCTCCTCCTTCCTCCCAGCCTCCTCACTCCATGAAAATGAGACATTCTGAGGAGCGGGCAGACTCCCAGGAACTGTTCTCGGGCCCCTGCTCAGATTGGGCAGCAGTGGTTCCTCTCCCACCAGAGGAGTTTATCGTGACTGATGCCCAACCATTCGAAAGTTCCCGGAATCCGGGGGATGAGGCTGGGGACTTCCGGCAACTGTCTCAAGACCTTTCAGTGGGTGAGGAGGCCGATGACGATGAGACACAGTTGTCTATCAGTGAGGTAGTAGTAAGGGCATTAAGTCCTAGGGAGGAGCGCACCGAGGATTCTGAGGAAGAGCAGCAGGACAATGAGGTGACTGACCCCACCTGGTTTGCTACGCCTACTAAGGACAGGTCTTCAGAGGGGGAGGCAAGGGCAGCAGCAGGGCAGGTTGCAAGAGGCAGTGCGGTGTCCAGGGGTAGAGGCAGGGCCAGACCGAATAATCCACCAACTGTTTCCCAAAGCGCCCCCTCGCGCCATGCCACCCTGCAGAGGCCGAGGTGCTCAAAGGTCTGGCAGTTTTTCACTGAGAGTGCAGACGACCGACGAACAGTGGTGTGCAACCTTTGTCGTGCCAAGATCAGCCGGGGAGCCACCACCAGCAGCCTCACCACCACCAGCATGCGCAGACATATGATGGCCAAGCACCCCACAATGTGGGACGAAGGCCGTTCACCGCCTCCGGTTTGCACCGCTGCCTCTCCCCCTGTGCCCCAACCTGCCACTGAGATCCAACCCCCCTCTGAGGACACAGGCACTACCGTCTCCTGGCCTGCACCCAGACCCTCACCTCCTGCTGCCGTATAGGGTTGTGGAAACGGAGTCCTTCAAAAGTATGATGGCGGTGGCGGCCCCGCGCTACTCAGTTCCCAGTCGCCACTACTTGTCCCGATGTGCCGTCCCAGCCCTGCACGACCACGTCTCCCGCAACATTGTACGCTCCCTCACCAACGCGGTTACTGCCAAGGTCCACTTAACAACGGACACGTGGACAAGCACAGGCGGGCAGGGCCACTATATCTCCCTGACGCCACATTGGGTGAATTTAGTGGGGGCTGGGACAGAGTCAGAGCCTGGGACCGCTCACGTCCTACCCACCCCCAGAATTGCGGGCCACAGCTCGGTGGTGGTATCTGCGGCGGTGTATGCTTCCTCCACTAAACCACCCTCCTCCTCCTCCTCCGCCTCCAACGCAACCTCTGTCTCGCAATCAAGATGTGTCAGCAGCAGCAGCACGTCGGCAGCAGTCGGTGTCGCGCGTCGTGGCAGCACAGCGGTGGGCAAGCGTCAGCAGGCCGTGCTGAAAATACTCAGCTTAGGAGATAGGAGGCATACGGCCCACGAACTGCTGCAGTGTCTGACAGAGCAGACCGACCGCTGGCTTGCGCCGCTGAGCCTCAAACCGGGCATGGTCGTGTGTGACAACGGCCGTAACCTGGTGGCGGCTCTGCAGCTCGGCAGCCTCACGCACGTGCCATGCCTGGCCCACGTCTTTAATTTGGTGGTTCAGCGCTTTCTGAAAAGCTACCCACGCTTGTCAGACCTGCTCGGAAAGGAGCGCCGGCTCTGCGCACATTTCCGCAAGTCCCACACGGACGCTGCCACCCTGCGCACCCTGCAACATCGGTTTAATCTGCCAGTGCACTGACTGCTGTGCGACGTGCCCACACGGTGGAACTCTACGCTCCACATGTTGGCCAGGCTCTATGAGCAGCGTAGAGCTATAGTGGAATACCAACTCCAACATGGGCGGCGCAGTGGGAGTCAGCCTCCTCAATTATTTTCAGAAGAGTGGGCCTGGTTGGCAGACATCTGCCAGGTCCTTCGAAACTTTGAGGAGTCTACCCAGGTGGTGAGCGGCGATGCTGCAATCATTAGCGTCACCATTCCTCTTTTATGCCTCTTGAGAAGTTCCCTGCAAAGCATAAAGGCAGACGCTTTGCGCTCGGAAACAGAGCCGGGGGAAGACAGTATGTCGCTGGATAGTCAGAGCACCCTCCTGTCTATATCTCAGCGCGGTGAGGAGGAGGAGGAGGAGGAGGAGGAAGATGAGGAGGAGGGGGAAGACACAGCTTGGCCCACTGGTGAGGGTACACATGCTGCTGGCCTGTCATCCTTTCAGCGTGTATGGCCTGAGGAGGAGGAGGAGGAGGAGGATCCTGAAAGTGATCTTCCTAGTGAGGACAGCCATGTGTTGCGTACAGGTACCCTGGCACACATGGCTGACTTCATGTTAGGATGCCTTTCTCGTGACCCTCGCGTTACACGCATTCTGGCCACTACGGATTACTGGGTGTATACACTGCTCGACCCACGGTATAAGGAGAACCTTTCCACTCTCATACCCGAAGAGGAAAGTGTTGCTATACCACAGGACCCTGGCGGACAAATTGATGGTAAAATTCCCATACAACAGCGCTAGTGGCCGAAGGCGCAGTTCCGAGGGCCAGGTAGCAGGGGAGGCGCGGAGATCAGGCAGCATGTACAGCACAGGCAGGCCAACACTCTTTAAGGCCCTTGACAGCTTTATGGCTCCCCAGCAAGACTGTGTCACCGCTCCCCAGTCACGGCTGAGTCGGCGGGAGCACTGTAAAGGGATGGTGAGGGAGTACGTAGCCGATCGCACGACAATCCTCCGTGACGCCTCTGCCCCCTACAACTACTGGGTGTCGAAGCTGGACACGTGGCCTGAACTCGCGCTGTATGCCCTGGAGGTGCTTGCTTGTCCTGTGGCTAGCGTCTTGTCAGAGAGGGTGTTTAGTGCGGCTGGGGGAATCATCACAGATAAGCGTACCCGCCTGTCAACCGACAGTGCCGACGGGCTAACACTCATCAAGATGAACAAAGCCTGGATTTCCCCAGACTTCTCTTCTCCACCAGCGGACAGCAGCGATACCTAAGCAATAGGTAGGCTGCACCCGCGGATGGAAGCATCGTTCTGTATCCCCATAAAAAACGGGGACCTTTTCGCTTCATCAATCTGTGTATAATATTCCTCCTCCTCCTCCTGCTCCTCCTCCTGAAACCTCACATAATCACGCCGAACGGTCAATTTTTCTTAGGCCCACAAGGCTCAGTCATATAATTTTTCTAAACAATTTTTATACGTTTCAATGCTCATTAAAGCGTTGAAACTTTCACCTCCACCAATTTTTATTTTAACTGGGCTGCCTCCTGGCCTAGTTACCAATTAAGCCACATTAACCAAAGCGATTAATGGGTTTCACCTGCCCTCTTGGTTGGCTATGGCCAATTTTTCTGATGTACATTAGTACTGTTGATACAGCAATTTTTGTGGGCCCTCGCCTACAGTGTAATCAAATGAATTTTTAGCCCACCTGCATTACAGCTGACGTTACATTCGCTGTGTTGAGCAATGCAATGGGATATTTTTATGTACCGCCGGTGGGTTCCAGGGAGCCACCCATGCTGTGGGTCCACAGGGAGTTGTAAATGCATCTGTTTCCACTTCTAAAGAACCCCAGTCTGACTGGGGCATGCAGTGTGGGCCGAAGCCTACCTGCATTAAACATGACATTACTACCTCAGCTGTGTTGGGCAATGCAATGGGATATATTTATGTACCGCCGGTGGCTTCCTGGCACCCACCCATGCTGTGGGTCCACAGGGAGTTGTAAATGCATCTGTTTCCACTTCTAAAGAACCCCAGTCTGACTGGGGCATGCAGTGTGGGCCGAAGCCCACCTGCATTAAACATGACATTACTACCTCAGCTGTGTTGGGCAATGCAATGGGATATATTTATGTACCGCCGGTGGGTTCCAGGGAGCCACCCATGCTGTGGGTCCACAGGGAGTTGTAAATGCATCTGTTTCCACTTCTAAAGAACCCCAGTCTGACTGGGGCATGCAGTGTGGGCCGAAGCCCACCTGCATTAAACATGACATTACTACCTCAGCTGTGATGGGCACTGCAATGGGATATTTTTATGTACCGCCGGTGGGTTCCAGGGAGCCACCCATGCTGTGGGTGCACACGGAATTCCCATTGCGGAGTTGTACCTGCCTGTGACTATAAAAAACCGCGGTCTGACTGGGGCGTGCAGACACCTTGACAGAATGAATAGTGTGTGGCACATAGGTTCCCCATTGCTATGCCCACGTGTGCAGCTCCTGATGGAGGTGGCACAGGATTGGATTTCTCATTGCTTCTGTACAGCATTGTGGGCTATCGCCCCGCCCCTTTTAAAGAGGGTCGCTGCCTAGCCGTGCCAACCCTCTGCAGTGTGTGCCTGCTTTTCCTGTGGCAGACGCACTTATAAATAGACATGAGGGTGGCGTGGCATGAGGGCAGCTGAAGGCTGGGCAGGGACAGTTTGGTGTGCGCTGTGGACACTGGGTCGTGGGGGGGGGGGGAATTGGCAGCATGTAACCCAGGAGAAGTGGCAGCGGAGTGTCATGCAGGCAGTGATTGTGCTTTGTTGGAGGTAGTGTGGTGCTTAGCTAAGGTATGCATTGCTAATGAGGGCTTTTCAGAAGTAAAAATTGTTGGGAGGGGGGGGGCCCACTCTTGCCGCTATTGTGGCTTAATAGTGGGACCTGGGAACTTGAGATGCAGCCCAACATGTAGCCCCTCGCCTGCCCTATCCGTTTCTGTGTCGTTCCCATCACTTTCTTGAATTGCCCCGATTTTCACAAATGAAAACCTTAGCGAGCATCGGCGATATACAAAAATGCTCGAGTCGCCCATTGACTTCAATGGGGTTCGTTACTCGAAATGAACCCTCGAGCATCGCAAAAAATTCGTCTCCAGTAACGAGCACCCGAGCATTTTGGTGCTCGCTCATCTCTACTTTGAAATCATCTTTAAAAAAACCCTATATCTTTGTTTACATAAGGAGATGGTACAATGTCTCTAGGGTGCCAACTATTAGAAGGCGGGATTCTTGCAAGTCAATGCCAAACCTTTTAACAAGCCTTGTAACAATGATAAGGAATATAAGACAAAGCCTGAGTTTTCTCCAGAAGGAAAGGATAACCATTTACAGACAGGAGTTTTGCGCTTTATTAGTGTACAGTAGGTTGCTGAGTGGCTAGGTGAAAGGCCTATATTGTGGGTAGAGAGGGGTATAGTTTCTTCTTGTAGAAAAGTGAGTACGAGTGAGGAGACTTATAAGGCCATGCATACTCCTCTGGGAAATTTAGTGTGCAAATGCAAGCTGGTACATGATTCTAGGTTGCGACCTACCTACTGTACACTGATGAGGGGCAAAAACCCCAAAGAACTGTCTGTACATGATTATCTTTACCCTCTAGAGAAAACTCTGGCTTTGGCTTATATACCCAATCATGTTGCAAGGAAGGAATGCTACCTTCCAATAGGTGGTGCTGTAGAGACACTGTTCCAGCTGTCATTTGCATACTACATTTCCCATAGGAACATGCATGGTCTTATAAGTCTCCTCACACTTACTAGGTGCTCTGCACAAGGACAAACTATACCCCTTTTGATCCTTTATATAGGAGGTAAATATAAAATAGGGATTTTTTTGTCATGTGCTGTATCATATTTTTTAGTGAGTTCATCTAAATTTCTGTATAGCTTGGATGCATACCCTCCATCAGCCAAGCATTTCCCTCCGCTGCAATGAGTCTTAGGCCTCGTGTCCACAGGATTCCCCCTGCAGAATCACGCAACGGATTCCAGCCGTGCCAGCAGCCATGAGGCCTTAAAAAACATTTACTCACTTGTCGGTCTGCCATGCAGGTCTTCTCTGTCGCGGCCGGATCTTCGTTCTTCTGCACTGCGGATGTGCTCATCACGCCATCTGGCATGTTGCGCACATGCGCCGTACCTTTTTTTAAAAATCTCCTGCTTTCCCGCCGATCCGCAGCACAGGCACGGTGTCAGCTGCCTCTGTGCTGCGGATCTGATGGCTTCCATCGACTTCAATGGAAGCTGTCTGTGCGGGAAACTGCAGAAAATTGAGCATACTGCGGGGTTTTTCCTACGTATGTGATCCGCACGCTAAGAAAAAATGACTTCCGCAAGTATTTAATTACCTGCAGATGCCCAATGAATGTCTATGGGCATATTGAACTGCGGATCACCCGCAGATTCCACAATTCTATTTTGCCTGTGGACATGAGGCAAGGACAGGTGGAGTTTTGCAAAGTGAATGATGGCCTCAGTGTAAGTTATCAGTGTTTCTGTCTTGTTTTGTGCTTGTTTTTTAATTCCAGTCTTGAATCTGATTTGTTGCAACCAGGTATCTTTGACTACATCTCCACTGCAACGTATCGTAATCCTTGCTGTTATGTCTGCATAGGACTGCCGGACCAGCAACTGCAGACGTGCACAATAGTTGCTCGCAGTGCGGTGGCCAAAACAAACAATAAATGGGAAGCCCTTCCCTAAATACGCAACAAACAAGGGAGTGGGCCCTACCTGACACGGCAGACTGATCGTGTCAATAGATGCGGGCCTGCTCTTGTACCTGGGACCTAAGTAGCCCTACTTGGCCAAACTGATAATGGACAAAACCAAGTAAAACACAGCACTTAGCTTTAATAGAAAAAGCCGCAGCACACAGAGCCGTCCGGAGTAAGGAACAGTGGAGACCACGCTGTCCACGGGAGCCACTCACTGCCAGCTCAAACAGTGAGGAACTGACAATTTACAGCACCTTAGCTTCCTCTCTATCTAGGGTTGCCACCTTTGTCACGGAAAATTGTTAACAAGGGGCGTGGCTTGCATACAATCTACACACAGGCACAGATCACTCAGGTCAGTGATCAGCGCCTGCGTGTAGATTGTATGCAAGCGTCTGCAGCGTGATCTCGCGAGTAGATGACGTTTAGTGTGATTCACACTGAACGTCATCTACTCGCGAGAACATGCTGCAGTCTGCAGACGCTTGCATCGCATACAATCTACACGCAGGCACAAGTGACATCCCCCAGAGCAGCCCCAGCGTTAATAGTGACATCCCAAAGTGCGGCCCCAGTGGTAATAGTGACATCTCACAGTGGTCCCTAGTAGTAATAGTGACACCCCACAGAGTGGTCCCAGCATTAATAGTGACACCCCACAGAGTGGCTCCAGAGTTAATAGTGACACCCCACAGCGGCCCCTGTAGTAATGGTGACATCCCACAGTGGCCCCCTGTAGTAGTTGTGACATCCCACAGAGGCCCCAGCATTAATAGTGACATCCCACAGCGGCCCCCTGTAGTAATAGTGACATCCCACAGTGGACACCAGTAGTAATGGTGTCCCCCGCGGGAATGAAGAACACATCTGCCACACGTGGCAGATGTTTTCTTAATCCTCATGGGGATTAGACAGCTGCGGAAGAGGATCCAGCTGCGGAAGAGGATCCAGCTGCCGACACCCCTTGATTGTTTTTCAGGGAAGGGCTTTAAACATAAGCCCTTCCCTGAAAAACAACCGAAACTGGTGTAAAAAAATTAAAAAAAAAACATACTCACCTTTATTCAGCTGTCGGGGCTCAGCCACATCCTGTCACTGCTATCCCCGTCTCTGCACTGAAGTTCTTTCAGCAGGCGGGGAATTTAAATCCCTGCCTGCTAAAAAAGCTGCTTGTGATTGGTGGAGGCGCTCCGCCAATCACAGGCAGCTCTCGCCTGTCATTCATGTGGCAGATGTGTTCTTAATCCCCGCGAGGGATACGGCAGCCCAACCAAAATACCAGCCTGTAATAGGGCCAGTAAAAAATACTGGCACCGGCCTGGCCGAAAAATTACCGGCTAGGCCGGTGAATTACCGCCCGGGTGGCAACCCTATCTCTATCTCAGCTAAATATCCAGCTAATCATCCACAGATGAGAGTACATTGCGTCACACCTACTAAGCTAGAAGGTGCAGAACCATGTCTAAAACCTGAATCTTTGCTACCTGACACTTGCTTGTTTGACTGTGCTCACATCTGTTCCATGGTACATACTAATTCAAAGTCACAGGACATAAACGAGGGATAATCGCAAAGCAAATTACCATCACTGAAGACACAAACTAAATTGTAAATATATCCACCAAAATAAATGTAACCTTTATTAAAAACTAATTACTAAAAACCATAAAAAAGGCATTAAAGGCCCATTAGCAATTTATACTAATAGCACACAAATTGGGTACCAGAACTTCTAATACACAAAGATGCACCCTGCAAAAAATCCCTGTTTGTTCTATTAAGCCCTAACTATATCAGTATTCAAAAGGCATGAGTTATCTATTCCTGTTATTCCATAAAATGCTAATTATCAAATGTATGCAAATGCACGCTGCCGAATAAAGAATGAAGAAGTCAGATTCCCAACACTATCTGATATAAAGTGCAGATTAATTAGGTTCCAAAAGAAAGTAGCAGATATAGCAAAGGTACAATACCTACCTTAAAGGGAATCTGTCATCACTTTTGAGCCCCATAAACTACGTTATAGAATGGGGAGTCCAGGGAGCTGAGCTTCATACTCCATGATGACAATGAATTTTATAGGTAATATTTTAGTGCTATTATTTATAAGATTCAGGTTTTATATATATATATATATATATTGTGAGACGGTGACCGGCAAGGTGCTGGAGGGCAGGTATATCTCGCCTAGGATGCTCTCCTATGCTGCTTTGGGGAGCGCTTGGGCAGATACGTGCCACCGAGCAGCCTGGGCTCGGTGGAGGAAGCCGGCAGTATGGTGTCAGTAACACTAAGTTACTGACACGTTGTAGCAAGTAAGTGGCTCCAAGCCGCATAATCCGGGCCGTATTTTCCTGGAGTAACCAAAGTGAAGGGTGGGATGGTCACTCCCACGTACCAGGTGGGGCTGGTACCAGGCCTTATAAAGCCTGGGCCTACAGGGCCTAGAGGGAGAGCTGAGACCTTTGCAGGTCTGAGAGTCCTGGCTGGCGGTGTGCAGGAGCCATTTGTTACCAGTGTGTAGACAGGGACGCTCCATGTATAGTAAGTGCTCAGACGAGCAGGATTTACGTTATGTTTGCCTGATGTTAAGGCCTGTATTTTGCTTTTGTTTGCTTGGAAATAAACCCAGGCAAAGCCTGGACTAAAGACTTTATCCTATGTGTCACTGTCTCTGACTGCTTATGCCCAGGTTGCTACAGATCCTAAACGCTAATCCCTCACAATATATATATATATATATATATATATATATATATATATACATACACACACACACATTTATGAATTTTCTAGGACATACTTGTTATGAGCGGTGCCATGTATTGTTAGCACTCTAGGAATCTCTATGCTGCTGTTTCTGCTTCTTTGCTATTTGTAGCACTTTCTTTGCACTTTATCTGGCAGCGTGTATTTATTTGGTGCCGTGTATTTACACATACAGTATTTGATACTTTGCTTGAAGCACAAGTTTGCAAGTCTGGTTGTAATTGTTGATTAATTAGAGCTTCTGTTCCCATCCTGATTGTTATACTTGTATAAGTATTGAATTATATTTTATACAATAGTATCAGCGAAAAATATGTGAGTAGGGGCGGCCTCACGCAGGAGTATTTGTGTAGGCAATTCTTGCACACGCGATACGCAGCGAATACAAACTACGGACTTCAATGAGTTTATTCTCACGGTTCCTTTTTGCGTGCGCATTTCACTCATGCAAAAAAAGCTACATGCTATAATATTGTGCGCATTGGCGCACCAAAGGCAAATGCGCACCGGATGCCGTGAAATTCTGCAATAAACTGCATGATTTTGCAGGGAAATCAATAACACTAATTAGGGACTAAATGACACCCTCGCCGATGTGAATGGTCCCGGCAATGCAGAATAGTACAGTAAAAAGCGCTGACACACACGATCCAGGGCTAATATATCATGCTATATGCTTGTCTATGGAAGCCCTAAGGTTGGCTTTACATGAGTGTAAGCGCGAAACTGCAAGCAATAATGCGACCTATTGTTCAGTCAACAACGCGCTATCGCCTAATTAGGGCCAGGTGTTTTCCATTCCCCTCAAAATGTTGCCCAATTACGCGGGTATCAGGTGCACATTTGCGCACTCCCATAGACTCCTATGGTGTCTTTAGTGCGGAAATGCACACCAAAGTAGAACGTGCTACAGCTTATGAAAATAATGGGTTCTATTCTCTGCGCATTCTCAGACTCACACAACTGCATGTCACAATGTGCAGCTGTGAGGCATACGCGCATGGCACGTAGACGATAAGCAATGACTGCATACTGGCTGCATGCCGCCCATCGTCATGTACTATGTTGCCGTGTATGCACCAGGATAGAACATGTTGCAATTTTTCTTCCATGCGTAGTTTGCTCAATTCGTGTAAGTGATTGCATGGCAGCCTATGGGAGATTGGTACATGCGTGTGAATATGCTACAATGTAGTTTAATTTTACTAATAGGGTCCCAGATGATGAGCATGCAATAATTAATCTTTGGAATGTTTTATGAAGATAGAAGTTAACCTTTGTAATCACACATGACTTCTTTAATCTTGTGGGGAATGTGGGGTGTGAGGGGGTTGTTACACTATATCTTCTGCTCACAACTTGTGCCAGAATTGTTTTGTCTTTGCATATTCCACTAAATGCTGGATAATGATCCCTGACTGCTATTTCTGTGTGTAAACTCCATTTCACAGTCTGAATTTTGTTCCGGTGACCGTACTCCGGCGTGGTGCGCCCAGCGGACACAATAAATGTCCAGCCTTTGCATTTGCTGCAGACCCCTGTGCGGTATGTACCTGAGCTTTTTCCCTTCTCCTGCTGACTGGCTGGTGTCCGCATCAGACCCGTATGGATAAGTCCTGTGCATGCTATGCGAGTAGGGAGGATTGCCATCATTTCCCCCTCTGGCTATGTGCACGTTATGTGTTACGTTTGCACCCTCCTTGATAGGATAGGTTGTGTGTTTGTATCAGGCCTGTCTGATAAGTCCTGTGCTATGCCTATCCTGGTTGTGACATATTTGCAGCAGTACTAGGCTGTTGGGTAAGTCATGTACTGTGTAGTTGTATTTTGGAGGAGTTGCATAATTTTTTTTTTTTTTGTTTATGCCTTAAGGGTTCAGAGGCCCCTTTTTATGGGGAGGTAATGTTACATTGTGCTGCTGGGACCTGTAGTACTAGGGTTTCTAGCAGCACAGCTCCACAGGTGTGGCATGATTGAGCTGGCTGGGTGTAGTGATCTCCTGCTGGCCAATCCCCTGGGTCTTTGCTCACAAATAAACCCAGCTCCTGTCAGTGTCTGTTTGGTGTCCAGAGTGAGCAGTCATGTATCCTTGTTCATTGCAGCTTGCTGTCTGTTTGGTGTCTTGTTGGTTCATGTCATTCTTACGTTTATTATCTGTCAGTTTGACTTTGCTTTGACCTGCTGTGTTGTCTGACATTTATGGGCTAGGGTGTCCCTTAGAGTCCTCTAGTAGATGTGTTTTGCTAGTGTAGGGACCGCTAGACATGAGGAGCCTTGTCGTGGCTTTGCGGCTTAAGTTCATTGGCCAATGTACGAACCAATACCTCGTACTTTTATAGCTATTTCATCTGCTTATGTGTACAAGTATGCAAGGTGAGTGTTGTGGTCATTTGACAGTTCCTATGTTTGTCTGTCCATCAGTCCAGTCTGCAGTATGCAGTTTTCTGTTCAGCTGGAGTTTCCGTCAGCTTGTCCAGTCTGAAAACTGTCTTAGGTCCCCGTGTCTTTGAGTTTCCCATCTCTGGGCACGCTTGTGTGGGCCTTGTGCCTATTTGCCCACACAAATATAACAGCAGGCTATCTATAAGCAGATAGATGGTGAGGGAACACTTAGCTAACTTAAATGAATTTAAGTCTCCAGACCCAGATGAATTACATCCTAGGATACTAAAGGAAGTAGCAGAGGTAATTGCTGAACCACTCACCATAATCTTTAAAAATTTATGGAGAACAGGAGAAATCCCAGAGGATTGGAGAAGGGCAAATGTTGTCCCTATTTTCAAAAAAGAGAAGAAGGTGGATCCAGGAAACTACAGGCCTGTGAGCCTGACGTCTATACCAGGAAATGTCTTTGAACAAATTAATAAACAGCATGTATGAAAGTACCTGGATGAGAATGGAGTAATAAACCAAAGCCAGCATGGGTTTGCAACAAACAAGTCATGCCAGACTAATCTAATTCCTTTCTATGACAGAATCACCAACTAGGTCGATCAGGGAAATGAGGTAGATATAGTATATCTTGACTTTAGTAAAGCATTTGACAAAGTATCTCATACCATTCATGTTAAAAAACTGATCAAACATGGGATTGACAAGGAAACTGTTAGGTGGATTCAAAACTGGCTGAGTGATCGTACTCAAAGAATGGTCATAAATGGCTGCACATCCAAGTGGAAGAATGTATCAAGTGGGGTGCCACAAGGCTCTGTCCTGGGCCCAGTATTGTTCAACATTTTTATAAATGATCTAGAGGAGGGAATTCATATTTCACTGGAAAAGAGCCAAAAATGCAAAACCTGATAAGGTGCAGAGCAGGCACGACCGCCGCTAAGCAGGCACAACGGCCGTAGGGTCGACACAATGGCCATAAAACCTAACAATATGCAGCAAGCCAGACTATAAACCAGAGGAGCTAAACTGTCCACTGCAGACCTATATGCTGCCGGCCACTCAACCCAGCCCAGATTGGGGAGGAGCGACTGCATGCCACTAAATCTGCAATATGAACGATACCACAGAAGCCAGCCAATAGATGGGTGCTCCCACAATACAAGGATTACAACTCACACTGACATGGCAGTGGGTTGCCCTGTATCTCAACAGTGGGCCGCACTGGCTGACATCTTGGGCTCCCCCAGAAGTCTATAGCAAACTGCATAAAGGTGGGTGATTGGGTAAGATTTTATCTGCTCTGTATTTATATCTTGTGTTGTTTCATTGTTGGTATGGACTGGAAAAAGACTGCTTGTCAGTCGAAACGTCGTCTGCTTGCGCACTTTTCAATAAAGATGGGCACTTTACCATGTGAGTACTGTGCTATTTGGAACCCTGGATGCAGCTCTAACATTATGAGGACTTTGCAGATTATATGGGTCTTGGATCCAGACCTATTTTTTTGAGCCTGCACCTGTTGCCCAAAAATACACCTCCCCTCTAATTGAGGTGCATTTAAGTGCTGTTGTCATCACTTGGGGCCATATATATAAATGTAAAAAAGACATACAGAAACTGGAGCAAGTTCAGAAAAGAGTCACCAAGATGGTGAGCGGTGTGCAAATCATGTCCTATGAGGAACGGTTAAAGGATCTGGGAATGTTTAGCTTGCAAAAAAGAAGGCTGAGAGGAGACTTAATAGCCGTCTACAAATATCTGAAGGTCTGTCACAGTGTAGAGGGATCAGCCCTATTCTCATTTGCAGAAGGAAAGACTAGAAGCAATGGGATGAAACTGAAAGGGAGGAGACACAGATTAGATATTGGACAGTGAGGGTGATCAGTGAGTGGAACAGGTTACCTCGGGAGGTTGTGAGTTCTCTTTCAATGGAAATCTTCAAACAAAGGCTGGACAGATATCCTGCATTAAGCAGGGGGTTGGATCCGATGACCCTGGAGGTTCTTTCCAACTCTACCATTCTATGATTCTTTATGTTGCCAAGGCCATCAGAATATACGTCCCTTCCAAATTCCTTGTAGTTTTCTTAATTAAGTCATACAGGAAAACTTTTGTAATGCTGCTTGATATTAATAATATTAGCAATAGAGTGAAATCTTTTGTATATTGGAGAATTGTACAAAGCAGCATGTCTCATCTGAGAAACTAATTCTGCAGAAAATTTGCATTTGTAGGAAAATCCCAGACAATGCATTGATATTCATGGGTAATAACACACATAACGTGTCTGTACTCATAAATAATGGAGTGTTTAGTTAGTACATTCCCCTAGGATGTATCATCTGAAATGCATTGATGTTATGTAGCAGGTGAAACACTTTGATGTTTTATAAGTGGCAACATGGCTCCTAAGACAACTAGTGAGTTTCTGTAAATATCTCCTGTTCTAGTTTAGTTCATCCGAGTCGGGAGGGGTGTAGTTTCAGCTTGTGGAGATGGGCCTAGTAGGCATGAGGAGACTTAAAAGGACATGCAATGCTCCTCTGGGAAATTTTTCATTTGCATACTAGTTTAGTTCATTTCATCCTAGAAATAAACTTTAAGGCAACCCTCTGGTTCACAGTCAGAATCTCACTATACATGTAGAAAGTATAGGTAACATAGCTGATGCTCTCCTTTTCAATGTTGCTCCCTATGGTTCATCCCATTCCCAGCCTCTTTCTCATTTATGTGAAATGGACACCCAATTCTCATACTATCCTATGTACAGTGTGCTTTGGTAGTCTTAGACACTCCCCCAGTCTCTCGGATAGACAAGTGTCAATTATGTCAGCACTTTGTCCATCCTCTATCTTTATCTACAGGTCCAGTGCCCCAAGAGTAAGCAGCAGAAGGGCAATAGGTGTGTTAACTATATACTCTACATTTTTAGTGATATTTTTAATATAAAGTGGAAGATTGCTTTAATGATTAAGGTAATGCTTTGAAATGAAGAATCTTGGTGTTTCATAGAATCATAGATTGGTAGAGTTGGAATGGACCTACAGGGTCATCGGGTTCAACCCCCTGCTCAGTGCAGGATTCATTAAATCATCCGAGACAAATGGCTGTTCAGTCTCTGTTTGAACACTTCCATTGAAGGAGAACTCACCACCTCCCGTGGTAACCTGCTCCACTCATTGATCGCCTTCACTGTCAAAAAGTTTTTTTCTATCTAATCTGTCTCTCCTCCCTTTCAGTTTCATCCCATTGCTTCTAGTCCTTCCTTTTGTAAATAAGAATAGGGCTGATCCCTCTGCACTGAGATAACCCTTCAGATATTAAGATTGAGACTTAATAGACAGCTATTAAGTCTCAGCCTTTTTTTTGCACATTAAACATTCCCAGATCCTTAAATCGTTTCTCATAGGATATGGTTTGCAGAGCAGGCACCATCCTGGTAACTCTTCTCTGAACTTTCTCCAATTTGTCTGTCATTTTTAAATTGAGGTGCCCAGAACTGGACACAGTATTCCAGTCTGACCAAGGAAAAGTAGAGGGGGATAATGACCTCACGTGATCTAGACTCTATGCTTCTCTTAATACATCCCAGAATTGTGTTTGCCTTTTTGGCTGCTGCATCACATTGTTGACTCATGTTCAGTCTGTGATCTATTAGTATACCCAAGTCTTTTTCACATGTGCTGCTGCTTAGCCCGATTCCTCCCATTCTGTATGTGCTTTTTTCATTTTCTTGCCCAGATGTAGGACTTTGCATCTCTCCTTGTTAAATACCATTCTGTTAGTCGCTGCCCACTGTTCAAGCTTGTCTAGATCTTTTTTAATCCTCTCTCTCTTCTCTAGTGTTAGCTATCCTTCCTAGCTTTGTGTCATCAGCAAATTTGCTCAGTTTCCCCTCAATTCCCTCCTCCAGATTATTTATAAAAATGTTAAACATGCAGATCAGATGTGGATATATGCAGAATGGCAGATGAAGCCCTGCTTTAGAGCATTTCCAGAACATTATAAATAATATATAGAGGATTTGAAGCAAGTTATGTGTAGAATGTCTACTATGTTTCACAATAGGAACATTCCAATATATTTCCCATTGTCTATATATAGCAAACATATTCCACAATGCTGTGCACAGAACGTGGTCACTAACATTATTCCCTTTATTGACTGCAGTTTAGCTTAGAGCATTAAATGAGTACTGTCTCTAATGACATTGTACCTAAATATTGTATGTACTATATTGTATGCATCTGGGCACTATATTGCTCCATTTATCTTAGTAATATGAATGACTATAAGGCTGGGTTCACGGGGCGGATTTGCCACAGAATTTCCCCGTGGAATTTTTCTGCGGCAAATCCGCCTGTGGCCACTAATCCTGGTATTGGCCAGCCATGTGGACGAGATTTGTCAAAAATCTCGTCCACGCAGAGCGGCGAATCCGTCACGGCAAAGCCGGCGCTGCGGCGTGGATTCCCGGGATGCAGCATGTCAATTCTTTATTTTTTTTCTGCTGTGGCTGTGCTCTCCTCTATGGGAGAGCCAGCCGCAACAGAAAAGCATGCGGCGAAGCTGCTCCAAAACCCGCAACTAAGTGCCGTGTGTTTTAAAGTTGTGCTTTCCCGATGGAAATCTTGAGTTTCTTTGCTGCGGCAAAATACCAAGATTTCCGTTAAGAATACGACCTGTGTGACCCCAGCCTTAAAGGCCTTTGTAAGGTTCTTTTACACTAATGAACAATTCACAAATTTTCATTAGAATGCTCATTGGCCCGATCATCCAGTCATGTAAAGCTGCAGATGATCATTTGTTGGCCAATTGTTTCCTTTTTGTAGCAGAAAAATTCATTGTTGTTAGCAGCACGTCTCCCCATATCAATGGGGGATGTGCTGCTGACAGTGGTGATTCTCTATGGGGGACAAACAATCGCATGAAAGAACATTTATCCCACATAGAGTCTGACATGGCCCATGTTAACGTTAGGCGAAAGAACCCCAACCATTGTGGTTGGCACTCTTTCAAACACCTAGATTTGCCTGTTTAAAAGGACCCTTAGGCACTATATTGGGAGGATGAGAGTGAGTACTTTCAGCTCCCATTATGGATCGAATCCGTGAGGGGAGCTAAATCTTTAACTTTTTTAACACTTTTATGCAATCACCATTATCAGGTGGATATCAGCGATCGCGTGACCGGAGGTTAGATATCCCAGCCCCCTATGGCAACTCCAGGTTGTCAGCTACCTCTGGGAGCTGACAGAATGGAGCTGTCACATCCACAGCCCACAGGGATTTAATCCTCAGAGCGAACATGTTTTTATGTCCCAGCAAACTAGACTTAAAAAGGCAATGGGCCTGTCACTAAGGGGTTAACAGATGAGAATAGCACAGGCAATGCATAGGGTCCATAAATATGAGATAGCACATCCTATTTCTCGGCTGCAAATAGCATACAGCTGTCTGAATATGTTCTTAGGCTCTTTTCAGACTACGTCTTTCCCATCCATCCCCACTCTCTATCACGGGTTTCCATCTTTTAGGCCAAAAACTGCACTTAGATTGAAACGTGCGACAAGTGGGTAGAGGCCTGAACTCTCTGAGCAGTTTCTAAAAGGTGGCTGAGGAACCGTGTCACAGTGACAATTAGTGCAGCACTCTCTATATAATCTACAGATGAAGGTAGACAATAGGATATGGTCGACTAATGGTATTAACTGAACGTGACGCCAGTGCCTGTTTTGGAAGAACTTGATAAAGAAATAAGACTAACACATGTATTTGAGTAAACTACGGTCACACCATTTATTGTGAACATGGCAGTTTGCAGGAATATCAAACAGTAGAACTTGTATATCCATAGTTGAGCACTTTATGCACAGTTAAACAAGCCCTGGGGAGGCAGCACCTGAGATATAGCAAGCTATAGAGAGTGACTAACTATGTCTGAAAATGCCTCTCAACCCCACTATCAGTTTTTGCAAACTGAAACATGAGCCAAGATTCTCCAGTACTCACTCCATGGGATTCTCTGGAGATTTGGGGATCTTTGCAGCCTGCGATGCTGTGACTGTGTGGCTGTTTAGCAGAAACAGGAATGGAAGGCTTTCAGGTCTTGATGACAAACACAGGCTTCCCTCAGTGTCGTGGGTGATTGATCTGCTGCTGACCTGGTTTTCTTACTGTTGTAAGTAAACTTCTTTAATTACAGGACAAGGGGAAGGAAAAGCCCATAAGATGGCTTCACTTGACTGCAAACATCCTTCCTCTTCCTTCTGCCTCTCTCTCCACACTGACTCCTGCACTCCATTGACTCAACATTTTTATATTTTCCAAGTGTGACACAGATCCGAGGTGCAGGAAATTTCCCTCCTGATGAAAACTTGGACAGAACCATAGCCTTTAATGTGTGAAATGGAGACCACTTTGGTCTCCATTTCACAAAATTTCTATCCAGGACAGTCTTTTTAGCTGGATAGAAAAGCATTGTCCACTACAAAGATTAACAGGATGGAAACCTTGTGAAATGTCCAAATGCTATGGTTCCGTCCAAATTGCGTCTCAAAGCCGTTTTCGCCATGATACAGAAATGTGAGATAGAAAGCGGGGGCGGAAGTATAGGCGCAGTGTAAAACTAACCCAGTAATGATGGATAACAGCACATGTAATGCAGTAACAATTCTAAGTGGTCTAAGAGTATTTATGTTCTTTCCAGTATCTCTCACCATGTGATGCTGGATATATTATGGGACGGTTCAGGCTTTATCCAGATAATACAGTCTGTAGTATATGTTATAATTAGAGTGGCATTAGAGACTCCGAGCCGTATGCTGCCATACCTGCTACTTTATTAGCAAAAGTTACAAATACAAAGGAAACACAGGTGGCACTATTCATTCTAAGTCTTATACAGCAAGGATTAATGTACTTATCAAAGTACTTCATCTTTACTGATATTTAACTTGGCAAGGAGTTAGTACTATATGAGTGGGTGTTCAATAAAATCTTATATACAAAACCTCCATCATGTCTTAACATGAACTTATTCTCAGAGGTTATTGTAGGTACTGAAGTCTTTTGTGAATTTTATATTTTACAATGTTATCACTCTGGCAAGAAATCACACAAAAAGTTATCACTTCCCTCTAGTCAGAGATGTATTCAGCCAAAGCCTTTTGACCTTTGGAAGTAGTCTTCCCTGTGTAGGTATTGCAGCAGGTTCTGTTGATAATGGATCTCAATGGAATTCATACCAATCCAATCAAATGTGTAATTTGCATTACTATTCAAGGTTATGATGACCCATTAGGACAAGCACTGTCCATATGTCCTAAATGGATGTCATAGAAGCGGGGTCCTTCTGCAATAGAGGCATTGAATGGTCACCAATGCAGTTGAGTAGTCAAGCATATCTTTTCCTTCCTTCTAATCAGTCATTTACCAAGGGTCTTGAGTGCCAGATCTGTGGCCATTTATCTAATTAATTGTCCAGTAATTATCATTTTACATGTGGAAGACATAATTAATGTAATACTAATGTGTGGTCAGCAAAAAAAAATAGTGAATTATTATTATTAATACCTAGGTGTGTTTATAGACTTGAGGGGCACTGGTTGACCATGCTAAAGTTCCATTCAAACATTTTGCCGAACTTTAGCAAACAGTTCAGTTTGGTCTAAATTAGTTGGAACTGGATCAGACGTTCACCAGAATCACTAGAACTAGTATCTAACACTATCTAAGAGACATAAAGGTTTTTATGGCTCTTAGACATTGTTATTCACCAGTGTTCAGGACAATCGTTGAGAGAACCAACTCCATAGAACCCTGTTTCAGGTAGAAGTTTGCTAAAAGCTCTGTTTGGGTTTGTGCCGAACCAAACATTTAGCAAAGTTTTAACCGAAACAAGATTTTACTGGTTCAGTTGGCTCAACGCTAATTCTGAGCATGCAGTTACAATTGAAAATGGCACAAAATAATGTGGCCTGCTTTACTTTTTTCTTGAGAAATAATTTCCTAAAAGGGTTTCTGGGAGTTAAATATTGATGACCTACCTTTATGATAGGTCATCAATGTGAAATCAATGAGAGGAGCCAACTCCCGGTACTTTCACCAATCCATAGTTTGAAGGGGTTGTCATGCTTCAGCAAGTGCTGCAACCTCTTAATTTTACAACTAGTACAGCACATTATGTTGTGTAGTATTGGTGTCTCCACTGCAGCTTAGTCTGATTTACTTGCATGGGACTGAGCCACATTAAGACCATATGGCCAATGAGATTAATGTCTAAGGAGGCCAAAGAAGAGGCGCAGAGCTTACCTGAGCACCACGACCCCTTCAAACAGTTGAGCAGCGGGAAGTTGTCCCTCCACCAATGTGATATTGATGGCCTATCCTAAGCATAGGTCATCAATATATAAATCCGGGAAAGCCCTCTTAAGGCATAAATGAGGCTTGAGCCAAACAAATTTTAAAATTAAGGGAATTAAATAATACTGTAGGAGTGCAATACCCAGAATGGCCCACAGAGAGTGGTAGACAGGCATTCAGTCTGCAGAAACAAGAGGCAACACCTGTGGGTGTAGCAGGAAGCAACATAAAAGTGTCAGTTCATACCACACTTAGGGGGAAGTTGGTTGAGACAACGCTCGAGAGGCAGTATGAAGACGCTGCATTGGGAACTAGGAGCCTGAGGTCCAGCATGGACCAATCGGGGCCCATTCCAAGTTTGACCGAGGAGGACTCCTGTACACTCCCTGGGTGAGGGGTAGTGACAGAGACCTTGTGGGTTGTGAACCCTGAGGAATGTATGTACTGAGTATTGCATTTGCTGTGGATGGAATAAATACTGGCAGGCTACAGAAGTTAAAAGAAGCTGCTGAGTCTGCTGAGCCTTTTATGCACGTGTGCCAAGCATCCTGACTGAAAGATGGCGATACGATAGGTAAATGAACCCCAACTTGCCACAACTCCAAAAGTAATAGTTGGAAGTAAAAGTTTTACTTTTCTTGTCTTTCTGACATAGCAGTTCCTGTGGGTCAGCTTAATATCTAAAGTGATAATGAGTCTGAAACATGTAAAAAAAAAGGCCATCATGATGTGTGGTATATAGGTGAAGCATTTGTGGACTGTGAGTTAGAGCTTTTTTTTGTCCTAGCTTCACAAATAGACACAATGGAAGGATCCCGCTATATCTGAAAGATCAAAACTGGAAACTTTATTAAAGTCTCCTATAAAGTGTATCTGTAGAGAACTATGTGAGAACTTTTGGCTTCTTTTAGCCTGTTTCCTCTTGATCATCTCCTACACTGAGTTGTCATCTACCCCATCCTCTAAGTAGCGATCATTCATCCTGAGATATGGAGCAGGGGAAATGTTTCATTATAGGAATAATGAATAGATCATGATAACATCTGCCTGTCAGGCTGAATAGGACACAGGCCTGAGGAATGCTTAATAACTCAGCTTAGCAGTTCTTCAGAAGTTTAGGGGTCAGTTATTTCTACTGAATTTCTCAACATTATTGCATTTTGAAATGTAAACTATTAACCATTTATATCTGATTGGTAGAAGAGTTCTGTTATCCTATAAGGCTCAAGAAAACTCAACTGTTTAGAAGATACAGTACAACGATTACCAATGGACCCACTTGGGTGCCATATGTCGGTATTATTGTATCTTGTCACCACCATGAAGAATGGGTGGAGACAAGATGAACGCTCCGAAGTGACGCCCACAATTTTATTGACTGGCCTGGAGAATAGGTGGTCATTAACTCCTCTCCAGCCTCGTGCCACTCAGCCCTCTGGCGCTGTGCCTTGTGCCCTGTAACCGGCTTCTGCACTGTGGACTTCCCACAGACAAGCCCTTTTGTGTTCTCCAGCGCTCCCCCTAAGCCGGAAACAAAGCAAGCTCCTGGAAGTGCCTCCGGCAGGGCTGCTGTGTCTGTTCCTGATCCTGACCAGGCAGCTCCTGGAACCGGTACTGCCGCTGCAAGCACTGCAGCTCCTGGAAGCGGCTGTGGCAGGGCTGCTGCATCTGCTCCTGTTCCTGGATGTGGCTAGCTCCGGGAAGCTGCTCCGGCAGTCCTGCTGCAGCCACTCCTGCTCTTGCTACTGCTAGGACGGCTCCTGGATGTGGCTCTCACAGTGACGCTGCGGCAGCTCATGAACGGGAGTGCAGCCAGACACAGTGGGCATTGGGGGATGGCATCACTGGACACAAGGTTGGCATGGAGGCAGACAGCATCTCCGCCATCACCGGGGGATGGGAGCACAGGCATACACAGCTGTCAGCGGAAGCGCAGATAGGACAGCGGCACAGACAGCTGTCAGCGGGGGAAACGAGCGCAGGCATACACAGTGCAGAAGCCGGTTACAGGGCACAAGGCACAGCACCGGAGGGCTGATTAACACGAGGCTGGAGGGGAGATAATGCCCACCCATTCTCCAGGCCAGCCAATAAAATTGTGGGCGTCACTTGGGGTCATTCATCTTGTCTCCACCCATTCTTCATGGTGGTGACAAGATACAATAATAGCCCTTATGTCTTCATGTGTTGTGTACTTTGGCTATACCAGCAGAGCAAGACAAAGCAATCAGAATATATAGGGTACAGTTAATGAGTTCAAGATGTGAAGACTTGACCTAAAGCAAGACAGAGGTAAAATTCCCTAAATTATATTACTACTTAGAAAAAAACATTCAGTTAGAGCCAGGTTAGGCATCAGCTGTTACTATCCTGAACATAAAGTGAATCAGATTCCTCTGTACAAAATATACCAGGAGGAGAACAGATGTAGACTGCAGATTTCATAAAGCTTAGGCAGGAGCTGACATATGTTTGGAACTGTTCGGGCTCCATGAATGTTATTGGATTAGTAAATCTGGATATATATTCCACAGTAAAATGCATAGTAATCTTCTCAAAGGATCCAAAATAGTTTTGAAACTATAGTACTTTTATCCTATCTATTTCTCATTGCCTATATACTGTACTAAGATTGTCTATATTCCCTTCAGTCTCTGTCCAAACACACAAAGATACACTTGGACAAATTTCATAGAAAGCCAATAAACTTATTTATTGGTTATATCTAGAGATGAGCGAACGTACTCGTCCGAGCTTGATGCTCGTTGGAGTATTAGGGTATTCGAGATGCTCGTTACTCGAGACGAGCACCACGCGATGTTCGAGTTACTTTCACTTTCATCTCTGAGACATTTGCGCGCTTTTCTGGCCAATAGAAAGACAGGGAAGGCATTACAACTTCCTCCTGTGATGTTCCAGCCCTATCCCACCCCCCTGCAGTGAGTGGCTGGGGAGATCAGGTGTCACCCGAGTATTTAAATCTGCCCCGCCCGCGGCTCACCACAGATGCATTCAGACATAGATCAGGGAAAGTGCTGCTGCTGCTGCTGCTGCTATAGGGAGAGTGTTAGGTGTAATATTAGGCTTCAAGAACCCCAACGGTCCTTCTTAGGGCCACATCTGACCGTGTGCAGTACTGTTGAGGCTGCTTTTAGCAGTGTTGCACATTTTATTTTTTTGTATATCGGGCGTGCAGACCAAAGCGTCCTCAGTCTGCAGTCATTGTACAGAGTATAGGGCCAGTACTGGTGAGGCAGGGACAGTGGGAAAGGTGAAAGAGATATACTGTCTATATAGGCAGTGGGCTTTTTCAAACAAATTTGGGAAAAATATTATATTTGGGCTGCTTGTGACCGTCTTGAGTGTACTGCGTGTCTGCTGGGGGTAGTAGTCCTAATTAATATGCAGCTAAGTGTTACAGCAGGCTTGCGCAAAATTGTTTCCTGGCTCTGCGTTGCCCGTTACATCACCGCCGTCATCCCGTCCAGAGGGAAACAGCATACATATATACGCTGCCTACAGTATCTGTCTGCTGTCTCAGCTCAGCCTTTAAAAAAATAGAAGCAAAATACTTAAGGCCTACTAGTGGCCTTTGGACACTTGACTGCTTCTGCGCTGTGAATTCCACTAGCTCAGCCATACGCACCTACGTCTCACTACAGGCTTGCGCAAAATTCTTTCCTGGCTCTGCTGTGCGTTCCGTAAGCGAAGTCAGCCTCCAACCACAGGCCAAAAAGCGGCACATTTAATTACAGCGTTCTGTTTCTGCACTACTGGTAATACACCAGGCTGAGGGGTAGGGGTAGGCCTAGAGGACGTGGACGTGGGCGAGGACGCGGAGGCCCAAGTCAGGCTGTGGGCACAGGCCGAGCTCCTGATCCAGGTGTATCGTAGCCGACTGCTGCGGGATTAGGAGAGAGGCACATTTCTGCCGTCCCCACATTCATCTCACAATTAATGGGTCCACGCGGTAGACCTTTATTATAAAATGAGCAGTGTGAGCAGGTCCTGTCGTGGATGGCAGAAAGTGCATCCAGCAATCTATCGACCACCCAGAGTTCTACACCGTCCACTGCTGCAACTCTGAATCCTCTGGCTGCTGCTCCTCCTTCCTCTCAGCCTCCTCACTCCATTACAATGACACATTCTGAGGAGCAGGCAGACTCCCAGAAACTGTTCTCGGGCCCCTGCCCAGAATGGGCAGCAATGGTTCCTCTCCCACCGGAGGAGTTTGTCGTGACCGATGCCCAACCTTTGGAAAGTTCTGGGGTCCGGGGGATGAGGCTGGGGACTTCCGGCAACTGTCTCAAGAGCTTTCAGTGGGTGAGGAGGACGATGCCGATGAGACACAGTTGTCTATCAGTGAGGTAGTAGTAAGGGCAGTAAGTCCGAGGGAGGAGCGCACAGAGGATTCGGAGGAAGAGCAGCAGGACGATGAGGTGACTGACCCCACCTGGTTAGCTAAGCCTACTGAGGACAGGTCTTCAGAGGGGGAGGCAAGTGCAGCAGCAGGGCAGGTTGGAAGAGGCAGTGCGGTGGCCAGGGGTAGAGGCAGGGCCAGACCGAATAATCCACCAACTGTTTCCCAAAGTGCCCCCTCGCGCCATGCGACCCTGCAGAGGCCGAGGTGCTCAAAGGTCTGGCAGTTTTTCACTGAGAGTGCAGACGACCGACGAACTGTGGTGTGCAAGGTTTGTCGCGCCAAGATCAGCCGTGGAGCCACCACCACCAGCCTCACCACCACCAGCATGCGCAGACATATGATGGCCAAGCACCCCACAAGGTGGGACGAAGGCCGTTCACCGCCTCCGGTTTGCACCACTGCCTCTCCCCCTGTGCCCCAACCTGCCACTGAGATCCAACCCCCCTCTCAGGACACAGGCACTACCATCACCTGGCCTGCACCCACACCCTCACCTCCGCTGTCCTTGGCCCCATCCAGCAATGTCTCTCAGCGCACCGTCCAGCCGTCGCTAGCGCAAGTGTTTGAGCGCAAGCGCAAGTACGCAGCCACGCACCCGCACGCTCAAGCGTTAAACGTGCACATAGCCAAATTGATCAGCCTGGAGATGCTGCCGTATAGGCTTGTGGAAACGGAGGCTTTCAAAAACATGATAGCGGCGGCGGCCCCGTGCTACTCGGTTCCCAGTCGCCACTACTTGTCCCGATGTGCCGTCCCAGCCCTGCACGACCACGTCTCCCGCAACATTGTACACACCCTCACCAACGCGGTTACTGCCAAGATCCACTTAACAATGGACACGTGGACAAGCACAGGCGGGCAGGGCCACTATATCTCCCTGACGGCACATTGGGTGAATTTAGTGGAGGCTGGGACCGAGTCAGAGCCTGGGACCACTCACGTCCTACCCACCCCCAGAATTGCGGGCCCCAGCTCGGTGGTGGTATCTGCGGCGGTGTATGCTTCCTCCACTAAACCACCCTCCTCCTCCTCCTCCTACGCAACCTCTGTCTCGCAATCAAGATGTGTCAGCAGCAGCACTTCGCCAGCAGTCGGTGTCGCGCGGCGTGGCAGCACAGCGGTGGGCAAGCGTCAGCAGACCGTGCTGAAACTACTCAGCTTAGGAGAGAAGAGGCACATGGCCCACGAACTGCTGCAGGGTCTGACAGAGCAGACTGACCGCTGGCTTTCGCCGCTGAGCCTCCAACCGGGCATGGTCGTGTGTGACAACGGTCGTAACCTGGTGGCGGCTCTGCAGCTCGGCAGCCTCACGCACGTGCCATGCCTGGCCCACGTCTTTAATTTGGTGGTTCAGCGCTTTCTGAAAAGCTACCCACGCTTGTCAGACCTGCTCGGAAAGGTGCGCTGGATCAGCGCCCATTTCTGCAAGTCCAAGACGGACGCTGCCACCCTGCAACATCGGTTTAATCTGCCAGTGCACCGACTGCTGTGCGACGTGCCCACACGGTGAAACTCTACACTCCACATGTTGGCCAGGCTCTATGAGCAGCGTACAGCTATAGTGGAATACCAACTCCAACATGGGCGGCGTAGTGGGAGTCAGCCTCCTCAATTCTATACAGAAGAGTGGGCCTGGTTGGCAGACATCTGCCAGGTCCTTGGAAACTTTGAGGAGTCTACCCAGATGGTGAGCGGCGATGCTGCAATCATTAGCGTCACCATTCCTCTGCTATGCCTCTTGAGAAGTTCCCTGCAAAGCATAAAGGCGGACGCTTTGCGCTCGGAAATGGAGGCGGGGGAAGACAGTATGTCGCTGGATAGTCAGAGCACTTTCATGTCTATATCTCTGCGTGCTGAGGAGGAGGGGGAGGAGCATGAGGAGGGGGAAGAGACAGCTTGGCCCACTGCTGAGGGTACCCATGCTGCTTGCCTGTCATCCTTTCAGCGTGTATGGCCTGAGGAGGAGGAGGATCCTGAAAGTGATCTTCCGAGTGAGGACAGCCATGTGTTGCGTACAGGTACCCTGGCACACATGGATGACTTCATGTTAGGATGCCTTTCTCGTGACCCTCGCGTTACACGCATTCTGGCCACTACGGATTACTGGGTGTACACACTGCTCAACCCACGGTATAAGGAGAACCTTTCCACTCTCATACCCGAAGAGGAAAGGGGTTCGAGAGTGATGCTATACCACAGGACCCTGGTGGACAAACTGATGGTAAAATTCCCATCCGACAGCGCTAGTGGCAGAAGGCGCAGTTCCGAGGGCCAGGTAGCAGGGGAGTCGCGGAGATCAGGCAGCATGTACAGCACAGGCAGGAGAACACTATCCAGTCAAGGCTGAGTCGGCGGGAGCACTGTAAAAGGATGGTGAGGGAGTACGTAGCCGATCGCACGACCATCCTCCGTGACGCCTCTGCCCCCTACAACTACTGGGTGTCGAAGCTGGACACGAGGCCTGAACTCGCGCTGTATGCCCTGGAGGTGCTTGCTTGTCCTGCGGCTAGCGTCTTGTCAGAGAGGGTGTTTAGTGCAGCTGGGGGAATCATCACGGATAAGCGTACCCGCCTGTCAACTGACAGTGCCGACAGGCTTACACTCATCAAGATGAACAAAGCCTGGATTTCCCCAGACTTCTCTTCTCCACCAGCGGACAGCAGCGATACCTAAACAATACGTAGGCTGCACCCGCGGATGGAAGCATCGTTCTCTATCACCATAAAAAACGGGGTCCTTTTAGCTTCATCAATCTGTGTATTATATTCATCCTCCTCCTCCTGCTCCTCCTCCTGAAACCTGACGTAATGACGCCGAACGGGCAATTTTTCTTAGGCCCACAAGGCTCAGTCATATAACTTTTGTAAACAATGTTTATACGTTTCAATTCTCAATTCAATAAAGCGTTGAAACTTGCACCTGAACCAATTTTTATTTTAACTGGGCTGCCTCCAGGCCTAGTTACAAATTAAGCCACATTAACCAAAGTGATTAATGGGTTTCACCTGCCCTCTTGGTTGGGCATGGGCAATTTTTCTGAAGTACATTTGTACTGTTGGTACACCAATTTTTTTGGGCCCTCGCCTACATTGTAATCCTAGTAATTTTTAGCCCACCTGCATTAAAGCTGACGTTACCTCAGCTGTGCTGGGCACTGCAATGGGATATATTTATGTACCGCCGGTGGGTTCCAGGGAGCCACCCATGCTGTGGGTCCACAGGGACTTCACATTAGGGATTTGTACCTGCCAGTGTCTATGTATTAAAAACCCCGGTCAGACTGGGGCATGCAGTGTGGGCCAAAGACCACCTGCATTTAATCGGACGTTACCTCAGCTGTGATGGGCAATGCAATGGGATATATTTATGTACCGCCGGTGGCTTCCTGGGACCCACCCATGCTGTCGGTCCACACGGAGTTGTAACTCCCTGTGTCCACTTCTGAAGAACCCCAGTCTGACTGGGCCATGCAGTGTGGGCCGAAGCCCACCTGCATTAAAGCTGACGTTACCTCAGCTGTGATGGGCACTGCAATGGGATATATTTATGTACCGCCGGTGGCTTCCTGGGACCCACCCATGCTGTCGGTCCACACGGAGTTGTAACTGCATGTGTCCACTTCTAAAGAACCCCAGTCTGACTGGGCCATGCAGTGTGGGCCGAAGCCCACCAGCATTAAACCTGACGTTACCTCAGCTGTGATGGGCAATGCAATGGGATTTATTTATGTACCACCGGTGGGTTCCAGGGAGCCACCCATGCTGTGGGTCCACAGGGACTTCACATTAGGGATTTGTACCTGCCAGTGTCTATGTATTAAAAACCCCGGTCAGACTGGGGAATACAGTGTGGGCCGAAGCCCACCTGCATTAAACCTGATGTTACCTCAGCTGTGATGGGCAATGCAATGGGATTTATTTATGTACAGCCGGTGGGTTTCAGGGAGCCACCCATGCTGTGGGTGCACACGGAATTCCCATTGCGGAGTTGTACCTGCCTGTGACTATTTATAAAAAACCCCGGTCTGACTGGGGCATGCAGACACCTTGACAGAATGAATAAAGTGTGGCACATGGGTTCCCCATTGCTATGTCCACGTGTGCAGCTCCTGATGGAGGTGGCACAGGATTGGATTTCTCATTGCTTCTGTACAGCATTATGGGCTATCGCCCCGCCCCTTTTAAAGAGGGTCGCTGCCTGGCCGTGCCAACCCTCCGCAGTGTGTGCCTGCGGTTCCTCCTCATGGCAGACGCACTTATAAATAGACATGAGGGTGGTGTGGCTATGAGGCCAGCGTGTGGCATGAGGGCAGCTGAAGGCTGCGCAGGGACACTTTGGTGTGCGCTGTGGTCACTGTGTCGTGCGGGGGGGGGGGGGGGGGGAGGGGGTTGGGCAGCATGTAACCCAGGAGAAGTGGCAGCGGAGTGTCATGCAGGCAGTGATTGTGCTTTGTTGAAGGTAGTGTGGTGCTTAGCTAAGGTATGCCTTGCTAATGAGGGCTTTTCAGAAGTAAAAGTTGTTGGGAGGGGGGGGCCACGCTTGCCGCTATTGTGGCTTAATAGTGGGACCTGGGAACTTGAGATGCAGCCCAACATGTAGCCCCTCGCCTGCCCTATCCGTTGCTGTGTCGTTCCCACCACTTTCTTGAATTGCCCAGATTTTCACAAATGAAAACCTTAGCGAGCATCGGCGATATACAAAAATGCTCGAGTCGCCCATTGACTTCAATAGGGTTCGTTACTCGAAGCGAACCCTCGAGCATCGCGGAAATTTCGTCTCGAGTAACGAGCACCCAAGCATTTCGGTGCTCGCTCATCTCTAGTTATATCATGTGCCACTGACTCCATTTTTTTTCTGTGTCTTAGGATTGAGTCTGGGGTGATATCACTATGCCAGCTCCAGATCGTGTAGTGTGCCTACTGGCGCACACGTTTAAGTCATCCTTCGTCATTAAGGGTTAAACATCTACCTACTGATGATTGGTCAGCCTTCGTCATTAAGGGTTAAACATCTACCCACTGATGATTGGTCAGCCTTCGTCATTAAGGGTTTAACATCTAACTACTTTTACTAAACATCTACCTACAGCTCGAGGACTGGCTGGTGATTAGTCTAGCCAACTAATCAGTAATCTTATTCGAGTTATTTAGCTGATTGTCTGGCTGAGTTGATTGACAGCCCAGTTGGCCAGTCTGCAACTTTCTTAGGATGTATAAACCAGCCCCTCCTTGATGAGGGTGCCAGTTATACTCCTTGAATTTTGGCCCTGTCAGGACATTTAGCATACTTTTTGCATACCTGTTTGCTGTCAGTTTTGTATTCTCAGCATATCTGTCTATTGTCAGTGTCAGTTGTCAGAGTTCTGTCCTTCCATAGTCCCGGGTTCTTCTCTGGCTGCAGACCTTGCCATGTATAAGTAGTGGGGTCACCCTTTTCAGAGCGAGTGCTCTGCTTTGTGGCAGTTCCTGTTGGGATGTTTCAGGGTGTTGCGTTCAGATCAGTACCCTCATGTTCTGTTCAGTTCTGCATCTAGCTACCATTATTCTTTTGTATATTCACCTGCCAAGACTGGAATTCTGCTCTTCCTGGTTTCATCAACAGTCCAGGATAGACGTGACAGGTTACTTAATAGGGTCCATTGTTGTTAGCATTCATTTAGCTGAAGGGTTAATTGGTTTTAGCATCTCCTTTATACATGACATTTACTGGCTGAGTAAGCACTCTAAAGAGCAAATTCAAACAATAGTAGCTCAGCATAAACATGGTCACAGACAGGGTGACCAGCGATAAGTCACTAGTTGGTTCATTTCAGCTTACCAAAAAATAGTTTATGGTGGATCAAAAGACATCTGTTGTAAAGTCACTGTCGTTCATATTTGAACTATTTGCAAATTAATTTGCGTGGAGATCCCCTCTATGAACGATATTTTGCAAACAACTAATGAACAATCTTTGATCAGTGTAAAAGCAAATGAAGGCTGTTGTTTGTACGCTTAAACGACTTTTCTGGGCGACTATCTGAACAATAGTGGCCCATTTAAGAAGTTACTCTAAGTGGAACATTCCTTAAGAATAAAATATTTGGACATTCGCAGAGCTTCTCTAATAGATAAGAGGCTTCACCTCACTTCTGATGATGAGAATGACTGTATAATGTCTCATTGGATAATAGCAAACAATATTGAATATGAGCATCATCCATGATATATAAGATTGGTTCAAAGGAAGGGTGGAATCCACCATGAAATGGTACAGGTGACATCTATTCTTGAATTCTGGGATTAACGGATAAATCAGCAAGAATCCTCCCAGATTGTTGACTGCATATCATGGGAGCCGAGTAGCATATTGTTTTGCTTTTCCATATCTTATTGATAAAATATTAGTGTATCCTGTTTGCATCCTTTGCTCTTATAGTAGGTCTCTTTTGATTATATCTTTTGATGTCTTGTATGTTTTTCTCTTTGATGATATCTCTTGATATCTTGTATGTTTATCCACTTTTTAGCACTTTATATAAACTTTATTAATACTTACTTAACCTGTGAGTGCGAACATACTTGTTCTTGTACTGTAAAATACCAATATGTTTTTGGAGTGTGGAAGGAAACTAGAGCACCTGAAAGAAACCCCCTAAATCACTCAGAGAAGGCACGGACTTTGGGCTATACTTGGTCATATTTCAACCCACAACTATTGCATTGCCCCTGGTTTTAATTCTTTGACTGCATCCATCACCCAGTATTTCTTCCTTGCTCCTTCTTGTTTCCAGGACCTCTGCAGATCTGTTTATTTTTACTATGAATGGCATGGGATTGGAGGATTTGTAGCAATGGCAATCTGTCTTTGCAGCTCTACCCACAAACAATAGGCAATCTTTTGCCTACATGGCCACAACTTTCACATATTCTTGGAAACAAAAGACCTCAGTAAACTAGATAAGCATGGAAGGCATTGTTTGAAGACAGCATTAGGGTGCTTTTATAACCCACGCAGAGGATTCCACTTTCCTGCTCCATCTGGAATCCCTGTGGATAAACAGCGGCGGGTGGACCCCATTGAATATAATGGAGTCAGACCGCTTTCGGCCCAGCTGCCCAGTTTTGGGAAGTATGAGTGTTTACATACTAATGCCTAAGACTGTGAAATGCCTTGTAATGGAACCTTACAATTGAATTTTCTAGTAAAGAGAAAACCGTGTCCCTCTGGTTTTGAAATCTATTTCTTTTTGACTATGGACTCTGAGGCACTGGCGTCACAAAGACAAACAGGTACTAAAAGGTTCTCTACACAGCTGTGTGTGGCTGGGCCAACTATACTTTGGGTTTTGCAGGAGAAGATGGTAGAGCCACCCATGACAGAGTAAGCCTTCTACCCCACCATCTTCCCTAGCCCAAGGTCGGTATCAGGCCGCCACATTTGCAGCTGGATCAGCAATGGAACCTCCTTTTGGAGGTTCCATCACAGATGTGAAGCCACCCTCAAAGTTGCTTTTACACTGGCAGGTTTTCTACCAGGATTGACATTTTTGCAAGTCCATTTGAGCTCATTCAACTCCATTTCCATGGAGCACTCAACACAACTGTATGTAACATAGTAACATAGTATGTAGCGCCGAATGAAGACAATGTCCTTCTAGTTCAGCCTGTTTATCCTCCTGTGTTGTTGATCCAGAGGAAGGCAAAAAAAAAACAAAGAGGCAGGAGCCAATTAGCCCCTTTGGGGGAAAATTCCTTCCCGACTCCCTAATGGCAATCAGACTAATCCCTGGATCAACCTCTAATAGTTCCTACCTGCCTGTATACCAGGATTAACAATTAACCTAAGATTTATATCCTGTAATATCCTTCCCCTCTAGAAAGACATGAAGTCCCCTTTTAAACTCCTATATGGATTTTGCCATCACCACATCCTCAGGCAGAGAGTTCCACAGTCTCACTGCTCTTACAGTAAAGAACCCCCTTCTGTGTTGGTGATGAAACCTGCTTTCTTCTAGACGTAGCGAATACCTTCTTGTTACCGTCGCAATCCTGGGTATAAACAGATCATGGGAGAGATCCTTGTATTGTCCCCTCATGTGTTTACACATAGTTATTTGATCGCCTCTTAGCCGTCTTTTTTCCAGGGTGAATAATCCCAATTTGGATAGCCTCTCTGGGTATGCCAGTCCCTTCATTCCATGTATTAGTTTAGTTGCCCTTCTTTGGACCCCCTCAGGCACTGTAACATCTTTCCTGAGAACCGGTGTCCAGAACTGTACGCAGTATTCCATGTGAGGCCTGACAAGTGCCTTCTATAGTGGGAGGATAATGTTCTCGTCCCTCGCCCCTATACCTCTTTTAATGCACCCCAAGACATTATTAGTTTTTGCAGCAGCTGACTGGCATTGGTTACTCCAGTTTAATTTACAATCCACTAGTACTCCCAGGTCTTTTTCCATCTCACTTTTCCCTAGCAGTACCCCATTTAGTGTATATTGGTGACATCCGTTTCTCATACCCATGTGCATAACCTTACATTTATCAACATTGAACTTCATTTGCCATTTTTCTGCCCAAGCCCCCAGCTTATCTAGGTCCGTTTGTAGCCATACATTGTCCTCTGTTATATTGATTATATTATATAATTTTGTGTCATCTGCAAATATTGATATTTTACTGCACAGTTTCTCTATCAGATCATTGATAAATATATTGAACAGAATGGGGCCCAATACTGAACCCTGTGGCACCCCGCTAGCGACGGTGGCCCAATCAGAGTACGAACCATTTATTACCACGCTCTGCTTTCTATCTCTGAGCCAATTCTTTACCCAGATACACACGTTTTCACCCAATCCGAGCTGACTCATCTTTTATATCAGCCTATTATGCGGCACGGTGTCAAATGCTTTAGAGAAGTCCAGATATACGAGATAAATAGACTATCCCAGGTCCAGCCTAGAGCTTACTTCATCGTAGAAGCTGATCAGATTAGTCTGACATGATCGACCCTTCATGAATCCATGCTGGTGAGGTTATTCTGTTGTTCTCCATGAGGTATTCTTCAATGGCGTCTCTCAGAAACCCCTCGAATATTTTTCCAGTTACTGAAGTGAGACTTACCGGTCTGTAGTTATCAGGCTCACTTTTGGACCCCTTTTTGTAAATTGGAACCATGTTGGCAATGCGCCAATCCAGTGGTACAACCCCAGTCTTGAAAGTATACATAAATATTGTATATAGCGGCCTACCTATCACATCACTTAGTTCCCTTAGTACCCTTGGGTGTATTCCACCTGGGCCTGGCGATTTATCGATTTTAATTTTCTTCAGCCGATTCCGCACTTCTTCTTGCTTTAGGTATGAGATATTTTGTGAGGGGTCCATTTTATTCCCCTGCATCTCATGTGACATTTCCTTTTCGTTTGTGAATACACTTGAAAAGAAACTATTTAATAGGTTTGCCTTCCCTCCATCATCTTCAATGATTTCTCCTGCATTATTTGTTAAAGGGCCAGTGCTCTCGGTGCAAATCCTTTTGCTGTTAATATGGTTAAAAAATAGTTTCGGGTTGTTTTTACTCTCTTTGGCGATCAGTCTCTCAGCCTCCTCCCTAGCAATTTTGATCTTATCTTTGCATATTTTGTGCTCAAACAGTATTTGGAGTAATTGGGCACATACAGTTCCATCATTGCCGGCCGCACATCCCTGTTTACACAGAGCAATGTGCTGCCAGCAATTGATGATTTTTGGGGCCGCATAAAATATGCAATTATTCGACAAAGAAGTGTTTGCTCATCTCTTGGCTGATCTCTGCCAGCTTCAATTGGGGCAATATTCAGTTGGTCGAACATACATTACTGTTCTGCCCCTGTAAAAGCCGCTTTAGTTCTCTTCTCTTCTCAGCTCTACTTTTGGCCTCCTGATGCAATATATTATGTCCGAAAATCTCTCTCTTATCACAACACAGACACAAGGTCATCAGTCTAAGGTACAGGAAATATTTCATATAGTTATTTTAGTTCTATATAGTATACATATATGGAGGCTCTTCTACCCACCATGTACCATTTATAATACTGATGTCTTTTTACAGTATATTGCAAAGAGGCATTTGGGTTCCGTCAGGCACCAGGACCCGGATGTGACTGCTACACTCACTATAAGCTGTGCCCCTGTATGTATAGGCTCCATTGTACTAGATAAACTATATTGTTCAGGATAGATAGGAAAAGGCTTGACAGCGCAATCACTTCCCCATCAGGTAACGTAGTTGAAGAAATGAAATAACTGATGTTTACAATCTTGGTCTCTTCTCACAGCAATACATTATATTATGTCCTTCATGTCACTATTAAATGTCCAAACTGACTGAGACCGTGGATCAGCCTCCAAGCTGCCAGAAAATAAGATGTGATCATAGATCTAAAGGCAACTACATTGTTGGGTCTGGATTCAGAGTGGCAATGTATAGATTGCCTCCTTGTGGAATATTTATATAAATGATGCAAAAAAAATATTATTAAGGATAATGAGGGAGAACAGCGATTTTTCAAGGCCATGGTGCACAATGATTATTATGAAAGGGTTTTTCTGCGAATACACTATTGATGATTTATTCACAGCCCTTGGAATCCCTGCTGATCAGCTGATTAAAGCGAGCGCCACTGTCACTTTAGTCCACATCAGACACAGCACCATATATTGTATAGTGGCTGTACCTGGTATCGCAGCTCAGTCCCATTCACTTGAACGGGGCTGAGCTGCTCCCAAGCCATGTGATCGATGACCATAATGTCAAATGTCTGAGAAGAGGCCATGACTCTCACCTAAGCACTGTGGCCTACTAATTCCGCAAATAGTCGTGGATCCTGAGTGGTGGACCACTGCTGATCAACTATTGATAACCTTTCCTGAGAAAAAACCCTCTAAGACTTTTGTCACACAGATGTATTTGCGCGTTTTGCTATACGCAGTGAATAGAAGTCACTTATTTCAATGCTAAAAATACGCAGCATGCTCTATTGTCCTGCACATTTGCGTACACAAGAGCCCATTTTGAACTAATTAACTTAATTGCCTATTACAATTAATTGGAGAATGCTTTGCATGTGCAAATATGCATGACGTGCACTCACAAAAAATGCATTAAACACACACAGGCATGTGCAAAACGCAACTCCCATTGCAGAAATACGCAACACAAATGCGCACATAAGTGCGCTTACACCTGTGTGACACTGGCCTTAGGGTAATGGTGGAAATAGAGATTATGCAGGTTAATAGTAGAAAATGGAGATTATTAAGGGTAATGGTGGAGAATAGAGATTCTTTACCATTATCCTGAATAATCTCCATTCTGGACTATTACCTGGAATAATCTTCCTCCACCATTACCTTGAATCATGTACGTTCAACACCATTACTTTGCATAATCATGATTGTCCACCGTTACTCTTAATAATCTCCATTCTGCACCATTACCCTGCATAATCTCCCTTCTCCGCCATTACCTTAAATAATGCCTGTTCTCCACCATTACCCCGCATAATCTTCATTGTCCACCATTACCCTTAATAATCTCCATTCTGCACCATTACACTGAATAATCTCCATTTTCCACCATTACCCTTACAGGGAACCTGTCACATTCTCATAGCACCATGAACTACGTTATGGTGTTAGGGGACGTGATGAAGCCCTGAGTTAATGGGGTCCCCTCCAGGATGTTCTATGTTTGTTTCATGCACTGTCTTGTTTGTGGAATGCATCAGGTTTATGTATATTGGATGGCTGCAGGCATGAATGTGTTAATGTCTGGGTTATGTCTGGAAAATGTATTGTTTTGTCTGGTGTGGTATAAAAGAGTGGTCACATGATTAGTTGAGGAGAGAAGCTCAAACCAGAATAGAGAATGAAGTGCAGAGAGTGAAGTTCTGAGAGAGAAGACCCGGAGGATTAGAAATGGAGGAGTCCGAGAGATGGTCCATTGTTCCCGCCTGGGCCTAGCCTTATAGAGCAACTTCCCTTAGCCTCCATCTCTAAAAGAAGCGAATGTACCCGGACTGGAAAAAACAGGTGGAAACTTCATGAGTCCGTAGACGGAGAAAGGAACCACAATGGTAGCAAGCAAGAGAAGTGTGAGTGACTGGCAGGAGAGAGTTACCAGGTGAGTTAATGCCTACAGATAACTGGGACTGTAGAGATACAAATATCCTGTGAATTCTCTCTGAATCACCATTGTAAGAATTGTTGAACTATTATCATTGATACATGTTTAAGAAAACAGGCAGAATCGAACGTTCCAGGTTCCTGTTCAGAAAAGTGTAGTTTGTGCGTGGACTGGTTTATTTCCCGGAATTGACATTGGAGGAATCCACCACAGAGGACGGAACATTGACGTCACAAATGACTAGTTGGACTACAGGTAACCATGGATTTCCGTGATCTCCCCCAGCAGTAACAAGGTCGGGTCCCAAGCTACCCTTGGGAAGGAGATGGTAGAGCCCCGTGACAAGGTTAACATCTCTACCCTGCTGTCTTCTCGTCTAAGGGTCTGCTCCTCGGAAGCTGCATTGGGTGATGTATTTTTTATATCTACCCACTCCTGTGGTGTCCCCTTCTGAAGATCACGCCAAAACTGCAAATCTGACTCTTTGCATAGTGCAGTGCGTGCACTGTCCTATACAAGTATATGCGAAAAAAATTGGATTTGCAGTTTTGGTGCAATCTTCAGGAGACACCACAGGAGTGGGTAGATATAAAAAATACATCACCTGGCTCCGTCACGTCTCCTAAAAATACCATAACTTTATCGCTATTCTTCACCATTACATTAACCCCTTAATGACCAGGGTATTTGGGTCCAAAAGGACCAGACACTTTTTAGGATTTTTACCCATATAGTGGTTTTACTGCTCTATTTTATTTTCTTCAGCCTCCAAAATTGTTTTTGCTGCATTTTTTTCCCGGTGACATACAAGGCTATTCTTTATATCTTTTTTTCTTTTTTAAATTTATTTTTAGTTTAATTAGGAGTAAAAAGAAGGGACTTTTTAAAAGTTTATAGTTGTTTTTTTTTAAAGATTTTAATAAAAAAGGATCAGGACAGCACTCTACTGAAATACAATAGCGATGGAACATAGGATTTACCGGGACTTACCTGGTGACCAGTGAAGTTCCCTTAAGGGAAAACCCCACTAGCACTTCCACATCCAGGAAAGCATGTAGAAATTCGCAGATGAAGCTTCTCAGTCTATTCCCTCTATCCTGAGTGATCATGAGAGCTGCTTGGTGTTTGTGTCTTCCAATGGAGGACATAATATACAAATTGTCGAGGAGGAACATGAAAAAGTCACTTAGCACTCCCTAGGATAGACTGCCAAGGATCTTCCGTATATATCAATCTTTCTTTATTGAAATGCAACGCGTTTCGGCTCGTCACAATAGAGCCTTTGTCATGCTTGACAAAGGCTCTATTGTGACGAGCCGAAAATTCTAATACATAAATAGGCTCTTTACAGAAAAAAATGTAGCGTTGAGATTCAGTAGATATGCTTGAAAATATATTTGTCATATGTTCATAATATATGTTTTTCCCAAGGGCACACATACCATAGAGACAGACCAGATGGCCGGTATGGGGCCAGTGGAGAGAGGAGGAGCAGCCCAGGTTAGCTGCGTCCGTTAGTTTAAAGGGGTTTACCAAGAAAACCTTCTGTCACCTATCCACGAGATAAGTGATAAAAGTCCAATCAGTGGGAGTCTCAACTATGAGATCTCCACCAATCCCAAAATGGGGGTCTTGGTGTCCCCCCTTCATCTTCATTGTGGTGTCACTGCAACCCCTGCAGTAAGGAGGAGATTGAATGGAGCGGCAGTCACATATACGTAGCTCCATTCTTTCTCAATGGGACTGCCAGAGATAGCCGAGTGCTTGAATTTTCTCCTGAACTCAGAGGGTCACTTTAACCCCTTATATGGCGCTTGGTCCTGGACTTTAATCCCAGCCAATAGTAGATGTATGGTGCGGGATTAAAGCCTCTACTCCTGCAAGCAAGCAGGAGCAGGTCGGGTTCTCAGCTGTCAGTTACAGCTGAACAGTTTTTAACTGCTTCTGCTTCCTCCTTTTCCAGTTACAAAGTGGAAGTGTTACTTCCACTATGCACCCGTTGATCACGTGACTGCTGGGTGCCCCTGCTACAGCAGAGCCGCAAGGTCCTTGTAGACCCTGATCAGCTCTGTTAGTGACTATTGTCACTACTGGTTATGTTTTCTCCTGTAACTGGAGCTCCTATGGATGCACCAGCTACAGTGGGAAAGTGTCAAATTTAAAAAAAGACAATGTGAATGACCCTAAGAGGTCTTATATGACATCATGGGTGACTTTGATGAAAAAAGAAATAGTTAGAAAAATAAGTTTTAAAAAATTACTGAAAAATATATACATAAAAAAGAAAATGACCCCAAACCAACACCAGCCAAAACAGTCGCCGTTTGCGCCCTGAATCCAAAACTATACATCAAAATGTCTAAAACAAAATGAGGAACCCATTTCCATACTTTATTTTAGCGTACATTTACTACCGTATATACCGGCGTATAAGGCGACGGGGCGTATAAGACGACCCCCCAACTGTCACCTTATACGCCGGTATTCAGTGGAGAAAAAAAAAAAAATTTTATTACTCACCTCCCCCGGCGTTCTGTCGCGCTCCGGCAGGATGTCGCTCGCTCCGGCAGGCTGTCGCTCGCTCCTCGTCCCCGGCGCAGCATAGCTTTCTGAATGTGGGGCTTGAAATCCCCGCTTCCAGAAAGCTAATACACACGCCGGCAGCCATGACATCATTGAATGGCTGTGATTGGCTAAAGCACACGTGGCTTCAGCCAATCACACTATTCAATGACATCATTGAATGGGTGTGATTGCTAACACGTGCGCCTTCAGCCAATCACAGCCATTCAATGATGTCATTGAATAGTGTGATTGGCTGAAGCCACGTGTGCTTTAGCCAATCACAGCCATTCAATGCTGTCATGGCTGCCGGCGTGTGTATTAGCTTTCTGGAAGCGGGGATTTCAAGCCCCGCATTCAGAAAGCTATGCTGCGGCGGGGACGAGGAGCGAGCGACAGCCTGCCGGAGCGAGCGACATCCTGCCGGAGCGCGACAGAACGCCGTGGGAGGTGAGTAATAAATTTTTTTTTTTTTTACACTTTTTTTTTTTGTATTACCGGCGCATAAGACGACCCCCGACTGCAGAGCAGATTTTTCGGGGTTCAAAAGTCGTCTTATACGCCGGTATATACGGTAATTTAAAAAAACAACTTTAAATGTAAAAAAATTATTTTTACCTTTTTACCCCCCAAAAAACAAAAAAACAGGAAGTCAGTGAAAAGATGATTTTAAAAAATAGCCCTATATATGACAGAAAAAAAATGCAGCAAAAATAATTTTGGTAGCTGAAGGAAAATAAATAGGGCGTTAAAACCGCCACATGGGTATAAAACAGCCTGGTCCTTAAAGGGTAGGTAGATGGACTGATAGCACATGTGCACCCATGGAGGCCAGGAAACTGACAGTGTCTGCCGTGGATCTCATGGGGTATATGACTCTGGTGGTAAGGGGCGCTGCAGGCAATGACCAGTGGCCATCACAATGAGCAAGTCATGGTTCTATGAATACGGAATAAAGACGGTCCTAATCTCCCCATAGGTTGTTAATGTAAGACACAACAAGAAGTGGAATGAGCTACATTGTAAGACAAATAAAGAAATGTAGATATATGACGATTAGAGATGAGCGAGCACCAAAATGCTCGGGTGCTCGTTACTCGGGACGAAATTTTCCGCGATGCTCGAGGGTTCGTTTCGAGTAACGAACCCCATTGAAGTCAATGGGCGACTCGAGCATTTTTGTATATCGCCGATGCTCGCTAAGGTTTTCATTTGTGAAAATCTGGGCAATTCAAGAAAGTGGTGGGAACGACACAGCAACGGATAGGGCAGGCAAGGGGCTACATGTTGGGCTGCATCTCAAGTTCCCAGGTCCCACTATTAAGCCACAATAGCGACAAGAGTGGGCCCCCCCCCCTCCCAACAACTTTTACTTCTGAAAAGCCCTCATTAGCAATGCATACCTTAGCTAAGCACCACACTACCTCCAACAAAGCACAATCACTGCCTGCATGACACTCCGCTGCCACTTCTCCTGGGTTACATGCTGCCCAACCCCCCCCCTCGCACAACGCAGTGTCCACAGCGCACACCAAAGTGTCCCTGCGCAGCCTTCAGCTGCCCTCATGCCACACCACCCTCATGTCTATTTATAAGTGCGTCTGCCATGAGGAGGAGCCGCAGGCAGACACTGCAGAGGGTTGGCACGGCTAGGCAGCGACCCTCTTTAAAAGGGGCGGGGCGATAGCCCACAATGCTGTACAGAAGCCATGAGAAATATAATCCTGTGCCACCACCATCAGGAGCTGCACACGTGGGCATAGCAATGGGGAACCTATGTGCCACACACTATTCATTCTGTCAAGGTGTCTGCATGCCCCAGTCAGACCGCGGTTTTTTATAAATAGTCACAGGCAGGTACAACTCCGCAATGGGAATTCCGTGTGCACCCACAGCATGGGTGGCTCCCTGGAACCCACCGGCTGTACATAAATAAATCCCATTGCATTGCCCATCACAGCTGAGGTAACGTCCAATTAAATGCAGGTGGGCTTCGGCCCACACTGCATGCCCCAGTCAGACTGGGGTTCTTTAGAAGTGGACACACGCAGTTACAACTCCGTGTGGACCGACAGCATGGGTGGCTCCCTGGAACCCACCGGCTGTACATAAATGTATCCCATTGCAGTGCCCATCACAGCTGAGGTAATGTCATGTTTAATGCAGGTGGGCTTCGGCCCACACTGCATGCCCCAGTCAGACTGGGGTTCTTTAGAAGTGGACACATGCAGTTACAACTCCCTGTGGACCCACAGCATGGGTGGCTCCCTGGAACCCACCGGCGGTACATAAATATATCCCATTTCAGTGCCCAGCACAGCTGATGTAACATCAGCTTTAATGCAGGTGGGCAAAAAATTAATTGGATTACACTGTAGGCGAGGGCCCCAAAAAATTGGTGTACCAACGGTACTAATGTACGTCAGAAAAATTGCCCATGCCCAACCAAGAGGGCAGGTGAAACCCATTAATCGCTTTGGTTAATGTGGCTTAATTTGTAACTAGGCCTGGAGGCAGCCCAGTTAAAATAAAAATTGTTGGAGGTGAAAGTTTCAACGCTTTAATGAGCATTGAAACGTATAAAAATTGTTTAGAAAAATTATATGACTGAGGCTTGTGGGCCTAAGAAAAATTGCCTGTTCGGCGTGATTACGTGAGGTTTCAGGAGGAGGAGCAGGAGGAGGAGGATGAATATTATACACAGATTGATGAAGCTAAAAGGTCCACGTTTTTGATGGTGATAGAGAACAATGCTTCCATCCACGGGTGCAGCCTACGTATTGTTTGCGCTAGCGACGGCTGGACAGTGCGCTGAGAAACATTGGTGGATGGGGCCGAGCACAGCGGAGGTGAGGGTGTGGGGGCAGGCCAGGAGACGGTAGTGCCTGTGTCCTGAGAGGGGGGTTGGATCTCAGTGGCAGGTTGGGGCACAGGGGGAGAGGCAGCGGTGCAAACCGGAGGCGGTGAACGGCCTTCGTCCCACCTTGTGGGGTGCTTGGCCATCATATGTCTGCGCATGCTGGTGGTGGTGAGGCTGGTGGTGGTGGCTCCCCGGCTGATCTTGGCGGGACAAAGGTTGCACACCACTGTTCGTCAGTCGTCTGCACTCTCAGTGAAAAACTGCCAGACCTTTGAGGACCTCTGCCTCTGCAGGGTGGCATAGCGCGAGGGGGCGCTTTGGGAAACAGTTGGTGGATTATTCGGTCTGGCCCTGCCTCTACCCCTGGCCACCGCACTGCCTCTTCCAACCTGCCCTGCTGCTGCACTTGCCTCCCCCTCTGAAGACCTGTCCTCAGTAGGCGTAGCAAACCAGGTGGGGTCAGTCACCTCATCATCCTGCTGCTCTTCCTCCGAATCCTCTGTGCGCTCCTCCCTCGGACTTACTCCAATTACTACTACCTGAGTGATAGACAACTGTGTCTCATCGTCATCGTCCTCCTCACCCACTGAAAGCTCTTGAGACAGTTGCCGGAAGTCCCCAGCCTCATCCCCCGGACCCTGGGAACTTTCCAAAGGTTGGGCATCGGTCACGACAAACTCCTCCAGTGGGAGAGGAACCATTGCTGCCCATTCTGGGCAGGGGCCCGAGAACTGTTCCTGGGAGTCTGCCCGCGTGGACCCATTAATTGTGAGATGAATGTGGGGATGCCAGAAAGGTGCCTCTCTCCTAATCCCGCAGCAGTCGGCTGCGATACACCTGGATCAGGAGCTTGGCCTGTGCCCACACCCTGACTTGGGCCTCCGTGTCCTCGCCCGCGTCCACGTCCTCTAGGCCTACCCCTACCCCTCAGCATGCTGTATTACCAGTAGTGCAGAAACAGAACGCTGTAATTAAATGTGCCGCTTATTGGCCTGTGGTTGGAGGCTGACTTCCCTTACGGAACGCACAGCAGAGCCAGGAAACAATTTTGCGCACGCCTGTAGTGAGACGTAGGTGCGTATGACTGAGTTAGTGGAATTCACAGCGCAGAAGCAGTCAAGTGGCCAAAGGCCCGTAGTAGGCCTTAAGTATTTTGCTTCTATTTTTTTAAAATGCTGAGCTGATACAGCAGACAGATACTGTAGGCAGCGTATAATATTATGTATACTCTTTCCCTCTGGCGGGATGACGGCGATCATGTAACAGAGACAGCAGATCCAGGAAACAATTTTGCGCAAGCCTGCTGTAACGCTTAGCTGCGTATTAATTAGGACTACTACCCCCAGCAGATAGATACTGTAGGCAGCGTATAATATTATGTATACTGTTTCCCTCTGGCGGGATGACGGCGCTGATGTAACAGAGACAGCAGATCCAGGAAACAATTTTGCGCAAGGCTGCTGTAACGCTTAGCTGCGTATTAATTAGGACTACTACCTCCAACAGACACGCAGTAAATTGAAGACGGTCACAGGCAGCCCAAATATAGTATTTTTCCCCAATTTTTTGGAAAAAGCCCACTGCCTTTATAGCCTGAATATCTCTTTCCCTGCCTCACCAGTACTGGCCCTATACTCTGTACAATGTCTGCAGACTGCAGACGCAATGCTCTGCACGCCCTATATACAAAAAAAAAAATTGTGCAACACTGCTAAAAGCAGCCTCAACAGTACTGCACACGGTCAGATGTGGCCCTAAGAAGGACCGTTGGGGTTCTTGAAGCCTAAAATAACTCCTAACGCTCTCCCTATAGCAGCTCCAGCATCAGCAGCACTTTCCCTGATCTCTGTCAGAATGCATCTGTGGCGAGCCGCGGGAGGGGCCGATTTATATACTCGGGTGACACCTGATCTCGCCAGCCACTCACTGCAGGGGGGTGGTATAGGGCTTGAACGTCGCAGGGGGAAGTTGTAATGCCTTCCCTGTCTTTTTATTGGCCAGAAAAGCGCGCTAACGTCTCAGAGATGAAAGTGAAAGTAACTCGAACATCGCGTGGTACTCGCCTCGAGTAACGAGCATCTCGAACACGCTAATACTCGAACGAGTATCAAGCTCGGACGAGTACGTTCGCTCATCTCTAATGACGATTGAACTACAATGGGCCATAACACACAAGGACTTTGTATCTCCATTTCTTACTTTTAATAATTGACCATCAGAGTCTGCAGTGTCCTCCGCCACAATAAAAGATATTTGGTATAGTGGTCCTATCATTTGTATCTGTTGTAAAACATCCCATAAATGTAGAACAGCATTTTAATATCTTAATCATAACTAGAATGTCATAGATTTATTTACATATATAAAACGGAACATAAATATAGAGATTTCAGTAGACAAGGGTGTATGGCATTCTGTGCCCATTTTTTTCACAGCATGCTGCTTTCCGGGGGCTTGTCCACAACATGTAGGGGGCGCCAGCACTCCGAGGGATAACACGTATTTATATGGGCAACAGGTATATGGCTTGACTCTGGTGAACTAAATCCACAGACACTTCCTTCTGAAGAACCCGAACTGGCAGCTAAAATAGAGAGGGAAGAAAAAAATATTAAAGCTCAAACGGCTGTAGAAATCGTATGGCCTACGCCATATAGCACTTAGTAGATTATAGTTGTGTGAAATACATTGGCATGAGTTTTGGTGGGATCCATTAAAAATGTAATGTAGTGTATATGAGGAAGTACCAAAAACTGGGGCATCTCCAAAATGGAGAAACATAGTTTAGCCATGTTGGGTTTTTTATGAGAAAGAAGGTTCCAGAAGTGTCCGGTAAGAGCTCACCAACATCTCCATAGGGATTATTACACCTATTCTGCTGAGCCAAATGTTTGATACTGTGGGGATCAAAGGTTGGCTGAAGATCTCTTGGCAGACAATGCATGTATATTGCCAGCTTTAAGCCACGGCCGTGTGAGTAACTTTGTTACTCCAATGTTGCACCATCACATCTCCTATTCATCTTCCAGCATTGGAAGTTGCTGATGATGCAAGATTAGTAAGTCAACCCACCTCATTGATGATCATTTCTAGCTGCGAGTGCAACATGATAACAAAGGTAATCATATAGATCTAACCATTACGCAATACTTTTTCAGCCATTAGTTGACATATCACTGAAATATGAGGTTTACCCAATCTGTATATTGGAATTGGATATTGAAAGGTTCTTTCCTACCATATGATGTTTGGTTTTGCATTTGTCTACATTAGACTCACTTAGGAAAACGTTGGGTTCTTTATCATTGGAGGGCTCAGCCTTAGAGCATCTCCATGGCGGCTCCGATCCAGAAGATCCGTGTAGGGGGCTGAGAGAACCACGACCAGAAGAGGTGGAAGAGCATCCTCCAAGAGATACAGCACTGCTAGCACTGCTCCGAGAGCCTACTGACATAGAGCGAAGTGGTGGAGGGGATGTTGGGAATGATAAATTCATGGAAGGGGAAGAAGAAAGATTTTCATCTAGTGCAAAAAGAGAGATATAAAGGAGAAGTCCATGTTACTGTACATTAAGTGATTAACATAATGCTTCACACTGCTTAGACTGTATAGGAAATTCACACAAATTATATTATCCATTAGTGACTTCAGTACCTCCATTGCCAGTCAGGGGAACAGCTCTACTGCTAATGGCGGCCTCGCTTGGCTGGATGTCGGTGAATGGCTTGCATCCCAAACCAGAAAATGCTCTTTCTAGTCTACGCATTTCTGCACAAGAAATATAGAAAAACTAAGAAACCGTCCATATAGAATACAATTTAAAGTTATCACTCATCCATAGCACTCTTCACAGTGCTGCACCGCCCTATGTCTCTTCCCTCATCTCTGTCTACCACCCTACCCATGCTCTCCAGTCTGCTAATGACCTTACATTAAAGGCCCTTTTACATGGAATGACTGTTTGGCGCAGAAAGCTGTCCTAAGGATAAACGCTGCTGTACTTTAATACAGGAATAATAAGACACTCAGTGAATGCAGGTGGAGCAGGCCGGAAATCATTTTGGACCGCCCGCCTCCATACAGTAAACAGGCCGTCATTCATAGATGAATGAATGTCTGTTGACAAGTTTTGTTTGTTGTGAGCTTTATGCCTGCACGATCCGAATGACAAATAAATTATCATTAGTTATTCAGATCCTGCGGGCACTGAATGATATCGTTCAGATTCATGCAATCCAGAGAGAATTTGAACGATAATCATTCAGTTTAAGAGAGTGCTAAATTCCTCTTTGATCCGATCCTCCCACTCCTATCTCCAAGATTTTTTCTAAACTGTACCAGTTCTCTGGAATGCGCTACCCTGGACAATCAAGTTAATTCCCAACGCCCACAATGTTAAGTGTGCCCTAAAAAACACCTCTTTACATGTTGCCTAATGTAACTTTTCTCCATTTACTGTTTCTTTCCCCCCTTCTCCCCTTTGAAACCTCATGCCCTCAAGACATGACAATAAATGGTTTTAAACGTGCAGTCATGGAGGCTATAGTAGTACCCTGTTGTACCGCCTCTAGCTTGGATGCAAGAGCATGGAGGCATCTAGGTTCCGTTTGGTATCCTGCAGCATGTTGGTCCACGCTTGCTGTAACTGAGCCTTTAGATCGTACAAACTCCTAGGCTGTCGAACTTGGCATCCCAGATAGTTCTATACATGCTGTATTGGCAATAAATCTGGTGGCCAGGCAGGCCAAGGAAATGTGGCAATGTTGAGGCGGCATTCCTGTGACCCCCTTGTGTGTGTGGCCGAGCAATATTAACCCCTTAACGACCAATGACGTACCTGGTACGTCATGGAGCGTCGGGGTATGTATGAAGAGAGGTTGCGTGGCAACCTCTCTTCATACAGTGCGGGCATCAGCTGTTTATAACAGCTGACACCCGCGGGCAATAGCCGCGAGCGGCCGCGCGGCCGCTCGCGGCTATTAACCATTTAAACGCCGCTGTCAATTCTGACAGCGGCATTTAAATCCCCCGAACGATGTTCGGGGGTCCCGCGCGGCCCCCCCGCGGTGAGATCGGGGGAGCCATGCACGTATCATGGCAGCCGGGGGCCTAATGAAAGGCCCCAGGGCTGCCTTAGCAGACTGCCTATCAAGCCGTCCCCGTGGGGTGGCTTCATAGGCTGCCTGTCAAAAAGCAGTATGACGTAATGCTATAGCATTACGTCATACTGCAGGAGCGATCAAAGCATCGCATCTTAAAGTCCCCCAGGGGGACTTCAAAGTAAAGTAAAAAAAAGAATCAATAAAGTTTTTTTTTAATTGAAAAAAAAAAAAGTTGTAAAAGTTTAAATCACCCCCCTTTTGCCATATCTATTATTAAAAAATCTAAATAATAAATTAAAAATATGTATTTGATATCGCCGCGTCCGTAAAAGTCCGATCTATCAAAGTAGCACATAATTTTTCCCGCACGGTGAACGTCGTCCGAAACAAAAAATGAAGAACACCAGAAATGCACTTTTTTAGTTACCCTGTCTCCAAGAAAAAACGCAATAAAAAGCGATCAAAAAGTCATATGTATTCCAAAATGGTACTATCAGAAACTACAGGACATCCCGCAAAAAATGAGACCTTGCTCAACTACGTTGACGGAAAAATAAAAAAGTTATCGCGCGCACAAAATGACGACAGAAAATAATTGAAAAAATTTTTATGTATTTTAAAAAAAAAAAAGAGGAGTATAGTAAAAAAAAACCTAAACAAGTTTGGCATCGTAGTAATCGTACCGACCCATAGAATAAAGTTATCATGTCGTTTTTGTTGCCATTTGTGCGCCGTAGAAGCAAGACGTACTAAAAGATGGCAAAATGTCGTTTTTTTTCCATTTTACTCCACTTAGAATTTTTTAAAAGTTTTTCAGTACATTATATGGTACTTTAAATAGCACCATTGAAAAATACAACTCATCCAGCAAAAAACAAGCCCTCATACAGTGACGTGGATGGATAAATAAAGGAGTTATGATTTTTTTAAAGGGGGGAGGAAAAAACGAAAATGGAAAAAGAAAAATGGCCGCGTCATTAAGGGGTTAAGCTGGAAAAGGCCTCTTGGAAGCTGCCATGAGAGGAACACATGTGGCTGCAGGATGTCCTGAACATATCGCTGAGCTGTCATTGTTCCTTGTACCACTACTAGGGGGGACCGACTGTCGTATGCGATGAACCCCAGTCCAACACACTAGCAGGGGGGCAGTGTGCCGCTCCACAACAAAGGCAGGATTGATATGCTCACCCCTATGTCTCCAGACACAAACACAGCTGTCATCAGTGCCTAAACTAAACCTGGATTCGCCACTGAAGACATCCCATTCCGCAGCAGTCCAGTTTTGTTGTTCCTGACACCACTGCAAACAGAGGAAATTGTGGGTGGCTGTCAAAGGCCGTACATGTAATGGGCACCGTGAGACCAAATGTCCTTCAACAAAGCACCTGGAAATGGTTCCCAAAGACACAGGGGCCTTTAAAAATGGTGCCACCTATCTCTGGATTGCGGACAATGAAACAGTTGGAGCTGCTTGTGCTTTCCAGACGATCCTCTCTAGTGATGGTTTGTCAAGGGCACCCTGAGCCCAGTCTCCTTGTGTTCGTGTCCTCATGTAAACAATGGTCCTGACACCTCCTAAAAATCTGGTCAGAACGCCCCCGGTGGTGGGCAATTTGTCAATAGAATCACCCAGCTTCTTGCATTCCAAAAACGTGCCCCTCTCAAGCTCTGGTAACGGAGTGAAATTTCTTTGATCGCCTGCGTCGTAGAGGCGTCTAGTGGTCAACAAGTGGAACCATTTTTAGGGCCTCAGGTGTCAAGACTGTTCATCTAATCACACCACAACTCTTATCATTTGTATATCTGACTGGGATGTAACTACATTCCGAGTATAGCAGCCAAACAACAAGTCCTGCTGGGGGCTTGATTTTTTTTGACAAAGTGTAATAACTTAGTAATGGTTCATGCACTTCTATCATGTAAATGTCCACTCCCAACATCCTATATTGGGGATGTTCACAACTCATGCAAATTGCCAAATACATATGAAGATTACATTGCTTATCATATAAGGTTGCAGGCCTGGTTGTGTCCAATGAAGAATTGTTATGTTTATGCTGCCCTGCTGCTATACTTGAAATGGGATAAGGGGGCTTATGAAAATGTATTATTGAAATATCAAATATTTACTGGTAAGTGCTTATGTGATTTGCATACATGTTGTCAGGACATTTTGTACAGTGAACTAGTTTATATTTATACTGTCATAAATTATTATAAAATTAAGTTTCTACACCGCAGAGCGTTACTTTCTGGATCCCGCCAACATGACTTTCACCAGCAAGAGAGCATAATTTTGTGCTACCTCCTCCTCACCTCAAGAACAGCATGTGCCTGGGTTGCTTATATGCTAAATACAGCTCTGACATGTCACAGAGTGGTTTTCTGTCATATGTGCCACTTGTACAATTGACAAGTTATATTTATTCTAGTAAAATGGGCCTTGTTCTTTCATACAGCTCCAATATAATCTTTCAAATCTCAGTGTACCCAGTGCCATAAACTGTGTAGGACTGTCACTAGAACATACCCAAAATGTCAAATATAAAGCAAAGTTACACTAACAGCCAAAGCTTTTGTTAGCTTGAAGCCCAGCTGGACTGGTGGTACGTGTTAAGGAGGTGTTTCCTGGGGGCGCATCTCATCAAAGTTCTGTATAAAGGGGAGGGGATACGGTACCTAAAATATCTGGGACTTTGCAAGTTTTCTGGCCTGGCTCAAAATATGAGAAAATGGAATTTCAAGCCAAAATGGGTAGCATTATAAGACCACTCTGGCAACAACACATTTTTCCATCCCTGCCCCAATCATTCGATTACCTTTAACACTCCAGAGGTCTCCTCTGTGTATTTCAACCATTTCCATGCAGTGCACTTCTATCTGATACTTATCAGACGCCATCTTGATGCTACTTCGCTTTCACATCAATCCCATGATGCATTAGCACAGCATTAGCTAGAGGATATACCATTTTTGCCTGCTGACTGGACAGTTTAATTATCACTGCCTTCTATATTCACTAAAATATGCTACAGATTAAAAGTATACAGTCAGGAGGATGAGCTGTGATCTCCTCTACTATAACTGTGTGACAGGAGCTATATGATCATCATCAGTAACTGTGATAGGAGTGTTAGTATCACCCTCTAGGCAGTTTCTGTGGTAGAGTCTATTTAATAACATCACACAAACTGAGAAATTGACTAGAAAGTGAACACATAAACCCAAGTAAATCTTAGGTGGTCGGAATTGACATCACATGACCATCTGAGGAGAAAGAGGCTGAGACTTTCATATAGAAAGGAATAACTAACCAAGCTAATATTACCCTGCTTATATATACTGGAGGCATAATGAATGAAAAAAAGAAAATCATCCGGATGGCCCTTTAATATTGGTCGGATATAAACAAGTAGATATGATGCAAGAAGATAATGGTAGGGTTCTTTTATCTCAAAGGTACCAAACACATGGAACTCAGATCTACAAAGAATATCCTGTTCACCATGCTGATGCACTCGTCTACGAAGTCGCTGTGTTGCTAAAAGCAGACAGCTCTGTACACTCTGCAATGAATTCAAAGGAAATTGAATGGTGCCTGCAATACCAACCTGGGCCACTGCAGCGTATACAGAGCTGTCTGATTTCAGCAGCACAGCAACTCTGTGCAACAGTACTTCTTTTCAAGGGAGGTTTCTGCCTCCCTTAGCTCACCTTAGGACATCTGCATTGTGGTTTGACAAGTGTACCACCCCAGACCTTTAAACAGCAGGAGTCCTGGGAAGCAGACACCTACAGATCAACTATCGATGGCCTTTTCTAGGGATAGTTCATTAATAGTTCAAAGGTGGACAACCCCTTTAAGGGTAAAATAACACGCAAAAGATTTTTCCAGAAGTGTCTATGACTACCCCATGTGCAGAAGTCCATGTGCTAACCACTAAAGCAATAGATGAATGGAATTGATTTGCAATTACAAAAATGTCAACAACCAATCTGCGGCATGTGATTGCAGCCTAATTGGTGAATTGACCGCTTTATTGGGGAATTGTATGGGGTGTCCATGATTTTGGTAGTTTAACTAATTTCCAGAACAAACAGCCATGACTACAGTACATGACATACCCTCCACATTGTTTACCTCGATTTTTAATAGCCTGGTCCCAAAGAATCTTCTGCAGGTCCCCAGTCCAGGCCTCCTTGACATCAGGAGAGGGAGCCTGAAAAGTATACGTGTCCTCCAATTTCCTTCTCCGAAACCAGATCTCAAAACAGAGTCCACTGCCTCCCAGTGTGTGAGTGAGACCAATCTCAGAAGTCTAAGCATGTGAACAGAATAAAATCAAGTCATTCAAGAAAATTCTTTGATAGTATAATTTGGTTTTACCAACTTTAAAGATTAAACTCAGGACATAAATGGAAGGATCAGCTTCTATAGGTTACTCTTCTATATCCAAAATCGTATTCCCTTGAGATTTCTAGTGCTTTCACAGGAGATTATTTCCAGATCAAGGCAACCAGACAGCATTTTTATGAGCCATGAGTCTACATCTTTTACTGGATTCTGCTTCTTCCAACAATGGGACTGTTTAACATGCAAACTCCAAGATGGCTCATGAATATGGTACTCAAGATTCATGGACTGGACTTACCATAGTGAGAGGATATTTGAGATCCCCAAAGAATGAGATTCCAAGTAAGGATGAAGATATAACTGATAATGATCACCCAGAATGTGATGACTGAAAAGAATGTCAAGACTTGCTTAAAATCAATCTGGACTTCTAGTCTTTAGCTTTCCAACCCCAAGGTCCAAAACATTCCCATTTAAGATGATGGGAAACTTTAAATGTATGTTATATAAAAGATGAATACTCAGTAGAGATGAGCGAACACGTTCGGCTCCGCCCCTTTTTCGCCCGAACACCGAACTTTGCGAACACTTCAGTGTTCGGGCGAAAAAGTTCGGGGGCCGCCGTGGCAGCGCGGGGGGGTGCGGCGGGGAGTGGGGGGGAGAGGGAGAGAGAGAGGGCTCCCCCCTGTTCCCCGCTACTGCCGCCCGCGCCGCCGCGCATCTCCCCGCCCCCCGGCGGCACCCGGACACTTACGCGCGAACACTGCAGTGTTCGGCAAAGCCGGTGTCCGGGTGCGGATGTGTCCGTAACGGACACGTTCGCTCATCCCTAATACTCAGTAAGGTAGGACTTAGGTCAAAACCTGGGGAAGATACAGTAATGGGGCAGGGGTCACCATAAGAGGAAGGTACACTAGTGGGGATATGGGAGCTTTAAGGCTTAAAAGGAGGTATGTAGCGATGGATGGCGTCTGTTTTGTAGTGAGCAATTAATGGGGCTCCAGCCCACCCTCTCCTATTTTAATGGATTGCTTCCTCATGAGCTTACCAAAAGGGTTTGGATGTAATGTTATGGAATGACCATGCAGTTTTTACACCAGTTTTAGTAGAGTGGTCCTTGAAGTTTCTATCTATGGTTTTGGGGGTTGGGGATGGAGCAATGAAGTTCTGGAGTCCTCAGTCAGTGGTTGACTACAATTCTGTAGTTTTCTTAATGGCTACATCCCAGTCACCAGAGTGTGGTTATGGGACGAGAAAGCTGGCCAGAGCACCCCCAGGAGTAAAGAAACCACTATAGCAGTGGTAGCATGCAGATGTGTCGTTTTTGTGGGGCCAATGCTCAATTGGTGCTGCCACCCTAATACACTGGTCAACCAGAGGTCATGTTAGTGTGGTTTACTGAAGTAAAGAGGCAACAAAAGGAACTGAGACTGGTGGATCAAAAGTCAGTAAGGCCTATGGTGTTGATTGAAATAGCACTTTATTTTGAATTAGTAGGTAACACGTTTCTAGGTATGTAGACCTCTTCATCAGACAGCATTTTGTTAGTTCCTCAGGGTCCAACGCTCGTCTCTAAAGATTCGAGGGCCAGTGGGGGGCGGGGAGCGGCGGGTGAGAGCGGGTTAGGAACGGAGGGGAGATCTCTCTCTCCCCCCCCCGCTCCCCGCCGCAACTCACCTGTCACCGGCGTCGGCCCCCGAATCTTTAGAGACGAGCGGGGAGATACTCGGCTAAGGCACTAATCGCTCGAGTAATGTGCCTTAGCAAGTATACTCGCTCATCTCTATTCAGCATCTGTGGTGGGGGCTGAGCTTTACACAGCTGTCTTTACTTCAATATTGAGGTGTGGGTGTAGCCAATAGAATCCATTCCTGGTTTCGGGTCATTAATTAAGGTGTGTAGTGGGTTTAGCAATGGAAAGTGTCAACAATAACACAAGTTACATGCATGCAGTATTTAGTGATGAGGAAGAATGACCATTACCTTGATGGATTGCTTGTACAGATAGATCTCTCTTCCCGATGCAGCCTTTTTGGTTTTACTAAAAAGAATCAGATCCTTGAACAGAAAAACCCTTCTGAGGCACTTTCTCTTTCTGTAGAAGATCACAAACTCTCCTTGGCGCAGTAGTCGACCTTGTTCCTTTAGGTTCACCTAAAATAAAATACGAAGAAAATGAACATGAAGTAAATAGAATCAAATAGTGAAGCTAAACGTGTCACCTAAGATCCTGCAACATTGAAGACATCTACATTTATTAGAGTGGAAGAAGAACATTCACAAGATATGTGAAACCTCTCAGCTGTCAGCTACAACCTATAATCTTTAGTGATATTGCAAGAAATCGACTAGATGTCACATAACTGTCTTGCTTATAATGAAGGACTGCCACTAACTTGCATCCTCTTAATGATTTCCATGTATTTTGGTTTAGTTCATGGACTGATAATTACGCAGACCGAATTATGCGGAGAATTATAATTATACACATAAATAATACTGCACACAAATACTCATGGAGGAATGGATAAAATGTACCTATAATGTCTAGAAACTTAAAGTGGCTCATCAACAAGCACTCCTGGAGGTTGGGGAGTCCACTTCAGGTTTCCGACTGCACTCCATCTATGTAGCTATATAGTAAGAGTTCAACTTCAGATCTCAACCTGGTGCCTTTCGAATTTATTCCCATAGATTTGATTTCTGTCCATGGTTGGTAATCTGGAGGTACTATGGAATAATTCTGTGTTTGACCAATAGTTCAGACTCTGAACCAAAGTTGTACATAGAAATAATGGGGCCCCATAGTAAAAAGTAAAATTACCCCCACCTATCCCCCCAAAAATTAGTTCTTATCTCCTCATCCCTCCTTCGGGGTCCAGACCTCATGCAGTAACAGTGCTACTTTTTCAGACACAAATAATAATAGTGCCCCCTTTTAGGCTCCATGCAGTGACATTGCCTCTTCTTTTGTATCCCATACAGTAATAACAGCCCCTTTGTGTTCCCCACAGGGATATAATGCCCCTTTTATACTCTGAATGTAATTGCAAATGAACAAAATATTTCCAGAATGCATGCTACCTTATCTAGAGGGCAGCTGTAAAAAACGGCATCAGAAGGCTCAGTCCCAGTAGACCACCACCTCCACCTGCTGCTGCTCCGCACCTTGTGTGCAGCAGCTATATGACCAGTAACAGTAAAGTGAGCTGTCCCAGTAATGCAGATCCCACAGAGCAGGCTATGACAGGGGACTCTTCCCTGACTCTTCTGTGCAGCTCCTCCGCATGTTCATGTGAGGAGATGATATTCAACTTATATTGGCATCCTAAGGACACTGATACAGTTTAAGTGGTGAGGCTGCCAGGGTAGCCTGGTACAAGGTGCACCATTTGCCCTATAGTTAAGTGGCCCTGGATAGGCAGGTGTACGACAACAAATATGTGTTGTGCCAAATTGCAAGCAAATGATGGGATGGGATAATACACAGGATCATTTATCCACAGGTGCCCCTGGCCCATGGGTCCCATAGCAGCTGCGTGGCCTGCCGCCATTGGTGGTATACTGCTAATCTAGACCCCTTACCATGTACATCTACATCAAACATTGCATTGTCCTGATCATTGCTGGCCACCTTGAGAGTCCTCCTCTGTGCAGGATGCCAAGTGCACTCCAGCTCTGCTCCAAATTAAGATACGTAGATCATTGTGGCCTCAGCTTCAGATCTTGAACCTGGTTCTTTGCTCTACACAATGGCACTACACAGCCATAGATTAAGTCCCTGTGCATAAAATCTGTGTGCATCATGCGACAATGCATCTGACATAGTTGCCCAGGTCCTGGAGACTGAATATCTACGTCAGACATGGGATTATTCGTGCTAATGAACAACGAGTTGTGTGCTTGGACATTACTTGGAGCACCAGTGTTGAATTTGGTTGAAATTTGCTAGACTTTGCACTGCATGTTCATTTCAAAGATTCTTGACATCCTCCTCTGACACCTATCATTGATGGATTGTTGAAGTCTACAGAATACATAGATGTTTTTCCCTTTATCGCACCATTATTGGCATACTCTCAACATCATTGCACAAGAAAACTTCACAAGATTGGGAGAATCAGTGAATCCCACAGGTAAGCTGATCACCCTCTGAAGCGATTTCCCACAAGGCTGGCAGTTTTTGGAACACTGACCCCCGCTGGTCTAGCACTGATAACCAGGCCTCATTTGAAGCTGTTGACTTTCGTATTCTAATGTAGACTCACACTGAAACTGATCCATGGAAAAGTTGCTCACTTGATGCTATGCTGTACTTTGGGGTCATGTGTCAATAATTAGTTTCATACCTGCATCAGGGATTCCACTTTCCAAGAACGTTTAGGGAGCAGGAAAGGGCAATCCCAGTGGCCAAACGGCTCAGTCTTAGGACAGAGCCAAACAGCGCCGATCAAACCCCATTGGCTATAAGGGCTCCCACCCACTAGCGTTTTTTTCTCCACTGCGCTGCGAGAGTAAGTGAAAACTCTCGCAGAGCAGTGCGAGAAAATCGCTGCGATATCGCTGCGATAGTCTTTTCAATGGGGCCAGCGGCAGCAGCGCTAGCCCCATTGAAAAGATATGGAGAATGCCACAGACCTCTGCCACAACTGTGACAAGTGTCACAGCTGTGGCAGAAGTCAGCGGCATCCTATCCCATTGCTTTCAATGGGATCGGCACTGCTGCCGATCCCATTGAAAGCAGTGGTTTCTGACAAGCCCTGCAGAATGATTATCGGAGAAGGGCTTGAAATATAAGCCCTTCTCCAATAATCATCAAAAAGTGGTTAAAAAAATAATAAAAAAGTTACTCACCTCTCCTGCTGTCAGCCGCGTCCTCCACCGGCTGGCTCCCCAGCACTGCTACTGAGCTCTTTCAGCAGACGGGGATTTGAAAATCCCCGTCTCCTGAAAGGGCTGTGCGGATTGGCTGAGGGCTCAGCCAATAGCAGCTAGTGCTTAGCTATTGGCTGAGCGCTCAGCCAATGGCAGATAGCTCTTAGCTATTCATTCATGAATAGCAATATCTTAGCTATTTTTAAATCCCCGTCTGCTGAAAGAGCTCAGTAGCAGTGCCGGGGAGCCAGCCGGAGGACGCGGCTGACAGCAGGAGAGGTGAGTAACTTATTTATTATTTTTTTAACCACTTTTTTATGACTATCGGGGAAGGGCTTATATTTCAAGCCCTTCTCCGATAATCATTCCGCGGGGCCTGTCAGAAACCACTACTTTCAATGGGATTGGCAGCAGTGCCGATCCCATTGAAAGCAATGGGATAGCATGCCGCTGACTTCTGCCACAGCTGTGACAGAGGATTCCTTCATCCCCGCGGTCCCTGCAGGGATGAAGGAAACTCCTGCCACAGCTGTGACAGCTGTGGCAGAAGTCCGCGGCATTCTCCATATCTTTTAAATGGGGCTAGCGCTGCTGCCGCTGGCCTCATTGAAAAGACTGGCGATGTCGCAGCGATATCCCAGCGATTTTGGGATATCTGCCTGCGTTTTTCTCGCACTGCGATGCGAGACTTTAACTTTAGAATCGCATTGCAGTGGAGAAAAAAACGCCAGTGGGTGGGAGCCCTTAGGGATACATTTTTGTGTTGGATGTGCGACAGAACCTCCAGAGGTAGATGTGAAACCACCCTAATTTCCATACAGAGAAGATCCAATCATGAAAGGACCAGCATCTCTAATAAAGTGGCCATTTAGTATATACAACCATTTTATAATTTGTTGATTATATGTCTAAGTAATACAGGAAACCGCAGAGCTTTATTTTGCTTGAGTGCTAAAACAATTTTGCTGTTCCCATTCTGCTAAAATACCTACGCATTGCCAACAACATCCCAATAATTAATTTCCAGTTGTCCGTCTGACAGGGGGAGGGAGAGAACGGCCCGCGAAAGCCCAGCTGTACTTATTCCAATTTTAAATTAAAGCAATATATCTGCAATCTCATATCATGGGCGCAGAGCGGTTCTGGTAGCATGCTGCGTAGCTAAAGGCCAGCTCTTCTGGGACTGCGCAGTTCAGACAAAACCCATTCAGCTGCAGAAGATGCTGATGTTAAGATCTAGTGACAAGTGACATGAAGTCAGTGACAGGAAACACATTGGGTACATGTGTAGCATATTTGACACTTGTAGTTCAGTCTGTTGAGGGACAGGAGACTCTCGGAGCTGTTTGTACAGGAATCAGTAGCCTGGTTACCCCCTGTTGACCTCAGTCCCTTTCTCCCAAGCCTGGGATTTCTCCCTATTGTAAATGATACTCTTCCACAGCAGCTTCTATCTAATCCTGTACTTTGTCTCTGTCCCCGTGTGATGTCTCCGCTGCGCCCCAGTCCATTGCTGCGTGTATGTGATTAATCTCACTCCTCCTTCTGTCTCCCACCGCTGCGTTCCGAGCAGTTACGCTCACTCCTCAATACGTCTCGCTCTCCCTAATGTCCCCTCTCGCACACTGGTAATCCACTTTGACTCTAATAGCCATAAATGCTTTGACGTTCGTGATATTACATCTTCCTTGCTACATTTCACGGGGAATTTAAAGCCTGTCTGTCACCTATCTCCTGCCATCTTTCAAGGGGATGTAAGGAGCAAATCCTGCATGACTAAACTTTCGCTCAAAAATTCTAATTAGCCGCAAGGCAGGAATATTTGCATACAGGCTGTGGAAGAAAACAGCATATTTAGAATCCCCGGTTTACTTGGCGGCTCTAGGTGAGTGCTGATAATAGGAAGCTGAAGTTGCATCAGGATCACATAGAGATAGCAGCCAATAAAGGGTGCAGAATTGCTATGCGGCACAAGATAGTGGCACTAAATTTGCATTGCATTTGAATTCAAAGGAAATCAAAATGATATCCATTTGCTGTATATACTAAGGGCGCTATTACGTAAGCACTGTTAATGCTTGGATAATAGCAATAATTGCCGGGCCTGCGCTTGCAGGTTCAGCCCGGCAATTGTTGGGAAAATGTATTCATTCAGATGAGCGATTTTTGGACGTGTGAAAAAATCGCGCTGGGAAAAATAGCACAATTTTATATGCTGCAACAAAAGATTCTTTGGCCAACATATACTGGAAGCTTCCATAGAATTCTAGGGAAACTGAAAAAAAGGGAGGGGAGGATGTTACAGGGTGTACAACGCTGGGAAAAGAAGACAGCTGGGTTTATTTAAACATTAGCAGTCATTCTGAGAATTTCTGCCGATCAAGGGATATTCGACCTGCAGCGTATTTTTAAAGAAAAGTACCGTAAAATGCGCAAATATGTGTGCAACAGATTCTCTGTGGATTTTCCGCTGGGGAAAACGATCCACGTTCATATACCGTTGTAATGGGTACCATATAACTAAATTAGCCGTGTAGTCTAGGACAGTATTTTTTAACTCCAGTCTTCAAGAACCTCCCAGCAGGTCATGAGTTGAGCATATCCTATAGAGAGAACAAACATGTGGCAATGTCTGAGGTGCTGACAATAATGACATCACCTGCTTGATACTACGGAAATCCTGAGCAGCTCATCTGCTTGGGGGAACTTGAAGTCTGGAGTTAAGAAACATTGACCTCGGACGTGCAAGGACTTATATTCATGATTAAGAAAACTGGGAAATTCTCCAATTTTCCAGCCGCTAAGCACATATCCATTATGTAAGATACCAGAAAGACACATTGTAGGAGAAATCACAGAAATGTATATAAATGTCCATAGACCACTGCTGCAGGCCGCAACATTCTTGAGCACTACACCTCAGTAGCATCCTTAGGCCTCTTTCACCTGAACGTCACTTTAACGCAGAGTAGGCGCGTTAAAAAAATTGCATCTAAAAGAACCAATGGTTTCCTATTGGTTCTTTCATACAAACGATTTTTTGATGCGCCTAAAAAAATGGTGCATCAAAAGAGTTTTTTAACGCCAATATTTCTCTGGCATCAAAATGCACAACGGAATTGAGCATGCAACATAAGCGCTTGTGAATGAACCTATTGAAATCAATAGGTTCTATTCACTATGTATTGCGTGCATTAATTTTGCATGTGCAAATATGGTCATGTGAATCTGGCCTTACTGCTGGAGATAGCCCTGATGGTCACCACTGAGACACCCTACCCCGATTAGACAGTCTTGTTCAGGCAGGGTTTATTGAAAGGGATTATCTTTGTCTTATTTCTTACATCACAGTCCTGAATGTCGTCCATGGCAAGGAGGTCATTCCCGTGACGTAGCTGGAATCTGACAACCTCCTGCGCATCCTTCAGCTCTGCCTCTCTGCTGCTTTGCCCTTTGCACTCCCACTCCATGTCCTGTAGGAGCAGACTATACTTGCTGATACGCTGGATGGGTTTTAGAAGATAGGAGGAGAGATCCATCTTGTCCCCCAACTCCTGTTGCTTCCTCTGTGAAAACACAAATTTCCGCAAATATCAACTTAAAGGCTATGTACATCTTTATTTTCACTTAAATATATGTATTTGGGGTTGACAATCATTTTTGCTATGATGTTTAATTAAAAATGTTGCACTGTTTACCTTCTGCAGTTTCTACATATCACTGTATACAAACATTGCAGTCTAAGGCCTCTTTCACGCGAGCATATATCGGCCCGGCCAATATAGCACTCAGCGTTTTTACGTCGGGCTCAAAAGATAGTCCTGTAATTATCTTTTGGGCTGGAATACGTTGGCTGCTGCATGGGCTCCTATGGGAGCCAATGACAGCAGCCGGAGAAGGGAGGTGGGAGGGAGTTTAGCAGCATGACTGCTAAACTCCCGCCCTCTTCTCCCCTCCGGCTGATTGCAATGGGAGGGGGCGGGAGGGGGGCGGAGGTAAGCACCACTCCATCCCGTCTCCTTCCATTGCTGGCTGCGGACAAGGGACGGGCAGGGCTAAGCCAAGCTCCCTCTGCCCCACCCCCTCCCATTACAATCAGCTGGAGGATAGAAGAGAGGAGGTGATCTGGTTAGGGGGAGGGAAGGGGAAGTAGCAACAGCAATGTGGCCTCGGCATATATGCGCCGGGGCCCATTGCGTCTAAATGGGCACACAAACGTTAGATTTGTGCACCCGTTCATGAGTTTTAACTGCTCAGATCGTAGCGTATATTGGCTGGCCATGAAAACCTGACCGATATATGGCCGTCTGAATAAGCCCTAAGTCTGAATAGGAGATCTGTTAGTGCGGCTAAACTGCCGACTCAGGGTACCTTTACACAGTAGGACTATCTTATCAGCGACTATCGCTCCTATGCTTTACACAGGATCGATAGACATTCAAGGGAATGGAGGTGGAGCAGCCGGGAGTGTACCGGCCCACCCGCCTCCATTCACAGTAAAGAGGAGTCGCTCAAAGTTTGAGGACTCCTGTTCACACGGCCTGACAATCACTGGGTTTTAGATCTGCTAAAAACAAAGTAACTCAGATGGGTAAGCGATTTTTAACTCAGTGTCCAGTTGGTGTACATGGGGCGATTATCGCCGGAATTCACTGTTTCAATCGATAATTTATGTGATAATCACCCCGTGTAAAGGTACCTTTAGTTTTTAGCCCTTATCTCTCCTCTGCTTCACTTTTTATCAGCTAATTTATAACCAAACCTTGTTTTGGCCATAAAGAATGATGGGAATATACAGGAGAGTAGAGAGTAGAGGGAAACTAAGCTTAGTACAGTTTGAATGACAGATCGGTGCATACACCAACACATCCATAGTCCCCCATTCACCCTCCCATCCTCCCAGCATATGCCCCGAAGGAAGGCTCTAGCGCGGTGTGAACACAGCCAAGCACAGTGTGTCAGGTGCTGCTGTGAAGGACCAACAGTGACCCAGTCTTTCCACTGATTGGCAGATCTGACCCCAATTAAAGGGGTTGTCCCGCGAAACAAAGTGGGTCAATACACTTCTGTATGGCCATATTAATGCACTTTGTAATGCACATTGTGCATTAATTATGAGCCATACAGAAGTTATCAGAAATTTTTCACTTACCTGCTCCGTTGCTAGCGTCCTCGTTTCCATGGAGCCGTCTAATTTTCAGCGTCTAATCGCCAGATTAGACGCGCTTGCGCAGTCCGGGTCTTCCTCTTTTCTCAATGGGGCTGCTCGTGCCGAAGAGCTGCTCCTTGTAGCTCCGCCCCGTCACATGCCGATTCCAGCCAATCAGGAGGCTGGAATCGGCAATGGACCGCACAGAAGCCCTGCGGTCCACCGAGGGAGAAGATCCCGGCAGCTATCTTCAGCAGGTAAGTAAGAAGTCACCGGAGCGGGGGATTAAGGTAAGTGCTGTCCGGTTTTCTTGTTTAACCCCTGCATCGGGGTTGTCTCGCGCCGAACGGGGGGGGGGGGGGGGGGGTTGAAAAAAAAAAAAACCCGTTTCGGCGCGGGACAACCCCTTTAATGCTAAATCCCAGAAAACCCATAGTCACACAGCCATGTACAAAACGGGCCCAAAAAACACTGCACAGCACGCAGATCCATATAAAAAATCAGCCCTCTGAAGACCAGCCTCATAGGCTGCTATAGGGCAGGGTGCTTTCCACGTATTACACAGACAGCACATGGCCTCAAGATATGACCGTGTCATTGGGCTCTTAAAAAGATTCTCCACCTAAATTTTTTCTTTGAAGGGAACATGTCATCGCCCATAAGTTCAGTGTAAACACGGCCCATGATTGAACGATGAACGAGAATTTGTTTGCTTGCTTACATATCGTTGCGTAGAAACAGTGTTCGTTTAGTCGTTCACATGTCTCTTGAACCTGTCAGTGAAAACATTAAGACAGTCTTGTAGCTAGGAATAACCACCTCATGGCTTCAGTAGTTTATATATGTTTGCCAGATCACTCTTACCCAATAACCATCCTCTCTTTGGCTTTCTTAAGTCAAGTGACAAACTGTCAACGGACAGAGAACAGAGAAGGACAAAGACCGACAACACTGAAACCAGCCTACCATCCAGCCTTCCAACCCATCTATCCATCTCTTACTTCCAGGAGGTAAAACAATGTAATATACATATTATCATAGCTAATATGTTTCTGCTTCCACATGAAGACTTTGTCTTGACCATACCTTGAAGTACGTTGACCCGTGTTCCTGTAGTAGTCGGTCAGACTGAGGTTTGTTCTTGCTGTAAAAAGCATAAAGTCCAAACTGTTCCTTCTGTAACGTAAAACAAATCAGCAATCAAGTGTGAATTTAATGTGGGATTCTATCATTTTAATTGAAAATAGCAGCTCGAATTTACATAACTTACCTATATCACGCCCAATACCTGAATCATGCTGATTGCATTCAAGCATAACCACTTAGTGGCAATCCTTACAAAGCCTGACACTTCCAGCACTGATTAGATGTATTAGACTGTGGGGGGACACGCTCTACTGACAATGGGAATGGTAACACTCAGGTGTCAGTTTATTGCTACATTTGCTCCAGAGCTGTTACTTTATGGCAAATGCCAGACCCTCGTAATACAAATTAGTGAAATTAAGAATCCTTGACAAAAATGTTTTTAAAATACACTTACATGTTTCAGAAAGCAGCGTCCCACGTGACTCGGGTCCCTTCTGCAGCTTGTAAGTTCCTGTAGGAAAACATGGCTGTGGAATTCATAGAGTTTTTCCAAGTTTCCGAATACGGCAGCGTGCTGTCCGCGTAGAGCCGGAGGGAGATCAGGCTGATCCATCTCACTCAGGTAGTGGGACAGGACATAACCCAGCGAGCACACGTAGTCTCTCTCTGTAGTGAGCAGCTCTTCCATTATTCGATGGAGCTTACTGAACAGGAATTGAATCAAAGATGTTGGATTTACTGGCAGGAAACACATTTTAAATACAGGGGGTGGACAAAAATATGGAAAGACCATATAAAATGCATGGGATTTTAATCATTAGCACTAAGTTGCCCTTTTAGCCCCTGCTTGGCTGAAGGCTTTCTCGCCAAATTTGTGTTTACTTCACCTCTTGCCCTGCTCTGAGTGTTTTTGAGAGCCAGCTGGCAACAGCAACCGAGTGGCTCAAACCGCTGGCCAATGGAACCTTGTTGCTTGGGCAGATGTTCACTTCTGCCCAGTAACATCTGTGTCATATTACCTCCACTTAAAATCGGTCTCCACATGTCTTATTGAAATATGATTTATAATCAAATTTAAGGCATGTATTTTGTCCGGTGTTTCCATATTTTTGCCCACCCCTGTATATTCACCGATTCTTCAGATTGACTTAAAAGTATTAATGATTATTAGCCAGTAAGTAGGGGCCCATTAGCACAAATAACTTTGTAGAATGCCATCCTTATATCTCCTTCAGAGCTCATCTACACAGCAAAGTCAGCGGAAAGCCTGTATCGTAGGGACACTTAGAGTCCTTACAGGACTGTGTTAGGGGTTGTAGAGCATTGCTTGTATAATGGCTCTGTAGGGCATCCTATTCTCTTCTTAAAGGATTGGGCTAACCATCAGAATACAAGAGTATCTTCTAGTAGACCCAGGATCTTACACAATAATAGGCTCTAAAGGTTCAATTAAAGGGGTTGTCCCGCGGCAGCAAGTGGGTCTATACACTTCTGTATGGCCATAATAATGCACTTTGTAATGTACATTGTGCATTAATTATGAGCCATACAGAAGTTATAAAAAGTTTTATACTTACCTGCTCCGTTGCTGGCGTCCTCGTCTCCATGGTGCCGACTAATTTTCGGCCTCCGATGGCCAAATTAGCCGCGCTTGCGCAGTCCGGGTCTTCTCCTCTTCTCTATGGGGCTCCGTGTAGCTCCGTGTAGCTCCGCCCCGTCACGTGCCGATTCCAGCCAATCAGGAGGCTGGAATCGGCAATGGACCGCACAGAAGCCCTGCGGTCCATGGAGACAGAGGATCCCGGCGGCCATCTTCAGCAGGTGAGTATGAAGACGCCGGACCGCCGGGATTCAGGTAAGCGCTGTGGGGGTTGTTTTTTTAACCCCTGCATCGGGGTTGTCTCGCGCCGAACGGGGGGGGGGGTTTAAAAAAAAAAAAACCCCGTTTCGGCGCGGGACAACCCCTTTAAGACAATCTGGAGCGGACTTTGGAAGCATTGTCTTTTTCACTAGGGTCTATTCTTATGGGGTGACTAACAAGTATATTATTAGACCTTCTCGATGATGAGCTCAATGATGACAATAAAGTTTATGAAGCAAATAAAACTGATTGTGTACATGTTCTGGATAGATAGTTAGTGAGCCATCATAATAATTTCTTCTACTGGGTCTGAGGAATCTGAAAGGGGTACTAACTTTTCAGACAAGTTAGGCTCATATGATAGCTTTTGTGTGTTTCATCAATCTTGTAATATACTTTCATTAAAAAATATTTTTTACCACTATAAATCAAATTTAAAGTGGCTTCCACAACAGTTTCCCTCCTACGCCTTTTGCAATCCCCTGCCTGTTGTTAGGTATTGACATTCTGTAGTTACCCAGATAGGGGAGTTCCTATCTTCATAAGTTGATCCCACAGATCTTATATCCGTTTGCACAGTGTATTCAATCTCCACAATGTCTACCTCTCCTGCCATTGTGTATTATTTATTATTTTGAGTTTACTAACAATTTGGCCAGAATGTCTCTGAATATCCAACTCTTACAATCTTCCTGGGAAAGCAGAAGGGCAGACATTCAGATATTGCCTTCTTGCTCTTTGGACAAGAGACAGAGCAATGCAGCATGGGAAGTGAGGGAAAGGACGTACAGGACAGTAAAGTACTGGAACAATAGTAGGCTTGTGACACAGACCCTGTCTGAGAATGGTTTGAAAACAGCACAGTAGCAGAAAATTGGGGAAAACCACGTGAAATCAGAACTTAAAAACATGAAATGGGGTGCCAACAAAAGAAAATGAGAGCATAAGGAGAACCTGGTTTATTTTAGAAAACTTGTTGAAAACTCAGATAAGCTTTAGGGTGATTTCACATCTGCGCTGGAACCTTCAGTTGGAGGTCCCTTTGAAAATCCAGTACAAAATACTGAAAGAAAAGTGCTGCATGCAGTAAAATGCCAGGCTGCTGAGCGGAAACCAAACAAATCCCATTATAGTCAATGGAGCCCATTCAGTACTGTTGTGTTCTGTCATAAGATGAAGCCGTTCGGCCCGAGGGTTCCCCTTTCCTGCTTTCCGAACAGACCATGTGAAACCATCCTTAAACTGATATTGCCTAGAAGCAATACTTTTAGGGGAAAATATAGATCTTTCTGTTTGATTCTTGTGGAAACCATGAGAAAGAATCCTCTATAGAATCAGAGGCACTTGAAGGTGCACAATGGGCATGTAGGAAACTATGTGCACCATATTATAGATTCATTCAACACTAATCCATAATACTGATATATGGATTAGGCATTAAACAGCAGTCTATCTTCAGTTCACGCTTAAACAAGCTTTAGATTTGTGTTACAAAAAAAATACTAATATAGAATAATATTCCAAATGTTGCATCTTCTATTCCATTTATGTTAAGAGTCCTCCAAATTCTTTATTTCTCAGCTGGGAAGAAGTGACTTAATTTGGTTTTATATATATATACTCGTGCAGGTAGCTGTTTGCTATCTCTCCCGACCTGCCAATATGCATGCACACTCAGGCAATCGTACATGTGTTTTGTATGTAGTGAAGAGAGAAAGCTGCAGCCACATATTAGGGCAAAGACTTATCTCCTGAAAACAAAGGGATCAGACAGTTGGAATCCAACTTCTGATCCTTATGTCCTCCAACATCTGCCATTAGGGAAGAGTCGGGAGGCTGCCATACGCTTAAGATGATCGTCCGGTACTGTTAAAATCAATGGGTTCAGTCATTTATATCTAATGTGTATGGCCACCCGTAAGGCAGCAGAAAAGTTACAGTAGGTTCACTTACGCAAAATTGAACTGTATTGCCCAGTCATGGTCCCTAGATGATTCAGTCATGGCTCTTCTCATCAAAGGCAAGCGAGAGGTAAGTGGCTCCATAAGTAGCAAGGGAGAAATGGCTGAAGAACTTTCTGAGGAGTAATTGGAACTCGAGTCTCCTGTTGAGAAGCTGGCATGCCTAGAGAGGACGCACCTTCTACCTGGTTGCTTCATTTTACTACTGTCGCTCTGAGTTAGAATACTGGAGTCATCGCTGTTGGGCCTGCTATAGGATACCCATGTGAAGTGGTCTGTATTTGTTACAGAGGAAGGCTGTACCGAGGTTGGCCCAGGAAGCTTTGGACTGGGAGTATGTAAAATCTCTAGAGCCTCATTGTTGGAGTTTTGAGTCATCAGCTCAGTGCTCTCTAGGTCAGACCCATTGTTGTTCTTGGTTTCCTCACTGGTAGAACATCCCTGGGAAATCAAAGATTCTCTTGCTGATCTTGCATTTCTATGACTTCTGGGGGCTTTAAGAAACAAACCCATGGAACCAGCATGGAGACCAAAACTACAGCAGTTAATAATTGTTGATTCTGCAGATCTCATGCTGCCTCGAGGTCGGAATTCGTCTTCTTCCTTTCGGCTTCCTTGCGCTACTTCACTTGAGAAATTCACCACATTGTCCTCTAATGTTAATAAGGGAGAAGACAATGTGGTATCCTTGGACCAGGTTAAGGCTGCGATCTGTTCATCTTTACACTTCTCTAGAGTTTCTTCTATAAGTTGCTTAGCTTCTTGACATTTGAGCCAGGTCTCATTCCAAACAGTCAGACCTCTACAGCTGCTCAGTTTGTAGGATTCTTCTTTCATCTCTTGAAATGTGTCATCTGACAATTCTTCTGTTAGTTTCTGAAGGTAGGTCTCTAGGCACTGCTGCGTCTCTGGTAGGCAAAGCTTCTGTTCGGCCATCTTCAATTGTTCCACATAGCGGCTGCAGCTCACGGTGAGCTGTGTGATCTTGTAGGAGAGATCGACCAACAATTAGAAGTAGAACACGATATAGCTGATGACTATGCTGATATGGTATATGATATTTTATGGTATACCTTGTCACAAAACCTATAAAGATTCAGAAGCTTCTCCAATTCTTCTTTTTGCCTTTCAACATTCATATAGAAACTACTTAGTTTGGTCTGGAAGGCTCCTCTTGTCATCTTGAATGAATCCATCTCTGGAAACATGGACCCACTGAACTTATTTGCATCATCTAGAAGGACCAGCCCGTGATTATAATGCACCTGCAAGTATAATGCTTTAATGAGAAAAATGGGTACATAGATCCAATAGGTCATTCACGCATATGGTTTAGTGCTAACAACAAATGCTGAACCTGTACTTGCAGCTTGAAATTATGGCAAGTGCCAGAACAGTATGACTACTAGCAGTACTCTGCATGCGGTAACTGAGGCTCCCCAAACATGTATGGGCAGCCTCCTTACAGCTCAAACTAAATTGAACCATTTTTGGGATCAACGGTCCATTGATCAAATGTAGACGTTTGGTAATAGGTAGTCGAAGGAGTCTACTGAATACACATTTTTTTATATTTATATGGAATACTTACTGTTGCTTGCAGAAAGAATTCCTTAAACTTTTTGTAATACTTCTCCAAAATTTCCAAAGACCATTCCATAGTGTCCATTTCATGCAACTGATTTTCACCATCTCCGTCTAGCCAGCAGCTGAGCTGTGGGTGCAAACGTGGCGTTAAAGGGCATGGTTAGAAAAACGTGGCTGCTTTTTTCCAAATATGGGTCAACATGTTGTACAGGATATTGTTACTCAGACCCATTCATCTTTAAGGGGTTGTGCCAAGAGTATAACTTTTGTTCATTGGCATATGGGCATAATGTACTATTGGCATATGTACATCACAGAGTGGGGTGCTGTTCAGTATAGGTGGCTTTACATGTATTAAGAGAGATTCCTGTTCTGGTAGAGCTGCTGTCTTGGTAATATTGGATGGCCATTCATGTGAATCAGCTGTTTGCCCAAGACCCCACATTCGGGGAGGGGTTGTGCATCTTGACAGAACCCCTTTAATGGTGCTGAGCTGCACTACCAGACCCATGGCCAGTTGTGGCGCTGTTCCCCAAGAAAAATAGGCTTATTTTCAGGACTTGCAACCTAGAAGAAGCCAGTGGGCAGTCATGTGCCATACACTGTGTACATGACTACTTAGCCAGTCACAGGATGCAGTGACTATGGAAGAATTACCACTGAAGCCTGTGATTTTCTGAGTGGTGTCGTGCACAATGAATGACATGTGACCTCACATTGGCCTCTTCTTGAAAAGATGGGGAGTCCCTGGAGTAAGTGAGTATATTTTTTCTTTATTTTACACTATTTAAACCTGTAAATTTTTTCTAAGTCACGGAACATCCCTTTAAATGTGGAGCAGGTACATTATTATGGTATTAACTATTTAAATGCATTTATATTGATAGTTCCTTCAATTGGTCATTATACAACATAATCATAATTCCATTTATCAAAATATTTCAAGGCTAATTCTAAGAATTTTTACTTTTCTTTCTTTCTTTTTTTTAAAAAAGGAAGCTGTCATCAACTATGAGCACCATAAATAAGAAGTTTGTATCAAAGTTGTTTTGGAGGGGATGCCTCATGGCAAGCATAGAAGTCCAATTGGTGGCAGTCCAACTTCTGTAACCTCGGAGGCAGGAGTGTAGCTAAATGGGCTCATGGGCCCGAGTGCAAAAGTTTATCTTGGCCCCCCCAACTTCTCTAAACCCACTTAGGATAAGTCACCCATAGGCTATAATTGGATGACCATACATCACTGGAAAAAAATCAATAGAAGATGAAGTGACAGCTGTTTCCTGCATCCTCCTTACCACTTCTTTCTAGCAATCTGCTGGCATCACAGTTTTTGGACTCTCATCTACTGGTATATCCTAGTGACAAGCCTTCAATATCTGATATGGATGAAATTTGTATCTTGTAGTCCTTCCATTGCCTATTATCATATTTTTAGCTTTGTGCCGAAATGACTGCACTGCACTGAAATGTCAAATGCTGGCTTCAAAAGGAAACTGTCAGGAACTACAAGTACCTTAAACTAAGTTATGGTGCTCATAGTTTAGGTGATGTGGAGTCTAGGGATCTCTTTTCGTACCTAACTCTTCCCCTGTTCCTGCGGTGCCAAGTTTTCTTTGGTTTTTCATTCACTGGTGATATTTCTGTTACTTACTTTACGTATATTTACCTGGTTAAATTGTTTTTCTAACTCCTGGATCTTCAACATTGACTCCAAAAGTTCCAGTCTGCGGTTGGACTTCGTGACTAGAGCATGCACTCGTTCTTCCAAGTGGTTGTACATCTGCACAGCTGACTCCACTGCACTCCTAAAAGATTAATAAGGAATAACTATTTCACTGGTGACCCTTCTACTAAATGTGCATATCTATCATATATACTTATTTTAAAGGGTTATCTGGCTACCACTTGTTCTCCTATCATCTGCATTCACATCCTGAGCGCCATGATGCTAGGAGTTCGGGAATGTGACTGTGGCATTGAATGTCAATGCCAAGTAGTATACTTCAGTTTATTGTTTTAATGCAGTCCAGTAACTGAATAACCCATTTAACCCCTTGAGTGGCACGCCCGGAGAATTTCCGGGGACGAGCTCCACTGCTCATAGCAACATAGCCCGGAAGATTTCCGGGCTATGTATCACAATGGGAGCTGCAGAGCACAATGCCACAAGCTGTGACAGTGTGCTCTGCCTGCACAGACCCACACAGAGCAGTGCAAGGGCTTTGAAAAACCAGCAGAAGGTATTGCCGACATGTCGGCAATGTCCTGCTTTGTTTACAGGTTGCCATAGAGACCATCGGCTTGTCAGAAGCAAGCCGATGGTCTCTGTGGCAGGGAGAGCTGGTTGTTAGCTGTCAGAGGACAGCTAGGTACTAGCTCTTACAGCAGAGATCAGAGAAAACCTCCGATCTCTGCTGTGTTAACCCTTTACATGCTGCAGTCTATGTGACTGCAGCATGTAAAGGGCTGTCACTGCAGCATGTAAAGGGCTGTCACCATCGGACCCCCGGAATGTGATCAGGGGGTCCTGATGGGTCCCTGTGGAAGTCCCCTAAAGGGACAAAAAAAAAAAAAAAGTAAAAAAAAAAAAAAAAAAAAAAAAGTTAAAAAATTATTTAAAAAATTAAAAAAAACACTTGTCTCCCTTTACTTTGTAAAAATCAAAAATACAATCACACATGTGGTATCCGTGTGCGTCGTAATGACCCAGAGAAGGAAGTTAATACATTATTTAACCCCTTAATGACATGGCCCCTTTTTTTCTTTTTTCCCCATTTCTTTTTTTCCTCCCCCCTGTTTAAAAAATCACAACTTGTCCCGCAAAAAACAAGCCCTCATATGGCCATGTCAATGGAAAAATGAAAAAGTTATGGCTCTTGAGACGCAACTGCAAAACTAGTTGAAATTCAATGATTAGACCATTTTAAAAAACCTGCCCTGGTGGGCACGACAGGGTGGTAGGAAACCTGCCACTCAAGGGGTTAAAGCCATATGCACATGGCAAAGTCTGTAAGCAGCACATGGAGCCATAAGCAGTCTGTATTCCAATTGAGGCTGTGAGACAGGAAGGGTATCCTTTCTCCTTAGGGAGAGCATTTAGTATCTAGTAGCTATGAGGAGACTTATAAGGCCATGCATGCTCCTCTGGGAAATTTATGCAAATCGAAAGATGGAACAATGCCTCTACAGCGACATCTATTAAGATCCATTTACACGTGAAGATGATTGCTCAAAATTCATTTAAAAGATAGGGAGAAAGGTGGTCTGTTCTCTGCATACAGTCCCTTTTTCTGCAGCGGGGCTGCAAGCTGAATACAATGTAATCAACACTCCCCATGGAGAACATAGCATGCAGTCCCTGCTATCAGATGGATTTTATGCTCACCTAGAAATTATCGTTCAGCCAAAGAGTGAAAGATGGGAGCATTTACATACATTGATTATTGATCAAATTATGACTTTTGAGCAACTTTTGAGCAATAATCGTTGAGTGTAAATGGGGCTTTAGAAGGCAGCATTCCTGCAAGTCAATGTGTGACCTTTTCACAAGTCTTTAGAGGCATTGTTCCATCTTCACATTTGCATAAATTTCCAAGAGGCTGTGAGATAATGACCTCCATCTGCCTCCAACATAATCTGCCCAGTCAGGTCCATAGCTTTCTAAGGGTACCATGTTATGGAGTAGTACAACACAGACCCCTAATATGGCCCTCCATACGAGGTGTAATTCTCACACATCCACATCAATCATGTAGCAAAGAATTGCATGCCGTCTGACCCATTATCTTATTGTTTGAAATCCTTTAATGGGATTGCTTTAGTAATAATATGGTAATTTATAACAGTCTACTAATAATAACCTTTAGTCCAACATAGTCCACAAGGTTTTCAATTAGGGCTCATGCACTTAGCCATATTGTACAGAGCCATAACATGGCACACCGAAGTCTATGGGGCTGCATTGTACCTCTGTATGCCTCCAATTTCATACTAAACCCCGTCGTTTTACAGTAATACATAATTAGTAGCGTAAGGAGGCACAATATGGTGGAACAGAGAGTGTCAATGACTCCATAGTAAAGGAACAGCATGAGGCTCATAAAGAGGTTCACTGCGGCACAATAAGTATAGCAGAAATAACTAACCATATAGTCTGTTACAGTTCAGCCCCAAATGCTTATTTAGTAGCTTGCAGCTGTGTATATACTTGCCTATAACTCATGCATTTCATCCATATGCACAGAAAGCTCGGAGAACACTATGTTGCAAAATGCATTTCATAATTGGTTATTTCAGCCCTATTTATGGTCTGACGGAGAACGCCAGTATTTATCTGCAGGTCTCTGTACTACTACCATTAGCTAGCAGGCACCATCCTTCTCTACACAAAGTATATGCTGACCTTTAATGTGAATGTTGTGATCTGGATTGATTTGCCTAATTGTCCTTTCTTTACATCCAAGGACTCCAGTCTTGTTTTATTATCGCTTTTAAGTACATAATGTAGAATTTTATGGATTCTCCTTTTCTATGGCTCATGAATACTGCACATCTGCCAACCTTGTAAACCGCCATAAACCTCTCGATGAAGATTTCCAGACTGAATTCTAATGTTCTTTGGTTTTTGAGACATTATACAGTAAGAATATTTACTTCATTTTGTGCATATATCCAAAGGAAAAAGCACTTGCGTCACGATTGTAACCCAGTCCATTTTTTAAAGGTTTAATAACTTTTCTATTGTCTTTCTCGTATAGCATATCTGCTAACAGTCCGATTTTTCATAGGACTATCCATTAATTCATCCCCTCAAAAGATGTGGCTTGTCAAATTTGCACAAAATATAGCGTGTCCTTAAGCAGAGCGGGTGGAAACTAAATGACCCGTGATTTGGTATATAAACCCCATTTTCCGACAACTATATCTGTACGTGTAATGTGGATGAGTGTCCTGGTCTGACGGCGGGTCAACTGATTGGCTATCGCTTATCACATGAGCAGCATTGGCAAATCAGAGAGCAGGTATAGTGCATTAGTAGACTAACACTACCAATCACTGTGGGGATCAGATAGTCTGAAGATTCTCTTGGCCATCTTGGGCGGCCAAAAATGGGATCTGGAACAGGCAGATAAGAGGGATGGCAGAGATCAACTGCAGGTTATATACCCAACTCCGGTCTTGGGATAGAATTTTTCCCAAGAGGGTTGCTTTAGTGCACACCTAATTCAAAAGTCAAAAAGATGGATATCTAAAGAGCAAAGATCAATGATCAGATACATCCATTTCTAATTTCACTGCGTCTAAGAGCAGATAAGGGGGTGCAGAGAAGAGGGGTGCTGGAACAGTAAACACGGGAAATCATTGTTGAAGTGCTGCCTACGGTGAGTGCCTACTACAGCCCTCTAGCATCCGGAATCTGCTGACATCCCAGATTTCATTCTCTTTCCAAAGTATCTTTCTTTTGCATAAAAAACAATAAATTAGGAAATTGGTGCCAGGATCAGAGAAAGAACATGGAGGGGAAACCAATACTTATACACACCCTTATGTCATGGGTGAAATACGCAGCTCTGTAATGGATAGGGCACTCACTGCTATTGCAAGAAGCACCTGCTCTCATTTACATTTTCCGTAGCACAGGCACAAGAAAAAAGGGGAAGCTCGCCAAAATCTTTAGTTTGGGCATCTCTTCACTTTTGGAATAAACAAAAGAAGAACATACTGATACTAAAAGGCCGGAGAATTCTGAAGACATGAAGGCCGGCTTCACATGGGTGTTAGTGTATTTACGCAGCATTTGAGCTATGTATTTGCGCAACGGGCGCTGCATTTTTGGGCGTGTTTTACACATGTAAAAAACACACCAGCATGCTCCCATTGATTTCAACAGGCAATAAGTTTAATATATGTTATTTTCGTGCACATGCAAAATATGATCATGTGAACGAACTGATTAAAATCAATGAGTTCTATTCACTGTGTATTGCACGCGCAAATTTTGCCCACGTAATACGCAGCGCAAATGTGTTAGCGTGAATAAGCCCGCAATGAGCAGTATTTAACACCTAAAAGTCCTCGGTGAGTGTGAACGTCCCTTATTCCAAGTCCTACTAAAAGCTTATCCGTGCTGTGCTGCAGTGCCACCAAGTGGTGGCCGATGGAAACATTTGAAAAAACGTCCTTTTTTCAATTAAATATGCAAAGTATTTGCAAAGGTTCTTAAGTAGAAATGCAAATAGCAAACTGCTAACCAAAGCGGAGGATCGCATGACTTAAAGGGGGTTTATATTGAGGGGATTATGTGATTTGGAAAATCCATTTTCATATACCCCATCAGCGGTTACAAAAAAGTTTCTCTTGCTCTGGAGGATGAGTCCTGCTCTGCTTAAGGCCAATTATGGATTCCGTTATGAGGGAAGGAATACCTAATCCTGTCCAGAATGGATCCATCCCATTGTCATAAACTGCCGAGTTGGGGCTTTAGGGGTAACTTCACCTACTACAGAGGGTTGGGCCGGTGAAACCAGTGGAGCAGCCTTTACTACCAGGACTGAGATCTCCATGTGCACTGGGGCTTGGATGTTGATGGGTCATGGTGGCTTTACTTATGCAGACAGGTAGCAGACTCATCAAGCTGGTTCGGGTCAGGTTACATCCGGTTTGGGACAATGGTGGTCCACCATGAATTCAACTCTTGGCATAGCAGCCCACCACATACTCCTATTAGAAGTCTGCAAAGATGATTTCTTACTTATATTGCTGCTCATAACGGTTTAATAACAAGCATGGAACAAACAGTCGGGCGCAAAATATTCTAAAGACCGTATACGAACCGTGTTCTATATCAAGTTTGTTATAACAAAGCAGTTTGAGTTGTAATGATATTCCCGCAATGTCCCTGATATAGAATGTCTGTCAGCCATTGCACCTGTCCACCAGATCTATCTATCTATCTATCTATCTATCTATCTATCTATCTATCTATCTATCTCATATCTATCTATCTCATATCTATCTATCTCATATCTATCTATCTGTATCTATCTATCTATCTCATATCTATCTATCTATCTATCTATCTATCTATCTATCTATCTATCTATCTATCTCATATCTATCTATCTATCTCATATCTATCTATCTATCTATCTATCTATCTATCTATCTATCTATCCATCTATCTATCTCATATCTATCTATCTATCTATCTATCTCATATCTATCTATCTCATATCTATCTATCTGTATCTATCTATCTATCTATCTATCTCATATCTATCTATCTATCTATCTATCTATCTATCTATCTATCTATCTATCTATCTATCTATCTCATATCTATCTATCTATCTATCTATCTATCTATCCCATATCTATCTATCTATCTCATATCTATCTATCTATCTATCTATCTATCTATCTATCTATCTATCTATCTATCTATCTATCTATCTATCTATCTATCTATCTATCTCATATCTATCTATCTCCATCTATCTATTTATCTATCTATCTATCTATCTATCTATCTATCTATCTATCTATCTATCTATCTATCTATCTATCTATCTCATATCTATCTATCTATCTATCTATCTATCTATCTATCTCCATCTATCTATTTATCTATCTATCTATCTCATATCTATCTATCTCATATCTATCTATCTATCTATCTCATATCTATCTATGTATCTATCTTTCTATCTATCTCCTATCTATCTATCTATCTATGTACAGCGGGTCGGGAAAGTCTTACATTTTTATGTAGCGCCACCACAGAGAAAACAATGAATTACATCTTGTTCATGGGTAGTCTGTGTAAGGGCTTGTTGACGTCTGAATTGAAGGCTCCGTTCGAAGATCTCTACCATTCGGTTTTTACTTTGTCATTATGAGGTTCGGAGTGCACAATGTTGGGGGAAAATTACATTTTTATTTATTTGCGCAAAGCCACAACATAACAAAATGTAAAAAAAAATGTAAGGGACACATTGTATAATATATATATATACACACATATATAATATGTTGTTAGCCAACTAGTCGATCACGACCCTTGGCGATCCCAAAGCTCCCTCCATGTTTTTCGGTTTTGCACTGCTTCTTTCATTTGTCTGATATCCATGCCAGTATCAGCCATCATGTTTTTTGGTGACCAGGTCTTCTATACACACACACACATATATATATATGCCCGACCGCCCCTATCCCAGTTTCAGTCCAGGGTTGTATGCCCAGAACTGACCAAGCGACTATTAACTCTCTCACCTCTTTCGCCCTTAAAGGGACAGGTGATACATAAATCAACTAACAGTGCCTGCTCTGCTGAACCAAAACAGAATGGAGCCTAGCTTTCCCCCTCTACACTATAACGGCCCTGAATGGACCCCATTAAGTATAATGGGGTCTGTCCAGCTGTTGTTATTTTCTCTGGTATTTTCCATGGTGAAATATCCCAGCATGCTGCACCATTTTGTATGAAACTTTAATGGACGCTTCGAACGGAGCCTCCAATTCACATGTCAACAAGCCCTTACACAGACTACCCATGAACACGGTGTAATTCTTTGTTTTCTCTGTGGTGGCGCTGCATAAAAATGTAACACCTGGGATATATCTTTCCATCCAATCTATTTTTATTTTTTTAGAGTAGAAAGCGCTTAATACGCGGTAATGAAAACGCGCTCGGCACCGGGTGGCATTTTAGTATTCACCGCAGTTAGTTCACATCTGGATAACAATAGCATCAATGAAGATATATAGCAGGATGTGAGTTCGGATTCAGATATGTAGGGTCAAATACACCTCAGAAGGATATAGAGCTGCCGGTTCATTAGGAGGAAAGGTAGGCAGATTATTCATCTATTAAGCCCAGTCTATTAACCTCTGATACTGGCAGGGCTTAATAGACGACAATATTTGGCATACCTGGGAGTATTCCCTAGGCTCCGGACTGCCATGTGAACTCATCGGCACCCTGCAGTTATGCCACGAGAGGGTTCAGTAGGGTGTTAGACGAGGACGTCTGGCTGGCTGGATGCACTGTCAACTTTGACAGAAGCATTTTAAGGAATTTTTCACAAAATGAATCCGCTTGGACATTTCAGCATCACAATGTTATCTCTATGGGGCCTGCCTGCTGCTTTAATTCCCACATGGCAATATAGTCCCTCAACCACAGCAACAACACCTTAACCAAATTATTCTGTTACCCCATAAGTGATCTTGGTACAGAAAGGCCAGGCTGGGCCTCTCAAATCTATAAAATGATGCAGACGGGAGCAAATTTGTCGTTTCTGCATCATTTCTCCAACTGTCAATCATACAGGAATTTTATGTATGCCGCTTGGGGTATCTTCCCATATGACAATTGTTACAGTAATGACTGGTCTGTCCGATTCAGATGAATGGAACTGATATTTAGTTGCAGAAACTTGCTGCCAGCATTCCCTACTAATTACAACTGACTGGCAGAGCGGCACACACCCATCAAGTGGCACTGCCAACTGTAGCCAGTTGTTAAGGACACTAATACCTAACAGCTGACTCTCAGTTCTGGTTTTTGGGAGTCAATGTTAGAGTGAAAAGCGAGCGGAGGATTGCCAGAGATCTTTGCTTTGTAGACATGCAAAATGCAACCTAGGAAAAGCTGACTTACTATGCTGGATGCAATTTTTCTTCACTGCTGGCACTTTTCTGATTGGTGTGTGGCCCCACACCCTGCCCAAGTGAACATTGGAATACTTTAGTGACAATTAAAGGAAATGTATCTCCTCTATATTTTTTGTGGCAATTAAAACCAGATATGGAACATTTTCCCTTCCTGATTTGTTTGTATTCACTGATAGTAGATTTTTTTAATTCACATTGTCTGCACATGACTATTGAGGCGGCCATCTTGCCTGAGCTGCAGAGATATGCTTTACAGCAGCTTCATGAGCCGTAAACACAATGGACAGGAGGGGACCTACTGATTTTTGCGGGAGACTGTCCTAGGTATGCTTTGTAACATGTGCAGAGCTTAGTGTGCAGGGAGGGGGAGGAGGTGACCTGTGACCCCAATCTATTGTGAATGGTGGATTCTGTGTTATCTATATAACAAGCCTTTTACCTTTCATAGTAATCTTCCCTGTTTTGAAAATGAGATGACCGCTGAAAAGTTTTCCCAACAGAGCGGTAAGTGTCAGCCTATTAAAAGGCCCAGTGGTCAGTGTGGAAACTGCAGGATATTAGGATTTTTTTTCTTTCTAATGTAAAGCTTCACAAAAAAAAAATTCTTAAAAAAATATGTTTATAATAGAAAATAGATTTTTGTGGTAAAACTGCATACATTGGCCATTGAAAGTAGACAAAGTTTCAATTACGTGCAGCATTAGATCGTGTGTCCTTACCCGTTTGCTCATTGCCATTGTTATGCAAATTAGTCACATGATTTATGTACTGCTTGCTAGGTCTATCTCCCAGGTTGAGAAAAGCCAAAGTAGAAGGGCTTAAACACGGCCAAACATGAATGAATAAAGACAAACATATTGTGAAATGTGGGAATTTTGCTTTAAGAACAAAACTGAACATTTTAGCTCACTGCTCATATGCTGTCCCGAATATTCTCTCAGCTCTGTAATATTAGGTAGACTGCACTCACAAGCGGGCATGTTGTATTACGGGAAGCGTATTAGCAAACTTTTTTTCAGACCTCCTGATTTAGCTCATCAAAGCAACATTTTGTCGCGGGCACACACTGTGAAACACCTGTGATATATAATTTTCCCAGTCTGTAACGATCACTCTCTGCTTCTTCCTCATGGTGTTAAGTGCATCAACCAGTAGTAGGTGTCTATTTTATTAATCGATGCCAGGGTTCTGCAATCCAGGGCTTTTAACATATTTTTTAAAAGAAAGAATTGGTGTCTTTTTGTGTGAGTATTCATAGGATGAAAAATCTACGCTTTCACAGAGGCCATTGCAGCACACAGAATAAACTTACTTGTGAGCTTTGTTGTGTAGAGTGGGTCAAGGTCAACAGAGTCATCTCATTATGATTAGAGGACAGCAGATTTTATGATAGATGACAGCTCTACTGTACTGTGGGACAACAATATATGCAATAGACAAATGTAAGGCTCTATCGCCAACTTCCCTGTCACTCCCAGGTTCACTGAAGCAGGAGCTGTGCTCCAGTTCTTCTTGGAGACGGACACTTTTTTCTGTTTATAAACTTCCATTCAATTTATTTGCCATAGATTCAACATAAAAAGCATATTAATTAGAGATGAGCGAGTATACTCGCTAAGGCACATTACTTGAGCGAGCAGTGCTTTAGCCGAGTATCTCCCCGCTCGTCTCTAAAGATTCGGGGGCCAGCGCGGGTGACAGGGAAGGAGCGGGGGGGGGGGGGGGGGGGGAGGGGGGAGGAGAGAGATCTCCCCTCCGTTCCTCCCCGCTCTCCCCTGCCGCTCCCTGCCGGCTAAGGCACAACTCGCTCGAGTAATGTGCCTTAGCGAGTATACTCGCTCATCTCTAATATTAATATCTGCAGTCATAAAGCTAATTAATGCAGGTCCACCCTGCTGGACAGAAACACAGCGGATGGCCTGTCTGTACAATCTGTATGTTCCTGTATAAGATCACAATGGCCGGCCATTCTGCAATGAGTGCTTTCTGCAGATGTAAAGGAGAGTGCTCATTGTCACTCCCTTACAGGCACTGTTTGTGTGACATCAGCCTGTATTAAAGGGGTTCGAAGGACTTTTACTTGTACTATTAAAGAAGTTGTCTAGTTCCTGGACAATATTTCCCCTATTCCACCAACTGTGCTAAAATAACAAAAGGATCAGTATTTACCCCTCCTCTACCTCCACGGTCCAGTGCTGCAGCCCCGCTGTAGTCCCGGTGTTTGTTGTGGCAGATGATGTCAAGGAAAATCAGCCAATCAAAGGCTACAACATCACTGCCCACTCTCCTGGCATTAGCATTCACATCTGGGGCACCATGCCAGGAGTTTAGAACAGTGACGCTGCAACCTGTCATTGGCAGCAGTGGTTAGGTGCCTTCTGCTGACATCATTGGCCACAAACACTGGGACCACAGTGCGTCTGCAGCGCTGGATCGCAGTTGCAGAGGAGTGGTAAGTAGTGATCCTTTTATTGTTTTACCACAGTTCATGAGATAAGGGGATTTATTGACTGGTAACTGGGCAACCCCTTTAATGACCTATCCTCAAGATATGTCATCAGTAGTTGAGCAGCAGGGGTCTGCTGCTCAGGATCCCCACCCAACAGCTGATCCCTGGTTGTCATTGTAGACAGCACTGGAAGCAGATAGTACTGTCCATATTGCAACATCCCTGTTTGGTACTGTAGTCATAGCTCTTAGTGCACTCAATAGGAGCTGTGCCTGTAGTTCCAAACTGGGCCACTGCAATATTGACAGCGCTATTTACTTCCTGCTGTGAGGGGAGATATTTTTTTTTGGGGGGGGGGGGGACTTGTGATGTGATGCGGATTCTGATTTTGGGGAAGATGTTCTGTTGGAGGCATTTGCAGTGTGAGGGGTGATGTGGTTGTGTTTGGGGGTGATTCGTGATAAGAGGGCAGATATAGTTTTGTGAAATGAAAAATTATGCCAAGAGCAGCTAAAATATGTTTTGCAGCTCTGTAAAATGAAATAATATGACAATATGGCCCTCAACTCACTGATGCTATGTACCCCTGAATGAACGTAACTACAATTCTATACATGGTACATCTGCTTTATGTTTAGCTATGCACTGACACATTAAGCAAGTTGTTTGATTTATAGTTACCTGACATCCTGCGAGCTGTAGAAGCGAGTTGCCTCTTTGCGAAGTCTGGCCAATGTTGTCCCTCCTTCCCGTTGTAAGGAGACTAAACGAGAGTCACTTAACACCACCTTCATAAGCTCCCGGTACTGACCCAATTTCTCCTCTGCTTCCTATGAAGATTCATAATGACATATATATTCAGTAAGTCAGACACGTATCTCACAACTCCGTGTTTAGGAAAAGACAATTACCTTTGAATCCTGCAAAGTGCTGCCTTCACCCAGTTCTTCAATGGCATGCTGAAGTAAGTCGGAGGCCTTCCGGAGGTCTGCTGAGAAAGCATCAAGCTTCTGAAAGACAAAAAGGAAGTTTTCAATGAGAAAAACGAATGACAGATTTGATTAACTGTAGTGCAGCTCTATGCAGAAACAGAACAGTTCTATATGCTATAGAATGGACTGCACCTCCATGCAGCACTGGATGGTTACATCCTCCGAGCATGAGAAGATAGGAAACCAAGGCGCATGAGGATAAAATATGCAAAACAAGAAGAGAGAAAGAGAAAGAAAGTTTGTAAGATGCTTTTTTTTTACTTTTGAGAGTTTGGATGGGCCATACATTTCCCTGCCGTCCATTGCAGGGGAGATTTTGTATAACATGATGACTAATCAAATGTAGCGGTAATGTTTATTTAGGGCACAACCACAATGCCCTCCACGGACGTCACCAAAATGTCAGACAAAGATGTAATAATGTCCGCAATGGACAAATCTATGAATGGATTACATCACTGAAACTTGAGAAACACAAAATACAGGACAGGGAACGCTCTACCGAACTGACTACAGCTTGGAGGAGCCTGCCTAAAAGCAGTATTATCATCCCGACAGGGATGACCCACATCTCGAACATAGAAGACCTAGTCTGTCCCTAGATAGAGGATAGGGAAGGCGAATAAGCCCCATACTAAGAGTATCACCACTAGTAATTAGCTGCAGGCCACCAATGCCATACCAGACACCTCTCAGGCAGGAGAATAACCAGCACCCATCTATAGGCGGGCCCAGAATAAATACACTTCTGTTATGGCTGATTGGTGAACTAAGGAATCACCTCCCTATCCGCCAATCAATCCATGCACCACAGGACTTATTGAAGCATGGAAGTGGAGGAAAGGAACATCAAATACTGAAGGATTCAAGGGACCTTCTTCAGTGACAGGAAACACCGAAGGATGTACATTGCAGACTTAGTCGATCAGTATTAACTGGAATATACGGACAAATGCTCTGCTGGTTCATAGAGGGGGTTCCTTAGTGGGGGATGTCCATACAGATGTGTCCTTTCTTACCTTTATTTTTGACTGGATATAATCCGATATGTGTGTCATGAGATAACCAACTCTTCAAGATTACAAGATACTCTACCACAAGCTCTCTATCCTATATGTGTCCATTGTGGCCACCCAGTGGTTGTGTTGTGCACTGCAAGACTCAAAGGTTTTGCTAGAATCTTGTGCTAATCTTTACAATTCATTTAATCAGAAATTGCAATCCCTAACAAAATGGGTGTATAAGAGCGGACACACCTGTATGCCGTGATAGCTTAAAAGGCCTGCACATATATATATGAATACACGCAGTATAAATTTAATTTAGTCATTTTCCCACTGAGCATTGAGCAGAAGAACCGTGCAGGTTATCCTCCTTATTACAAGATGCCAATGCACAATTTTGTATATCTGCACTTACAAGTTTGTGCTTATGTGAGATCACACAGAAACTAACATAATGAGGCTACTGAGATTTGAGAACATGTACGGCAGCGCATGTAAATCCACTATAACAAGCATATTGCTGACAGCCGTCTTACTAATCAAGTTCTTGACATAGACTCAAGAGAGACTTAATGCAGAATTCAAGACATACTGTAAGATGCGACATAAGTTGCTAAAATAAAAAAAAACTAAGCCGCAACTTATTTATTGTAAGCAGGCAGTGGCACCTGATAAAATTGGACCCACTCGCTGTGGCAGTAGGGGTACGTGCCTCCTAGGTCCCAGGTCAGCTGTCCAATGTCGACATGTCTGCCTAGAGATTTCAATGAAGTCAATACTTCCACCTACAGATGCAAACATTCAGAAAGGACAGAAACCTTGTCAGAGTAAGATAACTTTAATATATTTGTTATTACATATATATATTGACTACAACCAAGGAACTTCAAAGTGGCTTCAAATGGTTGAATGAGATTTTAAAAAAAGTTTGCTTTAAGAAACAGCACTACTTATTTCCATGGGTTGTATCAGGTAATGCACCTCAGCACCAATCAACTAACAGCCTATTTCTAAATGTATCTGATTGTAATGCAAAGCTACAGAAGGGAGGGACAAAATAGGAACAATAAGGACTTACCTGTAGTCCGGGCATCCTGTCCAGCTGTGGAGCAGCTTCCTTCTCTACAAGAATGACAGTGCTCTGGATAGAACCAGGAGAGGAAGCCTGAAGAGTGAAGTAAGATGGTCAGAATGACATTACAAGGAATTGGTGTATTGACTGGTGCATGGTTGAGGCATCAGTGTAGTGACATGAACAGGGTGGAGGCATCAGTATAGTGAATGATACAGGGTGGAGGCAAAGAATCATGGAATGGTACAGTTGGAAGGGACCTCCAGGGTCATCTGGTCCAACCCCCTGCTCAGTGCAGGATTCACTAAATCACCCAGACTGATATTTGTCCAGCCTTTGTTTGAACACTTCCATTGAAGGAGAACTAGCCACCTCCTGTGGTAACCTGTTCCACTCATTGACCACCCTCACTGTCAGAAAGTTTTTTCTAATATCTAATTTGTGTCTCCTCCCTTTCAGTTTCATCCCATTGCTTCTAGTCTTTCCTTGTACAAATGAGAATAGGGCTGATCCCTCTGCACTGTGACAGCCCTTCAGATATTTGTAGACGGCTATTAAGCCTCCTCTCAGCCTTCTTTTTTGCAAGCTAAACATTCCCAGATCCTTTAACTGTTCTTTATAGGACAGGATTTCACCATCTTGGTAACTCTTCTCTGAACTTGCTCCAGTTTGTCTATGTCTTTTTTAAATTGGGGTGCCCAGAACTGGACACAGTATTCCAGATGAGGTCTGACTAAGGAAGAGTAGAGGGGGATAATGACTTCACGTGATCTAGACTCTATGCTTCTCTTAATGCATCTCAGAATTGTGTTTGAATTGTGGCTGCTGCATCACATTGTTGACTCATGTTCAGTCTATGATCTATTAGTATACCCAAGTCTTTTTCACATGTGCTGCTGCTTATGCTGCTTAGTCCAATTCCTCCCATTTTGTATGTGCTTTTTTCATTTGTCTTGCCTAGACGTAGGACTTTGCATTTCTCCTTGTTAAATACAATTTTGTTAATCGCCGCCCACTGTTCAAGTTTTTCTAACTCTTTTTTTTAATACTTTCTCTTCCCTAGTGTTAGCTATCCCTCCTAGCTTTGTGTAGTCAGCAAATTTGATCAGTTTCCCATCAATTCCCTCCTCCAGATCATTTATAAAAATGTTGAACAACACTGGGCCTAGGACAGAGCCGTGTGGTCCCACTTGATACATTCTTCCACTTGGATGTGCAGCCATTTATGACCACTCTTTGAGTACAATCACTCAGTTGTGAATCCACCTAACAGTTGCCTTGTCATTCACATATTTGGTCATTTTTTAAAAGTATAATATGAGATACTTTGTAAAATGCTTTACTAAAGTCAAGATCTAATATATCTACCGCATTTCCCTGATCACCTCAGTCAGTGATTCTGTCGTAGAAGGAAATTAGATTTGTCTAGCACGACTTGTTTGTTACAAACCCATACTGGATCTGGTTAATTACTCAATTTTCATCCAAGTACTTGCATATATGCTGTTTAGTAATTTGTTCAAAGATCTTTCCCGGTATAGGAGTCAGGCGCACAGGCCTGTAGTTTCCTGGATCCACCTTCTTCCCTTTTTTGATGATAGGGACAACATTTGCCCTTTTCCAATCTTCTGGGACTTCTCCTGTTCTCCAGGAATTTTCAAAGATTTTGGCAAGTGGTTCAGCAATTACCTCCGCTGCTTCCTTTAGTATCCTAGGATGTAAGTCATCTGGACCTTGAGACTTGAATTCATTTAAGTTAGCTAAGTGTTCCATCACCATCACTGAGGCATCAGTGTAGTGACTGGTACACGGTGGCGGCATCAGTGTACTCACTGGCACAGGGTAGGGGCATCAGTGTACTCACTGGCACAGGGTAGGGGCATCAGTGTAGTGATTGGCACAGGGTGGAGGCATCAGAGTAATGTATGATACAGGGTGGACGCATCAGTGTCATGACTGGTACATGGTGGAGGCATTAGTGTAGTGACTGGCACAGGGTTACTGCATCAATGTAGTGACTGGCACAGGGTGGAGGCATCAGTGTAGTGACTGGCACTGGGTGGAGGCATCAGTGTAGTGACTGGCACAGGGTGGAGGCATCAGTGTAGTGACTGGCACATGGTGGAAGCATTAGTGTAGTGACTGGCACATGGTGGAAGCATCAGTGTAGTGACTGGCACATGGTGGAGGCATCAGTGTAGTGACTGGCAGAGGGTTGAGGCATTAGTGTAGTGACTGGCACAGGGTGGAGGCATCGGTGTCTTGACTGGTACATGGTTGAGGCATTAGTGTAGTGACTGGCAGAGGGTTTATGCATCAGTGTAGTGAATGGCACAGGGCGGAGGCATCAGTGCAGTGACTGATACATGGTTGAGGCATTAGTGTAGTGACTGGCAGAGTGTTGATGCATCAGTGTGGTGACTGGCACATGATGGAGGCATTAGTGTTGTGACTGGTACAGGGTGGAGGCATCAGTGTAGTGACTGGCACAGGGTGGAGGCATCAGTGTAGTGACTAATACATGGTTGAGGCATCAGTGTAGTTACTGGCAGGAGGATGATGCATCAGTGTAGTGACTGGCACATGGTAGAGGCATCAGTGTAGTGACTGGCAGAGGGTCGATGCATCAGTGTAGTGACTGATACATGGTTGAGGCATCAATGTAGTGACTGATACATGGTTGAGGCATCAGTGTAGTTACTGGCAGGGGGATGATGCATTAGTGTAGTGGCCAGCACAGGGTGGAGGCATCAGTGTAGTGACTGGCACAGGGTGGAGGCATCTGTGCAGTGAGTGGCAAAGGGTGGAGGCATCAGTGTAGTGGCCGGCACTGGGTGGAGGCATCAGTGTCGTGAATGGCAGAGGGTTGATGCATCAGTGTAGTGACTGGCACAGGGTGGAGGCATCAGTGTAGTGGCCGGCACAGGGTGGAGGCATCAGTGTAGTGGCCGGCACAGGGTGGAGGCATCAGTGTAGTGGCCGGCACAGGGTGGAGGCATCAGTGTAGTGGCCGGCACAGGGTGGAGGCATCAGTGTAGTGGCCGGCTCACGGTGGAAGTATTGATGTAGTAGTTGGAAAGAAAGATCAGCTTGGTTGCTGCATTCAGGATGGATTGAAGTGGGGAGATTTTAGTGAGGGGAAGACTAATCAGTAATTAATTACAGTATTCAAGATAGAAATGGATAAAGGCAATAATAAGACTTATCACAATTTCCACAGTAAGAAAAGTATAGATTCTGAAGAAATAATTGAGCTGCAGGTGACATTAGCAGCAAGTAATTGAATTAAGGGAATAAAAGGAAAGATCGGAATAAAATATATTGGAACATCTCCCATTTTCTCTTAGATACTATATAAATAGAGAAAAAAATCCCTCATATCCTTTGTATGAAATTAGAGGCACACAGAGGTAAAGTGTGGGCCCATAGACTTCTACGGTATCAGCATCATGTTATGCTTTCATACAACTCCTAATATCGCCGTTTATAAGGCCTAAGGCTGTACTGTCCTTTTTTCTAAACCACAGGAGTTTTCTATTGCTTCTTAAAGACACATCTTGTCTTTACTAGGTTCTGCTCAAACAATGCATGCATGATGCCAACGTGAATGTAAAACAATGTCTTGTGATGAAGAATAAAATCAGTCTATTAAGTTATCCCCATTACATTCTATAAGAAGAGGCGGAGTCCTAGCGCCTCAATCAGTCAAACCAAACAGACAATAGTCTCATCTGATGGAATTATTACGCAGTAATTACCCATCACCATTGCCAGCATGCAATCATTCCTAGACAGGATCAGCCCTATTATCTGCACTGCGGCAGTCATTAAAAGCCTTGGTTTGCAATTAAAAGTAGTCATCCTCAATAAAATACTCTTTTTGTTACTAAAAGGAAGTCTCGCTCATTAATGGATGTCTCCTCCCTTTCTAAAACATGGCCTGTGTTCCTGTATATTGCCAGCAGCAAGTTATGCAAATCAGTGGGATGATAAACTAGACAATTGACAATGAAGTTTGACTTGTAGGTCTACGGGATGGCTTTACTCTCTTGTGCTAAGTGTATTACTTATAGGCAGCATTTTGGGCTTTGGATACAGTTAAAATACTCCAGTCTATATTGGAGGCATACAAAGGTACAATAGGGTTCTATAGACTTCCAATAGTGCCATATTACAGCAACTTCCAGGCTGAAATGAGATATTGAGCATGAGCCTCCTAATACGTTTTCTGCCTTAAAGGGTTGTATCGAGATTAGAAGTTATCTGTGGATATGGAATAATTTGTTGATCGATGGGGGTCACACCTCTGAGACTCTTACCGGTCTCAAGAATGGGGATCCCATGTCCTCACTGCGGGGTTACTGCACCCCTCTGGATTGACTAGGAGACTGAATGGAGCGCTGGTTATGCAAGCACGCTGGTGCTCCATTCGCTTTCCATGGACTGTGGAGATGCAGGTGCCACTTGGGTATTTCAGTCCCATTGAAGTGAATGAAGAGCTGACCGCACATGCTCGGCCAACGCTCCATTCATTCTGAGGTCATTGCAGGTGGAGAAGTGACCACCACAGTGACAGGTAGAGGGGGACATGGGAGTCCCATTCTGAAGATGGGTGGAGATCTCCGCAGACCCCAACTGATCAGCATCCCGTGGAAAGGGCAAAATTTGTAATCTTGGTACAACCCCTCTATCTCCCAACACTCATGTTAAAATTGTAAAACCCTCCAAAAAATTCACCTTTTTTTGTAGATTTTGAACTTATATCTAATATAAATTTATTTAACACAGAACCTAACTGCATTTTTAACCCCTTGGTAACATAACTAATTTTAGCCTTAAGAGCCAGTCACCCGTATCCCCTTTGTGTTCCAGCAGTCATAACGTCTTTATTTGTTTTGTGAATGTAGCTGTATGATACCTTGTATTTTGCAGTATGAGTTTTAGTTTTTACAAGAACCAATTTCGGGTAAACATAACCTGATGAGTAATTTTTTTTTATGTGTCTTACATTTAAGTAGGAACTACCAAAGGTTGATCCAGGGATTATTCTGATTGCTATTATGGAATCGGGAAGGAATTTTCCCCCGAATGGGCTAATTGGCTTCTGCCTCATTGGGGTCTTTTGCCTTCCTCTGGATCAACTAGGGGGTGGAAATAGGTTGAACTAGATGGACATGGTCTTCATTCAGCCTAACATACTATGTGACTATGTTATGGCATTCCCCATTTAGAATAAATACTATATTACCTTTATTCTATGAATCATTACGATTATGACAACACCAAATTCATAGAGGTTTTAGGATGTTTTACTACTTTTGCACAATGTATCCACTTTTTTTTTTACAAAAAAACTTTGATTGGCGCCACATTCCAGGACCAGAGGATTTTTATTTTTCAGTTGACAGATCTGCATCAGGTCTGTTTTTTGTGGGACAACTTGCAGTTTTTATTGCTACCATTTTGAGGTCTGTATGACTTTTTAATTATTCTTTATTCCTATTTTGGAAAAGCGACACAATGAGTATTCAGCTATTTAGTACGTGTTATTATGAATGTGATAAGACCAGTTATGTGTAGTTGTATTTTTTTTCAATATCTAAAGCCTTGTGTATTTTTTTTTCCGTAAAAACGTTTAGATGCCACGGTCAGTGATGACTATAGAATCTCCTGGGTTAAACAGTGTAGAGGAGGGAAAGGCCTCCCATCATTTTACTTATTTTGTGGGAAAAAACCCATAAACGACAATCAGAGAGCAAAAATACTCTGTGATCAATGGGGGTGCGATAGCATAAACAAAAATTCATGTTCCCCTTCCCTGAGACAGGGAGATATACAAGAGAACCACAGATCTTTTCTGCTGCCCCTGGTGTCCCCTCCCTCTTCCCTCTGCAAACACTGACTGCCTAAAATGACAGCTGTAAAGTCAGTATTCCTGACTCCTCTTCAATGGCTGAAGCTCCGGTTCTATAAGGGCAAGGAAATTCCTTTGATTTTGTTTTAAGGCCAAGAATCTTAACATGTCAGTAGCCCTGATAGAACAAGAGCAACAGCCGTTTTAAAGTAGAACACGCTCTGTTTCTCCAAAACTGTAATGTCCCTTTCCTGCAGAATGGGGCTCGTCTGAATAGTGTAGGGAAGTTAAGGGCAGCCACCTACTATTTCAATGCATATGGTTTTTTGTGCAAGACGTTTTTTTGCATTTCTTGTGAATGTATCTACATATAATATATCACTGTAAACAGCACTTCAAAGCAGATATCAGATCCATATTTGGCCTCAGTGGTCATCACTGAATGGTACCACTGTATCAATGTAGATCACAGAGGTGTAATTCGAAGCTCCTGAGTCTTGATGCAAAATATGTAAACTGTCCTTCCACCTATGAAGTGCTAAAGGCTGGTGTCACATGGGTGTAAGCATATTTACATTCTCATATTTGCATGTTGGGCATTGCGTTTTTGTACACATATTTTACTGTTTTTTTGCGTATGCAAGCAAAAAAACATGCAAGCATACTCCCATTAATGTCAATGGCTAATTCAATTAGTTAGATATGTGCTATGTTCATGTGCAAGATGCATAAAAATAGAACATGCTGTGTATTTTTTTAAGAGCTTATTCAGACGTCCGTATATCGGCCAGCTTTTCACACCCAGCCAAAATATGCTGCCCCTCTCTGCAGGAAGAGGAGGCAGGACGGGCCTGGAGCAATGCACTTAGCCCGGCCCCCATCCTGCCCCTCCCATTGCAAACAGTGGTGAGGGGCAAGAGGTGGTGGAGAGGGAGCAAAAGATATTGCGCAATTGCATTTTTTTTCACCCAACTTTACAGTTTTTAACAGTTTCTCAGAACATTATACTGTGTTCCAAGTTATTATGCAAGCTAAATATTAATAGGATTTCGGTAAACTGAGCATTTAGCATTTAGTTTAAAAAAGTGCTATATTTCTCATCTCCTTTTACATGTGAGGCATCAATTGCAGACAGGTTGGTAATTAGATTGCCATGTGATCTTGGTTAAAGAGAAAGTTACTTAAAGATAGTTTTCCACATTGCTAAGTAAGTCACAGTTCTCATGCAATAAGGGGGAGCGGGTAGGGAGAAATACCTTTCTGAAGATAAAAAGCGTGAAATAGTCCAATGTCTTGCAAATAGCATGAAATTAATTGTTGTTTTGTGGAAACTAAAGAAAGATCATTGAACTGTGAAAAGATATGTGAGTGATTTACAGCACAGGTGAATGCGATATGATAAAGGCTCAATTGGAGCTCCTGCACACTGGCGAGGGCGATATCGGGGCATGAAACACCCTTGCAGTCCATCTGAAAAACCCTGGATGTGAGGCGTTTTCAAAAAGAGAGAGGGGCGGAGCTACAGGGTATCTCCTAGAGGGCTCCCCAAGGCCTTCCCCAAGAATGGGTGTCAGAGGGGGCAGGGCTAGAGGGTGGTTCTCATAATGATTCCTCTCTAGCCAAAAGAGTGGGTTGGGCTAGAGGGCAGATTCCTTCACGATCTTCTGCCATTGATTTTAATGAGGCCAACACTGCTGCCTCTGCCCCATTGAAAACAATGGGCAATATGACTAAGATCGCTTCCACATGGATGATTTTTTTCATGCACTTTTGGAGCAATGTGACATCGCTACAAATTGCATGTATGTAAAGCCCATGCTTACCTGTGGGGTTTTCCACATGAGCGATGTTTTGTATGCTGCTACAAAAACTACAAAATCGCGGCATGCTCTATACATTTTTTGTAGCCCATGGTTCCCTATGAAGCCTCCATGTTTATTATAGAATCATAGAATGGTAGAGTTGGAAGGGACCTCCAGAGTCGTTGGGTCCAACCTCCTGCTCAATCACTAAAACATCTCAGACAGATATTTGTCCAGCCTTTGTTTGAACACTTCAATTGAAGGAGAACTCACCACCTCCCATGGAAAACTGTTCCACTCATTGATCACCCTCATTGTCAGAAAGTTTTTTCTAATATCTAGTCTGTGTCTCCTCCCTTTCAGTTTCATTCCATTGCTTTTAGTCTTTCCTTGTGAAAATGAGAATAGGGCTGATCCCTCTGCACTGTGACAGCCCTTCAGATATTTGTAGACAGCTATTAAGTCTCCTCTTAGCCTTCTTTTTTGCAAGCTAAACATCACTCAGATAGATGTGAATCCACCTAACAGTTGCCTTGTCAATCCCATATTTGGTCATTTTTTCAATAAGTATAGTATGAGATACTTTGTCAAATGCTTTACTAAAGTCAAGATAAACAATATCTACCCCATTTCCTTGATCAAACCAGTCAGTGATTTTGTTATAAAATGAAATTAGATTCATCTGGCATGACTTGTTTGTTACAAACCCATGCTGGCTCTGGTTAATTACTCCATTTTTATCCAAGTACTTCCATGCATGCTGTTTAATAATTTGTTCAAAGATCTTTCCCGGTATAGAAGTCAGGCTCACAGGCCTGTAGTTTCCTGAATCCATCTTCTTCCCTTTTTTGAATATAGGGACAATGTTTGCCCTTTTCCAATCTTCTGGGACTTCTCCTGTTCTCCAGGAATTTTTAAAGATTTTGCGAGTGGTTCAGCACTTACCTCTGCTGCTTCCTTTAGTATCCTAGGATGTAATTCATCTGGACCTTGAGACTTGAATTCATTTAAATTAACTAAGTGTTCCCTCTCCATCTCTCTGCTTATAAATAGCCTGGATTCTCTTATTCCCCCAATAACACAAGGAAGATCAGTTGATGTTGCATCTACTTTCTGAGAGAAAACAGATACAAAATAAGAATCTTTGACTTTTCTTTTGCATTTTACATACCCCCCAAATACTTTTTTATTGCTTTTGGCCTCTGTTGCAAGCCTCAATTTATTATCAGCTTTAGCTTTTCTGACACTTGCCCTACAGTTTCGACAGACCGCATTGTATTCTTCTTTAGATATTTTCCCCTCTTTCTATTTGATAAACATATTTTTCTGCCTTTTTAATGTGTACAAGTTCTGTGTTCATCCATCCTGGTCTCTTTAAATGTTTTCCATTCTTCCTTCTTTTAGGGATTGTTAAGGATTATGCTTTGAGAATCTCATTTCGCAATGTTTCCCAACCTTCTTGGACATTTCTGGACTTAAGAACATCCAGCCATTGGATTCTTACTACCCTCTTTCTGAGTCCATTAAAATCTGCCTTCCTGAAATCCAGCCAAAACTTGCGATTTTTGTGCAATGCGATTTTTTTGTTACATTAGAATGTCCTATTGAATTTCTTGCTACAAAATAAACAGGGGGGGTGGGGTGGGGGGGGGCTCAGGTAGCAGCGATACAATGCTACATTTTTCCCAAGAAAAAAGCATCACTGACACTACAAAATCGTGTGTACATAGCCGCGATATTGCAGCTATTTCGTACCAGCGATATGAAAAGATTTGCATGTCTTCCGTATTTTGGAACAACTCCTGGCTTTGGCTTACAAAAAACTGAACATAAAAACTGTTGTGTGAAAGCGCGCTCAAAGAAAGAACATGCTGCAATTTGTTTTCTGCATCGCATCACAACATGGTGCTATGCAGGAAAACATCGCTAGCGTAAATGAACTCATTCAACAGAGTGTGTTTCATATTTGTGTGAGATTTGTGTTTCTCGCAAGGCACAAATTTCGCACAAATTTCTCGCCAATGTGCAGGAGCCCTAAGGCTGCATTCACACAGGCGACTTTGATGCGTGATTTTCTCACAATGAGACAGTGCTACAAATTGCATGTATGTGGAGCCCATGCTTTCCTATGGGTTCTTCCACATGAGGGATGTTTTGTAGCCTGCGACATTGTGAGACTACAAAATCTGCCGGGCCGAAGAAAGAAGATCTGGCCGCGACGGAGGGGAGACCTGCAGCGTCCTGAGAGGTGAGTATAATCGATTTTGAGGCCTCATGTCTGCAGGAAAGGAAGGACCCACTGCAGGATTCTGCATGGGGAATCTGTGCGGGCCCGAATTTCCCCGTGGGCATGAGGCCTTATACTCCGGCCTAAAAACCCTTGCACATACTGTCTGTATTGGAATAACAAACAAACATGTCATGTGTATAATATAGTAATAATATTTTGGGTAACTTAAATGGTACTACTAAAAAATAAAACCCGTGCCACAAAAAAACAAGCCCTCATACAGCCATGTTAGTGGGAAAGTGAAAAAGTTCTGGCTCTTGGAAGGCATTGATGAAAAAAAAAAAATCTGTCCAGTCTTGAAGGAGTTAAGGAACACAATGAAGCTTAGAAAACAAGGGCCGTCGCCCACTACCCCTTCCTTCATTGTTGGAGTCTCATTTCAATAATCTCCTTCTGCAAGGATCCCTTTAACCTCTGTGCAATATTTGTGTCCCATCCCCCCAGCATATCCTGCAATCTAATAAAGTGGTAGGACCAGTATGGAAACTGAATATTCCCAAGCATCGGCACTTTCATATATGAGAGTGTTCATCATGGCGACTGCTGGCCAGACAGGCTGATGGAGGAAGATAATTATTCTACATTTATCATTTAGCAGGGAATTAATAGATGCGGCTTCAATATAAGCCTTTCCATCGTCTATATTTAGATTCACTCCGTACATCATTAAAGAAGCAGTCTAAACTCATTAGAAAGCAGTCTCGCTTTAACAGGCAGCCGACGTTATTACCACCTAATAAACTTTATGGAACCCTCCTGCCTAATGGTACAATTAATCCTCAAATGTCATTTTTGGGATGGGCACTCGGAATCGCAAACATCTCCGCATTAACTGCTTATGCGCTGAAAAGATATTATGTAATGTTAAAAATGTAGAAAGATGGGAAGTTCCAGCTTCTTCTTGGTCTGTAGAAAGGTCGTTAAGTGAGATTGTATAATTGGAGAACTGAGAGTATTGTGGCTCAATCCTCATTGCTAATGGTCTGAATCATATTGCTGCAGCATATTGCAGGGATGAAAATATATCTCGAACCAGCAGGGCATAACCTCTGCTGCCTTTCACCTAGATCCCTATGCATATGCCCATGTTTTGGCTCTGTATATGCCAGGAGTGGTACAGCGTCGTAACAAAGGCACCCATATATGCACATGGGGGCATAACAATCATGGTCGCAAGGGGTTTAACTGCAGCCGGGCCAGGAGGAGTAGGGGAACACGTTGCTGCATGGCACAGCTATTAGAAGCAGCAGGACTTTCACTTAACTGGGATGGATAGGCACAAATGACTGCTCCGGAGTCCATAGCGCAGCGCCGTGCATGCAAGTGGAACAGAAAATAAGGAAGATGGAAGAATACCTCTGCAGCGCCACCTATTGGATGGCAGAATTCCTGCAAATCAATAGCAGACCCTTTATACAGGTCTTTATAACAAGGATTGGGAATTGACGAAAAAACAGAAAACCATATGCAGAAAGGGGGTTTTGCCACTCATCAGTGTGCAGTAGGTTTCTGGTTTGGCTGTTGAGAGGTCTATGACGTGGGTCAGTAAGGATATCCTCTCTCCTTAGGGAAAGCCCTTAGACGGTGTGTGAGTGAGCAGTCCTGAAAAACAATGTCAGACTCTTTGCTGCCATCCAGTAGGGGGCGCTGCAGAGGTATTATTCTATTTTCCTTATTTGCATATTTTCCAGAGGAGCAACATGGCCTTATAAGCCTCCTTATTCACCTCCTAGGTGCTCTCCTTAAGGAGACAAAATACCCCTTCTGACCCAGTGAAACAGGGAGCACACTGATTGCCTGGCTGACCCAATTCTGCACCTGAGAATATCCAGTAATACTGTAAAAATATGGCTGACTGTATGCTGCGGCGCGTGTGCCTTAAAGAGTAGGTGATCTGAGCGGTGTACGCTAAAGAGGCATATACAATGCTGTGCAAAAGTTTTAGGCCAGTTTGAATAAAATGCAAAGTGAGGCCTCAGTGACACGGGTGCATCGGCACCCGTACACCGGCGCCGATGCGCCCGTGTGACTGACACCAGCAGACTGACATACCTGCAGACGGCCGTCTCTCTGCAGCGCTGGAGGAAAGAACATGTGACCGGCTTCATTGCCGGTCATGTGTTTTTTCCTTCAGCGCTGCAGAGAGACGGCCGTCTGCAGGTACGTCCGTCTCCTTCCTGCAGTCACACGGGCGCATCGGCGCCAGTGTACGGGTGCCGATGCACCCGTGTCACTGAGGCCTAAGAATTCTTTCAAAAATGAAAAAGTGTTAATAGTTTATTTTTGTCAATTAACAAAAAGTGAATGAACAAAAGAAAAATCTAACTCGCATCAATATTTGGTGTGACCAGCCTTTGCCTTTACAACAGCATCAATTCTTCTAGGTATACTTGCATAGTTTTTGAAGGAACTCGGCAGGGAGATTGTACAGCGTCCGAAGAGCGGGCCCACAGCCGAGGAGATAGCGGGGTAGATAAAGGCTTTATCATGGGTCTCTATCATCTCCTCCCATGGGGGTAGCTCGGGACCCGACCAAGTCACTGCTGGGGGAGGTCACAGGGGAAAAGTAACCGGAGGTTACCTGAAACTTCTTTATCACATGTAACGCCACTGTTCCATCCGCTGCTGTGAAAATTCATGGTGAAATAACTTAGTTCACACACACGAAAAACTTTCTGGACAAACCGGGAACAGTCGGTAATGTCCGTTCACTGTAATGTTTCCGTCTACAACAGAATAAAGTGATGCGACAGGGAGGATTCTCGGGGTATTCTAGACGATCCACAGTCCCAGTTATCTGTGTGATCCCGCTCCCGACGACTCTCTCTCTAACTCCATACCAGTCCACACTCATATTACTTGTCTTTTCCTTTAGCCATGCAGCGGTCCTTCTCTCTTAGTCAGTGCTTAGTGGTAGCATCGGCATAGACTGGGTAGACTGGGCCCAGGCCAAGCAGAAGGTAATCGCTCAGCTTCCTCCATTCTCTCCACACACAGACCTATAGGTGTCTATGTAACTCACTCACTGACTCTTACAGGAACACTTGCTAACTTGCAGACTCAGACTAGACTCTTGCAAGACTGGCACGGACTGACTTGCATCCCCCTTGCAAACACATATATATATAACACAGTCACATCACACAAAGTGATACATTTTCCAGACATAACCCAGACATTAACCCATTCAGTGCTGCAGGGTTGCATTACACCTAATACTAATACATACTACACATAGGACAATGACAAGACAGTGGCACAAAACAGACATATAACATTATGGAGGGGCCCCACTAACTCTGGGCCACTACAGTTGTTGGCCGACATCCCCAGATATTCTGTGGATGTCGGCTTGCTTAAATCCTTTTGTCTCTTCATGTATTCCCAGACAGACTGGATGATGTTGAGATCAGAGATCTGTGAGGTCATATCATGTTTGGAACAACCTCCCTGCTGAGTTCCTTCAAAAACTGTGTGCAAGTGTAGAAGAATTGATGCTGTTTTGAAGACAAAGGATGGTCATACCAAATATTGATGTGATTTAGATTTCTCTTTTCTTCAGTCACTTTGCATTTAGTAAATTGACAAAAAATAAACTATTAACACTTCTATTGCTGAAAGCATACTTATTTTACAGCATTTTTTCCACACCCACCTAAAAAAATTGTATAGTACTGTAGGAAAAGTGTGAGGGAGGGCCTAATATTTTAACTATTATATTCTTAGTGGCTGTGGTCCTGAGTTTGCTCCAGGGTCCATAGTACTCTAGTTACAGTGCTCTACTGTATGGAATCCATCACAGAATAATTGCGGCATGCCATATTATGGAGGTACTGAGTAATATTGTACCATATGGATGTACCACACAGCATACCTAGTGCCTATGATTCTCTATTGCAGGAGTCTCAGTTCTGTTGTACACTCACCTGGGCACACTGCAGTGCCGCGTGGAGACATGGAGATGGAGGGTGCTTCCTGGCATCCACTAAAATCATCAGTCCCAGATCTCTTATCTCCTTTCTGTAAGAAAAACGACATATTAGGATTCCATAAAATAATGGATACATTTGTATCTACTTTTATACACTTGTGATCCTCATGATAGAACAAAGGAACGGTAGTAGTACCAATAGTGGTAGCAGTCTAGTGAAGCTGAAATATCTTATAGATATCATATCTCACCTGGCCACCGAGAACAGATAGAGGAAGAGCCGAGCCACGTCTCTCACTGAGCACCATGTAGCATCCCACGCTGTGCTGTCGGTGGTCACCTGGATTATGGCCCTGCCCAGTTTATCCCGACTTCCTAATACCATAATGATCAGGTTAATACATAAAGATAAAACTAGCATGCATATACAAACTCGTATACCGCTCAGTGGGCAGTTTTTACACACACAGAAAATCACAAGTATGGGGAGAACCAATCATATAGATGCATTAGCCTGCAGCACATCCCCTATTTATGTGGGAAGATGTGTTGCTGGCAAACAAGCATTTTAAGCCTGCATGAATAATCCAATCAGCCAACAAGTGTTTGATATTTCGTCAGCTGGCATATTCAATGGCTCAATAATTGGACAAACAAAGGTTCAGGTGAACGTCCATGCCCTAATTATTGGCCCATGTAAGATGGTCTTATAGGGGATCTGTCATCAACTGTAAGGACCATAAACTAAGTTATGGTGCTTATAGTTTAGGTGATGTGAAGTCCAAGGAGCCTCTTTTCATACTCGCCCATTCCTGCAGTGTCCCACGGCACAGTCAGTGCACATACAGCGGGTTGACACTCTTTAGAAGGCAGTGCGCACACACTCCCATAAAGATGAATGGGACTGCCTTCTGTAAAGAGTCAAGCTGCTGTGCGTACTTTGACTTTTGCCGGTGAATGCTGCATGAATGGGGGACCTGGTGAGTATGGGAAATGGCTCCCCGGACTCATCATCATCTAAACTATGAGCACCACAACATATTTTATATGGCTTATAGTTTATAACAGGGTCCCTTTAAGTTAGTGCAATAGCCTCAGCAAAGATCTAGTTATCAGAACTGTAGAGGTAGCAGTACATAAGAAACTTCCTTTCCAGAATTTTCATGGCGACTGTGTAGCACACTGCTGTTTAGAAACTAATTTCTTCGCCTTTCATCTATCAATCATTTTCCACCAAAGAACTATTCATTAAGCCAAAATCAGCGCAATAATGTCAACCTGACCTAAATAAGAAAGTCAGCGGTTCCTCTCACCAAGATAACATCAAACTCAACAAATACGAGGACCTAACTTTATAGAACATGACTTTTAAAAAGTCCTATAAGACACAACAACAAGTGAACGCACAAAACTAGAACAGAAAAAACAGTAAGAGCAAATCCTCAGTGTGCCAACAGTAAATTCAGAGAAACCAGCGAGACATAAAAAGAGGAACACTTATCATGATCTTGATTAAATGAATCATAGGAGTTTGTCGATGGTGTCAGAAACATCCAGGAGAGGTGATCAAGTAAACCAAGTAGCTCTGTTGCACCCTAATAGATATGGATTAATAAAACCGAATGCCTAGAACAGGGTATCCGGCCTGACAAGGGCGATACCATCTGAATCCTAGACTAGATACACCCTATCAATTTCCTAATTGGCTACTGGTGCATTTCAACCTAAGCAGGGCTCATCACAGACCGTCTTATTTAGGGTTAGCAATTCAGCAATGAATGGGGGTGAAAGTTTCAAGTACCCATGACATCCGAACCAACAGTGCCCTTTTCAGGGTGACCTCTTCAGTAGTGACAGGAGATGCATGCTGTGTGACAAGCTGGCCACAAATTTAAAGAAGTGTGACTTTGTCTTTACATTTAAAGCAATTCCAATTGCCTACATCAAGACTTCAAATGGAAAAGACACCAGAAATAAGTAGTTCTACAAACCTGGAAGACAAGCGATTCCAGAATACAATAACTTGGCACTGAGATCCTGGCACTGGATTGGAAGATCAGTAATGGTCTCCCAAGGACTGGATCCTCTTGATGGAGATCCTACAATGGATACCCATAGTCCACTCTTGGATGGCACTTTCTGAACAGAAGACATCACCTCAGTACCAGGATTCATAGTCGCTACTGATCCTGCTTAATGGAAAGACAACACTTTAGTAAGAATTGTCCGGCGTGTTTAATTTAGGACCCCAGGCTTAAAGCGTAAGTACTGAAGGCTTTGCATTAAGTTGCATGACTTCCAAGCAGATACAGTACATGGCTATTAAAAGTATGTGACACGGTGTGAACCCCGATTCCAAAGACGAGCCTATGGTTCTGTATGTCACAGAAATATGTTGTGCTTTTAAAGGGGCAGATGAGGTTATGACTATTTTTACATCCCGAGGAGATCTGATTTCCGAAAAAAAATACACAACGCTTGTAAACAGCAAGATTATCATCCTGAGCGCTTGGCAACAGTATGGGATAAATTGAACTAAAAGTAGATAAGTGCACATGTATTCTACAGATGAGATCTGGTGCATTGCGAAAAAACTCAATAACAGCATATAACTATATGTTATAAGTATAAGGAATGCTGTAGCCATTGGTCGCTCTGTAGGATACTTTGTAGTCAGGAAAGAAAACCAGTGAGCTTCTTCATGTCACAAGACCCTACCGCCTACCCATATCTCAACTTCTTGAACTCAGTAAGAGAGATGTAGTAGGTAGGATAGTAACTAGAGATGAGCGAGCACGTTCGGCAAGGTGAGTTACTCGAGTGAGGGGGGGGGGGGGGATGTGACCATGCTATCCAACAGTGAGGAAGAACCTGAGTTCCGGGGGAGTGAAAAAGATGAGTATAATGTATTTTTTTAACAGCATAAAAAGGGGCATTTTTACTGATGGGGCACTATGGATATGAGGATTGTGTAGAGGTAACAAGTTCTGGTAAAGCAAGAAGCTAAAATGTCCATTGGTTAAATTTTGCAGAGACAAGCTGTGGCCGGGAGAACTCGTCATGGCAGTTTGAACCAGATAAAAAAAGGCGGAAAAGTGAAAAACACCAATCAGAGGAGATATTATTTGCGACTGCTGGAGGTAACAGTAGTGTAGTCTCTTACACTGTCCGCCTGTGTAGAGCTGGGTTCTACCGCTATGCGGTCAATGCATGATGGTAATACTGATCTTTGTATAGTGGTATTTCAAGTACAGTATGGTGGTATTATTTCCTAAGTATTTGGTGGTATTATTTAATCAGTGCTTGGTGGTAATAGGTGATCATGGTCAAGTGGTATTCGGCTATATTCACACCTGCATTTGGGTCTTCCATTTTCCTGTTCTATTATGGGAGCAGAAAAGGGGAATCCCTTGCCAAACGGGTCCCTCTTATAAAGGAAATGAACAGCGTTGAACGGACCTCATTGACTTTAATGGTGTGTGTTTGGTCTCCATTAAGCTGTCCAACATTTTACTGGAAGACAAAGTCCTTCATGCCGGATTTGTGATGGAAACTCCGAATGGAGCTCTCTAACACAAATGTGAATATAGCATTATTTGGCCCTTACACAGTGTTATTATTGGTAATTTTGGTCATGATATAGTAGATTCTGTTCAGTGACCGTATGGAAATAATATGAATGTTGATAATATTTGCATCTTGTATATACAGCATGCTGTATAAGGTTTTTTCACTTAACCAATCAAGCTTTATTAGAAATAATAGCATACACGCACAAGGACTATATATATATATATATATATATATATATATATATATATATATATATGTGTGTGTATACAATACTTAACACGCAATGAAGTAATAAATGAAAACAAAAACTGACTAAGTGTGGTTAATCAGACCTTATTACTACCCTATATAGTTCTTGCAAGTCCAGCAATTCTCAAATACTGGTTCCCAAGTGGTAGATGAGTGTTGAATAGAATCACCATACATTAGTGTGACAGGAACAGAAATTACTATCTTATAGTCAATCAATATAAGGATACTTTAACATGGACGAATAACAGCCTGAGTAATTGCTCAAAATTCGTCCCGTGTAAAAATGGGACTCAACAGGGCAAGTAAGCAACGGTCGATCAGGTGATCGGTGGAGATCCTGAATGACGGATCTAATACGGACGACTAGAGATGAGCGAGTACCCAAATGCTTGGGTCCTCGTTATTTGAGTTGAGCTTTTCGTAAAATTCGAGAGCTCTACTCGAGTAATGAACCCCATTGACTATAGTGGGAGACTTGAGCATTTTTGTATGTGGGCCGCCGGGTGGCAAGTTTTTTTTTTATGGACTAAATATGGACCAATTGAATGTATTTAGACGTGTGTTGATGCATGTAAAAAAAAATGCAGAATGTCCTCTCTTGGTCCGTATCATGGACCAAAATCACCCTTGAAAGTCTATGGGAGTGTAAACCAACGCAGTGAAAATGGATGTTTCATGCCTATTCAATGTTTTTTTACGCATGTAGCCAAGAGACAGTGTTGAAAACTGTCAAAAAAAAGTGACATCAATTGGGCTTCTTTGAGGTTTTTTGCACATGTGAAAAACGCAGTAAATGGGATTCAAAGTGCAGATGCAATTGGGACATAAAAAATGTGCATACACACCAAACTCGCACCTACACATGCAGTGAAAAAGGTGCATTTTTCACAGACCTGAATTGCATACGCCCATGTGAATTAGGCTTCTAAGCGGTATTCCAGTTGAAACAAGTTATCTTCTATCCAAGAGATAGGGAATTACTAGCTTTTCAGTGGAAGTCCGACCACTGGGACTCCCACCAATCCCGAGAAGAGTAATCTGGTTCGTTCCCAAATGAATGGAATGGAGGTCGCGCAAGAGCACTGCCACTAAATTCATTTCAATGGGAGTGCCATAGATTGCCGAGTGTTTCAACTCAGCAATTTCTGGTGCTCTCATTGAAATAAATGTATATTATGTTGATATAAATAGTTATACAGACCTCACCTAATAAGAATTTTAGTAGCAATGCCCCACTTTGCTTAATTGTGTGGTGTCTATGATCTTGAGTTGCCTGGCACAGTGGCCAGGGGGCCATGTGGAGTGTAGACTACTGGCTCTGGCACAATAGTCAACCTTGAAGGTAACTGAAATAAATGCCTATACTCACCTCTCTCGCTCTGCCGCTCTGTTCCCCAACTGACTTCCGCATGTAACAAGAACACATGGTCCCTATGACTGACCCCCGATCTTAATGTTGGTGGTGAAGCAAGCACTTTCTTGGTCACGTGTTTGCGCTACTCAGAGATCAGTTGGAAAATGATTGTTGCGGCCAGGGGAGTAAGAGAGGTGAGTACAGATTATTTTTGTCTGTATATAACGGGCATTACTGAGCGGGTGCATGGGTGGGGTATTATTATTGAGGACAAAAGGTCGCGTTGGCACTATGGCAAAATAGTATAATAAAAAATAAATCTTATGATTTGTATAGCGCCAACTTATTCCGCAGCACCTTAAATACCCACCAAGCTGGGTATTCATTTCACCGACCTCGGAAGGATGGTAGGCTGAGTCAACCTTGAGCCGGTTATCTGCACCATGCGGGGATTGAACCTGAAGGTTGTGAGTGAGACCTTGGGACTGCATTTCTATTGTTTTAGCACTCTGTGCCACATGGGTATTATGAATGAGTTGGGGCATAACGAAGGTATCATTACTGTGTGTGGGCACTTTTACTGTGTGAAGACCTTTAAAACCTGCACATACAGCTTGGGCCTACATGGGGAACCAAAATAGGGTACTATCAGGCTACATTCACACCTGTGTTTTTTAAGCCTCCTACTTGCAGGACCTTTTGTCTGGTGAAATGGGGTCTGTTCGGCTCTGATCACTTCCGTCATAAAATGGGTACGTTTGACCAGGGAATTCCCCTTATCAGCTTCTATAATGAAGCAGGAGAAAAGAATCCTCTAACAAAGATATGAATATAGCCTTACTGTGTAGGGCACCACTGTGGCGTTACTACTATCTAGGGCACTATGGATGGGGAGATTGTGTAGAGGTTGGGAAAACATAGGGAGCATTCTAGAAAATTGAGGAGCTAAAAATGTGTGTGTCATTCTGCAGGGCCAAGTTATGACCGGACGAAGTCATCATGGCAGTCTGGGCCAAGATGGAGAAGAAAAAGGAAAATGAACAACTCCAGTCACAGAAGATGCCACCTGGGGTTACTGGATATAATGATACTGTAAGTACTAATATACTTTGCAGAACACCTTTGTAGCTTTGTAGAACTGATATATACCGCTATATGGTCACTGTATAGTGTTATTATTGGTAATATTGACCATTGGTGCAGATTTTGACTCAGATTCAGCTGTAGATCTGCAGCTGATTTCTGCCCTTTCTGCTAAATGTGAACACATCCTAAAACATGATCTTCAGGATCAGTCATCCTTTACTTGTCCAAACTCGGACAATGTACCCATTCAACATCCCCCTAAAAGATATGGACATATTGGAGTAACAAATCCAAAACAAGCTTTTAGCAAACTTCTACACGAAACAGGGTTCTACTGATTCAGTTGTCTCAGCACTAGGCCTGAACACTGGTGTATAAACTAAGTGTTATACCAGGCTTTTATGGCTCTTAGACCATATTAAACCTCAGTTTTAGAAGTTTTGGTGATCTGCTGGTTCAGTTTGAACTAATTCGGACTGAACTGAACTTTTTGTAAAAGTTCATGGAACTGGGTGAACCGAACGCTTCCATAGTTCGCTCATCAAAAATGAGGACCATATCTATTAGTGCTAGCTGTATACACAGTACTTACAGTATGTCTTGGAATAGTCGTAGTAATTCACAGTCAGGCCATGCACTTAAAAACTTGATACCAGCCTCCAATTTTTTGGATTTTTTGGTCTAATGATGTCTGTAGAGCTCTAACACATGGTCTTATTTGATACTTGATTGGTATTATTGGTTTATATAGGAGTTGCCCAGGAATAGAAAATTCTTCTCCCTTTTCCAGAAACTGTAGAATGTTCTGGTTCATACATTGCAGCTCCATCCAATTTGAGGCTGAGCTGCAATACCAAGAACAATCTATGGACTAGAGTGGTGCTGTTTCTAGAAAGATTGCAACCCCTTTTTTTTCTAATCACTTCCTGTACAATGGTAGCATTTTGACTACATTTGCATCTTTTTAGTAGAACGCATGGCCATAAGGGTTGATTATGAAATCGAAATAGACGTGAATTACAGATATAGTCACGCACAGATATAACAATCGTTAACACGACCAGTGCTTTGTGATAACTTGATTACAGCATTGTGGTACATTTTAGCTATAATGCTTTGAATGTCAAGTTAACGTTTACTATATCTGTATGTATGTTCACCAATTTTTAAACTATACTTCCAGTGCTAAAGTCTCACACGTTCTTGCTATAAAAGGAAACTCATCCACTTACTAATACCTTTCCCGGAGAACTTAGCCCGGCTAAGTCTAGGAGAGCAGACGGCAGACACTCTTCTCCAAGTCCCACCATACTGATTAGAGCTGTTATCCATGCTAAGGCTATCTCCACGTTGTCCTTTTAGAAAGGAGAATCTATGTACAAGGGATGGAGAAGAAGAGTCTGAGCCAGGTGAAGCAGTCATTTTTGGGTTTCTTGAAGCACCTGGCAAATCCCCAGATTTGGAGTCTGTCTTTCCAGCGAAAAGCCTGGATGTTTGGTTTTGAGGTTTACGACGGGAACAAATAGGACTTTCTAAGGCAGCAAAAGTGCTAGATCTACTCATTGTTTCTTCCAAAATCTCAGTCATAGGTGTTGTGAGGAACTTAATTGGATTTTTAAGAGCTGCAAGATATGACTGACGGAAGCGGCACTTTGATTCCTTGACATTCAGTTCTTTGTTGAGTTTTCTCCTACGGCATGGGGTGCACACCCCTTCCTCACTGGTCTGAGTTCTCCCACACACCCACTTATTAATAGCAACACTTGAAACAGGATCTCCGTTAACTTTAGGAACCCTGATAGAATCCCCCATTTCCTGGTGGCGAGAAATGAATGGTTTATTTTCGGCCTTGACAGCGGATTCTAAAAGGTCCACATAGTCTCCTTCCAGATCTTTGTCTGCCGTCTCATCCAAGTGTGGTGTCATGAGATCGTTCAGCACTTCAAGCTCGGAAACGTCTTTAAAGGAATATGAGGTTTTGTTCTGCATGGACGTTCGAGTCACATCAGTCCTGTATTTCCATCGTACTTCTAAGTACTTATGACATGATTCCTCCCTGGCTGATCCTAGTTATTGAAATTAGGTTTTTTTTGTGGCCGTGGATGTTGACCGAGTTGGGGGGAGGGGGAAATTTTAGGTAAATTCATCCAGAATTCCCTTTCGAATTGATATTGTAGAGTTTATTTATGGATTCCTAGTTTTCACCGGTTGACCGATATCTCCAGGAATGTGTCCACTCCGAGCAGCCAGAAATTGAATTAAATTAAATTTCTGCTTAAATGTCAATGTACTAATGAACAGCCTGATTCTGTCATGGCCTCTTAAAGTCTTCAAGCAACTCCCAAGAAGATGGAGCCGAGTCAGTGTTCCAGAGCATGTCGCCTGATATGAGTCCATACGGGGAACCAGCCATGCTGCGGCCACCGAGCACTTAGCGTGGAGACTGCAATTAAACAGTACATTAAGCAACCTTGTAATCGCTCTGTAATGAAGCGACGCGACCAGTTTCCAAGGGGCCTGCGAAAAGAATATAAATTGAATTAAAAATTATGCTTTATGGACACAAGATTTGTTCAAATACAAGGGAATAGAGCAAAGTCTGTGATAGATAATAGCGCCGGCAGCAACCCTCGCCGTATGTTTACATTTTCCTGTGTGCCTTGTCCTATTTTTCATGGCAAGGCAAAAATAAATGTTTGTTTAGTAGGAGTTCATTGGCATTTATCCACCGAAACAGAGATGAATGGAGCAGATTACTAAGCACATGCGGCATAGATACTGATGCATCCTAGGGTTCCCCTTACACAACACGATTTGCTTTGATCTAGAAGAAAGACGACAATCACGATGATCATTACTGCATGTAAGTGGCCAAAACTGTCAGTTCTATCAGTGGGAATTTATTTCCTATTATTTTTTTTAGCTCCAACATATTCTAAAACGCTGTATAGAATATATCGTCTCATACTGGTTCCTGTCAGCGCAGGATCTCGGTGACTATATCCACTGCGTTAATGGCTTTTGCCTAACGTATGCACCAGGAAACATTCCCAATGTATACATTTCACAAAGGTTGCGACAGATGACTAACAGTGGCATTCATCAACTATAGGCTATAATGGCATCCTGTAATAGAAAGTATCTGTTAAACAGATGCTATTATAGCCTATGGGTGATGGATGCCACTGTTAGGCATCTGTTTAGCCTATTCGTCACTTATAGGCTATAATAGTATCCTTCTAACGGATGCTCTTATAATAATAATATGCAGCATTTTACAAGTCAGGGGGAATATAGACGAAAAAAAGATATAAGATATTAAACCCATTGACAGTTTGAACAATAGGAGGGAGGGTCATGCTCACAAGAGTTTATAGACTATTGGGAACTAGGGTGACACAAGACGTATAAGTGCTTGTTCTATACAATGGTCCTGCCATCTTATATATAAATAGGGTAGTATATATAAAGCTGTATGAGCCGGTCACCAGCCGATATCTGTGTATGTACAGATATGAAGTGCCTTAGGGTGTACGGCGTGTGGGGAGCACAAGCTCTAAGGGAAAGTAGAAGCGGGGTAAATGCAGAAGAATTAGATTAGGGAATGTGGTAGGTCTCCCTTAAAAGATATGCTTTGAGGGCATATTAAAAACTATGGGCATTGGAGATTAACCTGATTGCCTGAGGTAGTGCATTCCAGAGAACTGGTGCTGCTTTGTGGAGAGATTTATGGATGAGAGTAATGCGCTTAAAATGTCATCTACAGTGGATGGGCAACCAATGAAGTGACCGACACAGGGTGGAGACATTAGTGTAGCGGTTGGACAAAAATATAAGCTTTAGCTGCTGCATTCAGGATCGATTGGAAAAGGGAAGAGTTAAGTGAGAGGAAAACCAATTGGTAGTGAGTTACAGCAATCAAGCCAAGAATGGATTAGGGCAACAATAAGAGTTTTTGATGTCTCCACACTAAGAAAGGAGCGTTGAAATGCTTATGACATATCCGTTAAACAAATACCTTACAATGACATCTGTCACCCCAAAACTACTAAGGTGTCCACTTAAGAGAAACAGTGTTTTACAGGATACATCTGCTTGGAATAGCACAGTCTGCTGGGCCATGGCATTCAGGAAAAAAAATGGATACCAGCCGCACCGAGATGGAAAGGATTTTTATCCAAAGAATTTAGCCTAAAGATCCTTTATATGTATATAGTGGAAACCAGCACATACTTCAAAAACATAATATGAAAGTAGCGTTAGCTGTGTGAGGCACTCCTAAGGGGGCGCCATGATGATCTGGGCCTTATGCTTATTAGAAGACATTGTGGGAGGATATTGGAATAGCCAGAGGAAACCAACATAGAGCATACACAGTACTGTACATAAAGCTGTCATTTCTGAGGTCGGGTCCCAACACATAATACCAGTAGTAGCGGGCACTAAGCCACTTAGTAAACACAGAGGGAATAGAACTGCAGGCTCAATTGATAGGCGTAAACATTGCATAAAGGGTCAATAACATTAACTTAACAGAGAGCATGTAGCTTCTACATTGTTATACTGACTATAATAAAAAGTAAGATATTGAGGACCCTAGTTGGTGGGTGGATAGTCAATCCATGCATGTTGAATCATTGAATGTCTCCCATCCATATGGGTAAATGTGCGCACACAAATAAAAGATCCACCCAACAAGTTCAGCTACGATCCCCAAAAGTTACGCTACGTACTTTCTTTACCTACCCTTGTAGAACACCTCCAAGTTTCACATAGTCACAGGTGCTTTGTACAGCCAGGCCTGCCTTGTAATAGGAGCAGTAATTCTCTGATTCCCCATTATGGCTGACAATGCAACTCAATGCATTCTGGGAAAGTAGTTCTCGAAATGTAAGACAAACTACACAAAACGAAAAGAGTGAAACTTACTAGAATCCCAGTGTGCATGCGGGGATGAGCGACATCACACATCACCCAGTCTGCACTTAATGAAGCATGATAAGTACATAATACCTTCCAGAGATGGACGCCTGCAGGAGTCTGCAACAAAACTTCTTTACTTGCACTTCTCAGGAGGGGCTACCAGTTCCAACTTGCTGCTTACACACCTCCAGTCACCAGGCCGTTCCTGCCACATACAAAAAAAGGGGACAAGGAGACAAACCCCCAGCACCTACAGTCAACCAAGCCTCCCCTTGAAGGACCCCCTCCCTGCGCCTTCCATTGATGTGATTGGAGGGCTGCGATCCGAATTTAGCTGCACCAAAGACAGAGGAATGTGGAGACAGAGCTTGGTGTCAGGCTGTCAGACTTTAATAGAAGCCCCCTCCCTTCCCCCCACTGCTTGCTGGCACTGATCACAAGCTAACAGTTGTATCAACAGTCACCTGCTGGGACTTGTACCCATTCACACACCCTGAGATTAGAGTAAAAGTATACTGTGCAAGTAACTGATGGGCTGTCGCTCCTGGACCCTGTGCAGAAGAACATCTCTTTACACTGCACGCTTTTTGTGTCAGCAGCAGAGATGTTGCAACAATGTATACAAACGTAGCAGAACCGAATGTATCAATTACTGGTAGATTCATTGTTACTATATTGTGATCAAATAAAGGTTTTATGTGAACTTTCGTTTACGATGGCCAAAAATTTCCTCTGCCAGGTAGGAAAATTTCAATTGAAGTCAGGTGAAACTACATGTTTTTGGCAGAATGTTTTCTTAAAGGCATTGTCCAGTTGTAAACTATTTATGGCCTATCCTCAATAATCAGTGGGGTTCATGGCTAGGGCTTCCAAAGATCAGCTTTATGTTGAGGCAATGCACTGGTGTACCGAACTGATTTCTGCAGGAAGCAGACAGCTCTGTTCTAACTGCAGTGGCCGGGCTTGGTATTGCAGGCCAAGTTCCCGCTGAAATGAATGGGAGCTTTGTCCGTAATTCAAAGTCTGGCCCCTACTGTAAAAATCCAGCTGTCCACTTCCTGCCAAGTTCACCAGCACACCGGTCCAACGAACAGCTAATTGGCATATGTTCCAGGCAACAGACCCCCACCGACCTACTATTGCAAACGTATCCTAAGGATAAGCCATTAATAATCTACAACTGGACAAACTCTGATTGGCCCATTTTTTTTCTGACATGTTGCTGGTGGGATCATTCATAGAAATGAACCCATGGACAATTGATTGGTCACATTCCAGCCAATGCTTATCTCATGGTCCTTGTACATGAGCTTATTAGTGGGGCCAAGCATTCCTGTGAACATCTGTTCAACTGACAACTGTACAGTGTAAAGGGACCAATAATCAGCATTTGCTAATTTGCTGATCAGCTTGTTTATGCAAGCATAAAAATACTCACTGATTGGCGGTACATCTCCTTGTGTGTACAGCTGGCCTATGGAGAAAATTGATTGCATTTGCTATCGTTGGTCCCATAAGCCTATTCTCGACCCATGTAACAAGAAAATGAAAGGAGCTCCAATGCAACATGTGTGTTGATCGGACTGAGAATTTGGCCTGTGTAAAAGGACTATTAGGGTCTGTCCATATCTGCCCTTGTTGTTGCCATTGTTCAGTTCTATCATAAAAGTCCAATCATTAATGAAAATTATGGAACTGCTGAATCTGGAGCTTTACTGACATAAATGGCAACCAATAAGCTCCATTGACTATTACAGGGTCTGTTGGGTTTCCATAATTGTTTCTGGGATTTTGTGCCAGATCTGCTTCAGATGCCCCCAATGGAGCCTCCAATGCAGATGTGAGCAGACCCTCTTGTGTATGGCTAGCTTTACTGAGTCCAATGTTAAAGGGGCTGCCTTCAACCTATACTATTGATGACCTATCCTCATAGGTCATCTTCAGTGGTCATCCACCATTTGTGATCCCTGTAAATCAGTTGATCACCGGGCCCGCTGTTCGTGCAGAGAACGCTGGAAGCAGATAATGCCATCAACATTTCAGCAGCTCAGTCGGGTATTACAGGCACAGCTCCCATTGAATTGAGTGGGAGCTGTGCCTGCAGTGCCAAATGGGGCTGCTGCAATATGGACAGTACTATCTGTTTCCTGTGGATAGGTCATGAATAATAAAAGTCCCGGACAACCCCTTTAAACCACATATGCCAGATTGTTATACTACCATGAGTTATGACAAATGACAGTCTTAGCTCTGATACATCTGTACTTGGTTCAGATACAATGAGTATCTATGGAATGCTTCTATATATACTTTCTTGATATATAAGGATTGACTGTTACTTACCCCATAGGCTACAAGTGTTGACTGACCAGTAGCTTTCTTGGATGTCTCCTGTGAAAAGTCCATGACAAAAGACAGTGATACAAACTCCTCATCCTTAAAACGTTTTTTTTTTTTTTCAATAGCCCCCCTGTTCGGCGCGAGACAAACCCGATGCAGGGGTTAAAAAAAACAAAACAGGTAGTGCTTACCTGAATCCCCGCACTCCGGTGACTTCTTACTTACCTTGTGAAGATGGCCGCCGGGATCTTCACCCTCGGTGGACTGTAGGTCTTCTGTGCGGTCCATTGCCGATTCCAGCCTCCTGATTGGCTGGAATCGGCACATGACGGGGCGGAGCTACGAGGAGCCGCTCTCCGGCACGAGCAGCCCCATTCAGAAAAGAAGAAGACCGGACTGCGCAAGCGCGTCTAATCGGGCGATTAGACACTGAAAATTAGACGGCACCATGGAGACGGGGATGCTAGCAACGGAGCAGGTAAGTGAATAACTTCTGTATGGCTCATAATTAATGCACAATGTACACTACAAAGTGCATTAATATGGCAATACAGAAGTGTATACCCCCACTTGCTTTCGCGGGACAACCCCTTTAAGTCTTCCCTTGCTTGTTATTGCAAGTGAGTAAACATTTTGGGTAATGTTCCACATCCATTGGCTAATAGATGAGGGTCCTCAATGTGAGACCCCTCTATTATCTCAGAATACTTTAGTAGGGGATTTGAAAATGGATTTTGTAAACCAGACATCCCCTATATATTCTTGTCATCATTTCCCTTTCCCATATTCATAGAATGTAGCAATTGCTATTTATGTAATGCCCTAATAGCTACAATGTTAGCAGCAGCAGAGAGTTGCTGTAGAGTTGTAGATTCTTTGCCATTGCCCTGTAAACCTGTGAATGGACTTGGCTTATTTTAATGTACTGTATAAGAAAGCTCCTAATAAAAAATGCATTGTTAAATGGGATTGTTAATCAAGGAATTTCCCAGTATATACAGTCAGAATACTTACAACCACTTGTCCGTCTGTCTGTAAGTGATTTACATGCTCCGCCCCTGATCACATGATGGTGACGTTATAAAAGGTCCTACACCCCAAGTCAGTAAGTTACATGATCGACTCCTGTTCACATGATGGTGACGTAATCACAGGTCCTATTCCATAGCAACTGAAGCTGCGGGAGTTTGTAGGGGATGCATAACTCACTCACTTGGGATGATCTCCGAATGAAGAACCTGTGACGATGTCACCATCATGTGATTAGAGGCGGAGCATGTAACTCACTCATTCTGGATGATCAGGGGCAGAGCAAGAGTGATTGAGTTACATGCCCCAACCCTGATCACATGGCAGTGATGTAATCAACGGTCCTGTAACTTCACGGCTGCTGTCCAGCTAGGTGTTCGTTAGTTTTCTATAGCAACAGAGGCCACAGGAGTTTGTAGGGGATGGAATACTAATGAACACCTACACCAGCCGTGTGCTTACGGACCTGTGATGATGTCACCATCATGTGATCAGTCACCTGTGTGGGAGGAGACTGAGGTCACATGACCAGGGGGTGATCAGTGTGTGCAGGACTCAACTGTGCTGCCCTGTTGTATGAAGACTGTATGTGATGTACATGTAGCAGTGCTGTGTGTGTGACGTGCATGTAGCAGAACTGTGTAGCGCATTGCACCACAAGAAACACTTTCCTATTAATTACTAGTACATTTTTTAAAGTTTAAGAATTATGAACTGTTAAAGAAATTTTCTTACACAGTTATGTAATTCCTCAAAGTTCATTTTTAATATCATGGAGAATTGTAAAAGTGAAGTCTGGGAAATATCCCTCACTCTCATTCTGGAGGACTCTCCACAATATGTTAAAGGGATTTTCCAGACAAATACTATCGATAACCTATCATCAGGATAGATCATAAATGGTTAATCACTGGGGATCAGCTGAATGTCCAGTCTGTCAGTGTAGCTGAGCCAGATGTCATCATTGGTGTCAAAGATGAAAGCATCATAGAGGACCTCATGCCCATTGAAGTCAATATGAGCGCTGCCTCCTATTACACTCTGACCTCTGTCTTGGAGCCGGATGTGCAATAGGAGGCTTTAGCTCCCATTGATTTCATTGCTTGTGAAGCCCTCTATGATGCTTTCGCTTCGGACCCAATGACAACATCCAGCTCTGCAACACTTAGAGCGGGCCGGACAATCAAGCTAATAAATGGTGAACCCAAGTGGTGGGACTTCGATACTTATAGTTGACATATCCTGAGGATAGGTCATCAATAGAATTTGCCAAAAAAAACCTTTAAATGGTTGCTCATTGACATCAATATGTGAGGGTCAAATGAAGCAATAAAGCTAGTAGGACGGTAGGACATAATGTCTAACTTCTCTTTTATTAAAAACCAGCATAAGGTATGTGTTTCGGAGTGAACCCCTTCATCAGTCTAGCTGGGTAGAGCATCACTCTTGGGACTGAATAACTAAGGATCCCAAAAGTGCTGCTGATACCAGTGGTGGAAGAATCCAGGGCTGGGGACACCAGTAGAAGTGGAGGACACTGCAGAGAAAATGTAGCAATCCTGGCAGTATTGTCCGGTGATTGATTTCAAGTGATTGCCCAAAAAACATACAGAATAGAGGATATTGACCGATGTGGGATCAATAGGAGAATCCCCACTAAAACCCCAAAAAGGGGATTTCAAATGGAGTGGTGAAAAAAAATGCTGCAAAAATTGCATGCACTGTTAAAAACCCCATGCAGTTTTTAGAAACCCCGTGCATTATTGATAAAACGCACACAGTTTTTGCTGCAGTTCAAAAGCGTTTCAAACACCACCAAGTGTGAACATGGAGATACAATCATAGTAAACTCTCAGCTGTGAGAGATATAAGGTCTGTAAGACTTTACAGCCTCTGGACATTCCTATTCACTGACAGCAAGCTGAGATGTAGTAAACAGTAAGGAATTAAAATATATCGTAAAGTGAAAAAAGTTGCGTAGGTTTCTATTAAAAACCTTTAGGGTGCGTTCACAAACCAATCATTTGCTGTGGGCTGTGGTGTGGGTCTGCAGCAGATTGCTCCCTTTCAATTGAATTCAAATGGAAGGGATGAAACGTGCTGCTGATCTGCACCAAAATCCACGACAAATTAGCGACACCCTTGAATGCACCCTTCAAATGTAACATGTGTTTCATAATGATTTTAATGCTACATGTTTCTCACTTGAGAAGCAACAATTTGGCAGAAATTTGCCCCGGGAAAAAAATGATTAAGATTCCAGCGTCGGTGATGTCATCCGTGTGATGACATTAAACATCTGATTTATAAACCGAGGGCTGGAATATTCAGGCGATTGCTTGTCTTGCCGGTAATTATGCACATACAAGTTTGCTACTTTGGTGCCAGTTCAGGGTCTGAGCTCATAATCTCTCCGAAATATCCTGGAAATGTAATCTCCTGCCCAGAGCTCCATATAAACCGCTCCCCAATTAGAAGAGTAATCTACCAGCACATACCAGGCAATGCAATTAAAGTGGGGCACGGTGCAACCAGGGAGTTGGTCGTTCTGCAGCGCAATTCTTACTAAACTCTGTAACTCGACTATACAGACTGGATAGACACAAAATTAGTGATCACTGTGAAGAGATTAATGAGCCACTGAAATACGCCTGGTTGGCTTAGCGCTTATATACTGCGTGCCGCTACAGCCCTCGTACAGAGCATTCTCCGGTACTCATAGGCTGAGTTGTCCTCTTCTGGCTTACCCATCAGGGACTTTTAAGAATTAAGCCGCAGAACGCACTGCAACATGCAGCTGAATCTGCCACTGCGGAAATCTGCAAGAAAACTGGCATCTCTAAGGGTGCACTCTCACGCCCGGATGTGTATTTCGGCCTATGAATATGCAGCGTATGCAAGGGCTGAAATACGCTGATACTTTGCGTGTTTCTGCCTATCGGCAGTATTTTGGATGCATAAGAGCTCCTGCAGATGAGCGCATGTGTAGATACACTCATAAGAGGAGGATGTGATTGTGCAGTGAATGGAGCACTATCACATATTCTCGCAAGCGTCTCCGGGCCCGTTCACATCGGTGCGGGACATAACAGTTTTGAACCAGCTCAGCAGCCTAGTTAGTTCCCAGTGTTACCAATTAACACCATGACATTACACAATTATGTGGCGATTTTGTGCTAACGGGAATACACACAAAAATTGAGCATGTCGCCTATTTTTTCACCCGATGGAAATGTGGGTGCAAAAATGCTCAATGTAAGGGAACCCATTCAAATCATAGGGTTTTATTGTCAGTGATTTGTGTATTTACACACACCTATTAATTTCAATGGGCTATTAGGGCGGATTCAGACGAATGTGTTTTTCTCCCCTTATGTGGCCATGATAATCATGACAAAATGAAACCACTGATTTCAATAGAATTTCAGTGGTTTCGCTTTCGCTAGCGGTACTTTTGTCCATTAATTGTATGGCAAAGAAAAGATAGGAACTGCCCTATTTTCCCCACACGTAGGGAATACAACGTGCAGGAAAGATCAGGAGGCACCTAACTTCCTGCAGCTTTTTTCAAACTCCTACGCTCTGTCTCAGATTTTAAAAAGCCAATATCAGAGCCTCTATGTCCCCCTTATCACATCTTGTATCCAAGCTAGAGGCAGTACAATGGGGTACTAGAGCCTCCAAGCCCGTCCGTATCACATCTTGCATCCAAGCTAGAGACAGTACAACAGGAAACCTTGAGCCTCCATGTCCGCTCGTATCGCATCTTTTATCCAAGCTAGAGGTTGCCCAACAGGGTACTAGAGCCTCTATGTCCCCCTTATCACATTTTGTATCCTAGCTAGAGGCGGTACAACAGGGTACTAGAGCCTCCAAGCCCATCCATATCATATCTTGCATCCAAGCTAGAGGTGGTACAGCGGGGTACTAGAGCCTCCATGCCCGTCTGTATCACATCTTTTCCAAGCTAGAGGTGGTACAACAGGGTACTAGATCCTTCATGCCCACCCGTATCACATCTTGTATCCAAGCAAGAGGCGGTACAACAGGGTACTAGAGCCTCCATGTGTGCCTGTATCACATCTTGTATCCAAGCTAGAGGCCGTACAACAGGGTACTAGAGCCTCCATGCCAGTCTGTATCACATCTTGTATCCAAGCTAGAGGTGGTACAACAAGGTATTAGAGCCTCCATGCCTGCCCGTATCACATCTTGTATCCAAGCTAGAGGTGGCCCACCAGTACTAGAGCCTCCATGCCTGCCCGTATCACATCTTGTATCCAAGCTAGAGGTGGCCCACCAGTACTATAGCCTCCATGCCTGCCTATTGTATATCTTGTATACCAAGTTAGAGGCGATATAACAGTTAACTAGAGCCTCCTGTCAAGTATTCGGTTTCCTGCAATAAATTATCCTTTTGCTCTGATATTGTAATCACTTACTTATATCATTATTACAATCACACAGAGAAAGTTTCATTCCATTCCGACAACTCCTTCTAGGGGAGGGATATATGTGACAATGAGTGTATATGGTACATATGTACTTCAGCTTGTGAGGTTTTCCTTCAATGCCCCATTCCCATTCCATCAGCCCACTTATACAATTCTTTAAAGCTCACATCTCATCACTTCCCCCATTCAGAAAGAATAAGATCCTTGGACACAGAGAGCAGCTGGGCCAGCAGTTTAAGAAGTGGTCATTGTATACAGAAATGGTAGCCTTTTGTCTCAGAAAATCCCCCTTTTGTCTCTCTCTGGTGGATAGATTCTTAACATGCAAAACTGAAGCTGGACTATATTTACCATTAGGTGTGGGAAAGATATAAGGTCATTAAATAAGAACTACTGCTGATGATGGGGATTGTAAATTCAGGTTTTGTGGTCCTAGTAGAAAACATAGTAGTAGCAGTGATAGTAGTAGTGGACTAGTACTCATAGGGTTAATCCAGTAAAACAGAACTCATAACAATAGAGCAAACTGAAGAAGTATCCGGGGCGGTTCGGGGTAAAATTTCACCTGACTGTATTGTTGTTTGATGAATGCCACTTTCCCGTGACTTAGTGATACGGAGTGTAATATACACGGAATACCTACTATATTAGGGCGGTTGTACACAACTGATTGTGCAAAAACGCTCGCCTCAACGTGATGTATATGCGCATGAACGAGGTTGTCGAGGTTGATTTGTGCATGTGTGCGTATTGTGCTGTACATTTTGCGCACGCAGGGCCAGTTTACACACACCCCTTTCATGGATTCAAAGGCTATTTAGCCAAATGAGGTCCAGATATGTTCTTTTTTTTCGTGGCTTTGCACAGTTTCACACATCCCTTGTGTATTTGCACACCTCCCATAGACGTCTATGGGGGCCTTTGCTGTGCAGAACACAGAAAGATAGAGCAGGTCCTACTTTTTCAGCAGCTCGTGAAACGCGCAGGTAAAACACGCTCCTGAGAACAGATGACAGGAAGGGGTCATCGATCCATGCTGCTTGTGCAAAATTCTGACCCTCCTATTAGCATAGTGCAACAGAAATCTGGATTCATCTGTTTATACACTGCTCGGTGATCTAATTTTTGCCTTCTGCAGTCTTGTCTTTCTGTTTTTCTTGGGACTTAAACAGATGGGCATATGCGCTAATATGGAGTGTATTGGCGCCTGAACCAGGTAACATTTTTTAAAAATTTTACCGTTCAAACTCCGCGTGAATTTAAAAAAAAAGCAGGACATTAACCCTTTCCAATCCACTGTCTGACCTCTGAAGACATTATGATTTAAGGCTGTACAGCTCCGATGTTGGAAGACGTCCGTCAGGGTTCTCTTACTGTATATTGCCAGCCTCTCTGCTGTCGGAGCCTATCCAACGTGTCACCTCATGCAGTACTGGCTTTAGCCAGCAGATAGCGCCGTTGTATAATGGCAGAAAAAGAGTAAGCCCCCTAGGAAAACCAGGATACAAATTGGATTGGAAAGGGTTAAGTCCTGCCCTAACACTCAAGAATTCGGATAGTGAAAATGAAACAATCTAAATCAACGGTTTCAATTCGTCCCATTTTTCTGCCGTGATTTTCACCCTACAAAACGGGAGAAAATCGCAGTCGTCTGAAGACACCCTTAGATAGCAATGGCGCCGGAACTGTTCATCTACTGCCATAGCCCATCCATGCTAAGGACCGACAAACTGTGCGTTCCTCCATGTAAGGGCAGAGACATACGAGCGTATGCCTTGCACAATTGCGCCACTGGAATCAATGAAACCATATGGAAGTGAATGAGCCAAAAGTCAATAAGAACCAACATTTGAAATCTGATTTCTATTATGGTGACTATATTCTCATACAGCCTTCCCACAAACAAGAATAATTGAAGACTACTTTTTTGACAGGAGAGCTTTTGACTATAATTGGTCAACAATGTGACCGCTGGAAAAAGCTAGTAGGAGATAAAGTGGCATGACGGTTTCCTAGTGTAGTGGAGACCTCTTCCACCTCCATTCACTGTGACCAGGTATGAGCGACTGACTGCTTACACGGAGTGACAGTTGCGAACTGGTCGCTTTATTTCAGTGAGGGCGGGGTCACATGAGGCTTTACCCAAAAACACTCACCCCTGTGCGGTGTATTTGTGCATGAGCGAGGCTTTTGAGCAAGATTTGCATGTGTGTCTGCACATATTAGTGGATTTTTTTAGGCACACAAGGCCAGTTGACGTGCGCACATGACACACCCCTCCCATGGAATTTATTGGCTATTTTAGCCTAATATAGGTTAGCGGTCTTCGGTTCCTGCATTTTGTGCAGTCACACCCTTCCCCTTGCGTATTTTCGCACTCGCCATAGACGTCTATTGCACTTTTGCTGCGCAAAACATAGGAAAGTAGAGCAGGAGCAGGACAAAATGCGCTTATGTTTAACGCGCACAGATTTTGTATGCGCAAACATGGCCACGTGACGGCGCCCTGAGCTGAAACACAGAGACTACTGAGCAATTTCTCACTTAGTACCCTGTCAAGTCATGTGTGCACCCGCGACGACTGTAGCTGAAAATTGCTCTTTTGGGTGATTTTTCAGCCAATAGTTGTAAAGCCAGCCTAAGGGCTCTTTCACTCGGGTGAGTTTGTGCGCATAGGAGGGTGCGCAAATGTGCCCTTGTCCTGAACAAAATTGCGCACTGAACTGTGCGATTTCGTGTGCTAATCAATAGCACTGGGGACTAAGCAGGCTGGCCAGCCTACTAATTAGTACGGAGCGTGGATCCACTCGCGAGAGGACGTGACAGCGCTCCATTCAGAGTGCAATTATGTCACGCTTTCAAAAGCTTGTGTGAAAGAGCAATGCGCTGCTCCAGTGAATGCGCGATTTTCATGCGCATGAAGCTCAAGTCTTCTGGTTGGAAGGAATAGCCCGTTCACGCGATTTTTAGGGCAAGGTAGCCGTGATTTTCTGACATGTCTATACTGCGCTAAAACCAAGTATTTGTTGCAGAATATTGGCTATGAAATGTGCACCAGAATTAGGTCGCGATTTCGCCGCGAGAAAATCGGGGCAAAATCACATTTGTGTTCAATGCTTTTTCCTGAGAACAATCTTGCATCATTTTATCGCGCAATAGACAATAGGACTTTCTAATGTTAAAAAACGCATCGCATTGCACGAAAATCGTAAGTTCGTTCATTGCGATGTAATAAAACAGAGGCTCCATAGGGAAACATTGTCGATTTTCAAATCCCCCAACATTGCAGATGGGAATAAAACGATTGAAAAGCATGGGTTTCATAATTCTGTGTTTTCATGCACTTTCCAATTGCGCAAAAATTTAGAGATTTTATCAAGTGTGAAGGCCGCCTTATACAACCCAGCGCGGTACAATATAAGGGCAAAACCACATGGCCGTATGCAAAACTACGCTCGCCGCTACAGAGTGTAGTGGTACATGAACCAGATTTTTTTTAATCGGGCCATTCAAATTCGGCGCCATGGTGCGAGAGTTTAAAAACATGTCCTGCCCTATTTTTCTTGCACGTAGTATTAGCTATAGAGAATACTGATAATGAAAATGACATCATTGGTTTCGTTTCGTATGGGACAAAATCCCGCCCATTTAAAGAAGCCCTAAGTGAATGGGGCTAAAACAAACCTCATTCACTCAAGGTGGTTTCACATGGATGATAAAATCAATTGATTCCCTCGCAATGCGAGAATGAGTAAAAACGCAGAATTATGAAACCAATTGTCTTCAATGATTTCCTTCACATTTGCGATGTTTTCACTCATGCGATGCTGCGGGAAAAAAAATTGCCTATCTTTCTGCATTTTGCGTTTTTTAAATCTCCCATGCTTCCCTATGGAGCCTCCTTTTAATTGCATTGCAAAGCACGAACTTAAGATTTTCATGCCAGGCGGTTTTAACATTAAAATGCTCCATTGATTTTCGTGCTAAGCGCTGATGCTCAAAAATCGCAGGAAAAAAGATGTGATTTTGCAGTGATTTTTCTATGCAAAATCGCTGTATAGAATTAGTCTAATAGCGTAAAAAAATCCCCAGCAGATTCCAGGCATGCTGCGGACATCCAAGTCTGTTGCAGTGATGCCATTGATTTCCACTGTGGATTTGGAAAGAATGAAATCCAAAGGAATTTCCACCAGGCTAGTAAGCCATAGATTAGGATGCTTGCCTCTGTCCTGTCAATATCACAGAGTGCTGGATGTCCGAGGACCGTAGCCCCTCTTCAGCCCCCTCTTTCTGTAATACTAGGAGCCCAACACCCACCAAGCAGGACAGTCTTAGGAGTTAAGTGGACCCCACTCAAATCTCCCGGAATTCTTGTCAAGTGCAAAGAGTAAGAAGATAGAGAAGTGAGTCGGCTGAGACGCCAACCAGTTCCCTTCATCCCTTTTTTTCCGTAATCTCTTCAAAGCAAACAGCTGTTATTTCCAGAAACTGATCTGCGGGCCCAGCAAGCCTCATTAACCCATTTCCGCTAGTCATGCTGGTGAATGTTACGTCTGTATAATGGATCTGCTTGAACAGATTTTGCATGATTGCACTATTGGGAAGATACATTACTGGTGATGGGAATTAGAACAGTTGGCAGATGATTATATAAGATAACGGCAGGCGCTGCCTCCGAATCATATACATCTTCTCCAAACAGATTCCGAACAACCAAAAGTACCGCTTTTTACAACTTTTTTTACTTCAGTAAAATTAATTAGTTGAATGGTAGAAAATCCGGGGAAGGAGCCAAAATTTAGTGAGCACGGCCCGCTTCACAGTAAGTAACATCAGCGCCGACATCAGTTACTGCGTCTGACATGTGGACGTCAGCACCAAATGTTAGATGCAGAGAGAAGCCCAGCATGGGGCGGCAAGCTGAACGTATGCAGGTTGGGCAGGCACCCGAGGATGCGTACTTACCACTTGGAAAGAATGTGTGGTTGGTATTCTGCCGGCATCTATGCCTGGCACACTGAGGACATATGTGGTAGAAATACGTTTGTATGAATATGGCCTAAGGGCTCCTTCAGATTAGCGTAAGCACAGAAATGCTTGCGATATCCGGTGCATATCTGCGCTGTTTACTGCACTTTTTTTGTGCGCTGCTGGGGACTGTTCACACCAGCGCGGGAAACACCCGCTTCCTGATTTAAAAAGCTGTGCAGCCTAATTAGTCACTGGTGTTATCGATTTCCCCGCGAAATTGCACAGTTCATTGTGCAATTTCGCTGAGATCAGGTGCGCATTTGTGCAATCTAATAGACTCCTATGGTTCCTTAGGTGTGCAAATGTGCCCAAAAATAGATCATGTCACGCAAAAACAAAGGTAAGAATGCGAAGAATGCAAAAACATAGGGCATGCCGCACATTTTTGCCGCACAGCATGTATATGACCCAAATTAATATCACAGAAAGGGAAATATCATACAGACAAAAAAAAAAGTCACAGAAAGCCGCCATATACTTACTGATATGCTGATACAGGAGAGCAGACATATATACCACTTATCCCCCAACATGCAGACAACTAGAATGCTAAATGGAGGAGCAAGTAACACAAGTGAAAGGCACTGATGAGGCCACCACTCACATACCTTCCTTATATTGAGGTGAGTGGCTGCTTAGTGCTTATTCCCATGCAAAAAAGTAGATACAGGGTGTCAGACCACATGATACATATAGTGCACCATGCAGGCCTACATATAGTGCACCATGCAGACTTAGTGTCGCCATATATGAATCCAGTGGGTTGCCCTGCACCCCAAAGGCCAAGTACACCAGCACTGGCACCCTGGGCTTCCCCAGAATTCAAAGCCACACTGCATGTTCTTTACATTTATACAGATACTAGCTGATATACCCGGCTTTATCCGAATTAATTTAATACAGGTATTTACATGTGGTTTGCACAGAAAATTTTATGAAGTCAAGGTCACTTTAGAGTAACCAAGGAATAAAATATGTATACATATAGAGGAGTGTTAGATTCTCCTCAGGCTGCATCTACTGATGTCCCTCTGCAGAATGTGCCACCCCTCCCACTCTTCTCATTTAGGACCTAATGAATGCTTGCGACAAATTTCATGATTGTACGACATCGGGAAGTTAAATTACATAAGGGTGCACTTACTTTTGCAATTAGCATTGAATAATCAAGTTGTGACCACTTTACTTTTCCTATTTAGGACCTAAAGAATAGTCGTGCCAAATTTTATATTGGTCAGAAACGCTTTCAATAGGTGGCACTGTGGAGGATTTATTCCATCTCCCTTATTTAAATTTTATATTTGTACGACCTCAGGAAGTAACATTACTGTTAACATTCGTGTGGGCCTGGTGCTCACTTGCCCACACGAATGTTACCGAAGATAACGTCCAACACCCAATGAAAAGTTACCAGGGAAAGGACTACCAACAGAAAACCAGCACTCACCTTACATACCAGCAGACATAATAGATGGAATTGCTAAATATACAGTAAATACGAGGGATTAGTTTGTGAATTGGCCAAGTCGCTTAAGCTGCAAGCCCAGCAATCAAGGGTCCTCGTGTCTTGCGGTCCCTACACTAGCAAGACAACTGACCCCAAGCTGAAGGGAGAATGGCAGGACCCTACCTAATAAGCAAGGAAATTGCCTCGATAAAGGCGGTCCCGCGCTGGAACCCCAGTCCTGACTATCCCTGAAGGGTTAATACACAGAACCAGAGAGACTAGCACATAGGACACAAATCACACACCAACACACTAGGGGTAACATGCAAGACAGAACAACCAAACAGAACAGGACAGTTCACTCCTCATGTCTAGCCACCAGCACAGACATAAAGAACATGACGCTGTTCACACCATATACACAGAACAGGGCTATCCACACCTAATGTCTGGCCACCTGCACAAACACTGGACAAGCCACAGTTCAAACACATAACACAAATACAGGCATGCAAGACCAACAAACCCTAGAGTGAAGGGATACCAGTTTCCTCTTGCAGAGGGAGGATAAATTATCTGCAAACAGACCAGTGGTGAGTGGCTAGCAGGAGAACACCACACCTAGCCAGCTTAATCATTCCACACCTGTGGGGCTGTGCTGCTAAAAACCTATGTGGTACAACAGATCCCAGCCAGCACAACCTTCACAATTACATAGGGGTGCCAATACTTTTGCACTTAGCATTGAATAATCGAGTTGTGACCCCTTTACTTTTCCTATTAAGGCCCAAAAGAATGGCCATGCCAAATTTCATGTTTGTACGTCACTGGGAAGTTAGAGAATTAGACTAGGTACATTACACAGGGGTGCCAATACGTTTGCATTTAGCATTGAATAATCAAGCTGTGATCCCTTTTCTTTTCTTATTTAGGGCCTAAAGAATGGATGTGCCAAATTTCATGTTTGTACGACACCAGGAAGTTAAAGAATTAGATTTGGTACATTACACAGTGGTGTCTATACTTTTGCACTTAGCATTGAATAATCGAACTGTGACCTCTTTACTTTTCCTATTTAGGACCTAAAGAATGGTCATGCCAAATTTCATGTTTGTACGACACCAGGAAGTTAGAGAATTAGCGGCAAGTCAGTGAGTGAGTCAGTGGGTGAGAACTTTCACCTTTATATATATATATATATATATATATATATATATATATATATTACACAGAGTCCCAACTTTTTGGGAATTGGGGTTGTGTACTGGGTGATAGCTGCATGATGAACAAGTTTAAAAAATCACCAGAGTTGCCCTATAAAATTAAGCTCACCGTGCACTAATTGTAATAGTAATTCCATAGCATGTGCACAACAGGCATAGCAGCGAAAGAGAAAACGATGGATTTCATGTTGCTACAGTGATGGCTTTGCAACAAGTTCCAGGTCATTGCACAGGTACTGTAGGTGTAGTGAAGCAAAGAAGAATTCTTATGATTTATGCTTCAGCACTACCATCACTATTTTCTGTCTCCTTTTAGAACTAGAGGTCATACACTCACTCTTCCTGGCACTTTAATTACTCGGTGATACATTTGTGTCACTGTAAAGAAGAATAACTTTTCTTAGGCTCTTTTCACATTGTATTTTTTATCTCCAGCTCTGATTTCTTATCAGTGCAGAAAACTGCAGAGGAACGGAAACTTGGATTTAAGTGGGATGGAACAGTAGGGTTTAATATGTGTGACAGAGACCTCTTTGGTTTCCGTTTCACATGGCTTTCATCCCTGACAGTTTTTTAGCTGGATAGAAAAGCATCATCCTTGGCGCTTTTCTATTCAGCTAAAAAGGTTGGCAGGAAAAACTTTTAGAAAAAGGTTGTTGAGAAGAATAGATAAGTGAAAAAGTACAAATTGGTAAAACTCCATAGATGTTGATCTCAAGGCTTTGGGGTTAGCTTGACTGTCTCCCAACACCATCTGTCATGGGTATCAATGCTCGTTCATACATGGTGAGTTTTTGTCATATCCTTTACTTGCCTGGCAGTAAAATATGTCCCTACAGCTGGAAATGCGGTAATCAACCCAATGTCAGAGCCCCTTGGGTCAGTGTGGAGATCTTGGCAGAGAGTACATAAATTGTACATGGGTGTGGTAACTTATGAGCTAGACAAACTTTTCAAGTATATGAAGTGGGAGAAGTTGGCACAGGGAAAAGTATAGTGACCATCTGGCTTCACCAGTCTTCAGGTATGCCACGGAGACATTTCAAAAAATGACATCTGTGAAAGCTGGAACATCCACCAAATGGATTGTGTATTACAGTCCCTTTCTTGACAGGAACATCAATATTAGGGCTAATTCAGATGGCTCTATTATTTTTTATTTTTATATAGAGTCATAATACCCCGTTTCCCTGAAAATAAGACATACCCTGAAAATAAGACATAGCATGATTTTCCAGAATTTTTGAGGATGCAAAATGATTTTTCAGGCTTTTTGAGGATGCTTGAAATATAAGCCCTACTCCAAAATTAAGCCCTGCTAACAGTTAATTTTAAAAGTCAATTTAAATAGTGTCCAGACAGCTATACATGTAAAAAAGTTAAACCTTTTTGAACAAAAATTAATATAAGACACTGTCTTATTTTCGGGGGAAACGCGGTAGTGCTTCCCAATGGTGCATAAGCCCTCTACTGTACCCATGATTGTATATGGAGGCATACAGTGGTCATTTTTGTTGGACTTCATACAAATGGGACAAGAAAAAATAATAGTGGCATGTTCCATACAAATGTATATACATTCGATCTATCTGGCGGTGCATTGTTTGGCTCTGCAGATAGTGAGTTGTACAGGCTCTGTGCATCACCGTTTTTGTATCTGTCTATTATAAGGGAACCATTTTTGTGTTTTTCCTTTAACAATTCAACTGTAGAGTTCTAAGACTAGACAGATTCTTCATTTCTGCCATCAATGGACACTGCCATGTGTGATCTGCTTATCTAATCTATTAACAAGTTAGAAAAGACTAATGGCATGGAGATAAATCAATGCTCTTGGCTTCCCCCTTGATTTTAATTTAGTTCAAAGGACTGATGCTCCTTTTAGATGAGCCAAGTTCTTGACCTGATGTAATAATGAGTGCTGATCGACACGCATATTGATTGGCACTGGTTTCATTTTCTTTTACATGGACCAAGAATCTGCTTATGGGGACCAACAATCACTACTACAATCGTTCTTTGCCATAGGTCAGCTGTATGTGGCCCTGTTCATACTAGGAGAAGTACTGACGATCAGCAAGCACAAATGATCGTTAGTTTGTTTGTCATCAGATTGTTGTACAGCCTAACTGTTGGGCAAACAAGTGTTCGAAAGAGCGTCCAAGCCTGATCGGCCCATGTAGAAGGCCAATAAATCATATGATTGAAATGACTGAGTGGCCCTTTGGATCTGTATGTGCTCGGACATACGGTTCTACAATAAATGTAGAGATAAAATGCTTAGCCTAAATTTAATTTAGCTATGTGGTAACATTTACTGCTAGGACCTTCCAAACTAATAAAATTAAAAAATACCTTTTATTAAATTCCTTTAAAAGAAGAACAAAACAAATACAAACAAATAAGGGGAAGATTAGGATTAAGAAGGCCACTAGTGACTAGTGATCAAACAGGTTGGAGTCGTATAATAGGACTCAACCTTAAAAAACGACAGCAACCGCCACTTCTGAAATATGAACAATGGGAAATCGAGTCATGTGATGAAGCTCAATTGATGTACAACATTGATCATAGATCCAGAAAAGTGATCAAATAAAGTAGAATCACTCTAAATCTGGTATCCTAATGTGCGTCGTATAGTGGGAAGGACTTGCACATAAGGAGTTTGCTCTTAAAGCAAAAATGCGCGTTACCCAACGTGTTTCTCCCAACTGGTGGGTTCCTCAGGGGTTACAATGCGCTAGTTCCAACCAAAAGGTTGGGTTGTGGCTAAATTTTTATAAAGTGTGGAAGCCATACATAGTCCAGGACTGATAATCATGGACCAGTGGTCGCCAAAATGATCTGTCTCTAAATGTAAATGCAATGCAGCGAAGAATTCCAGTGCACCGCAATTTACAAAAATCAGAAAAGAATGACCTATGACGTGGCAATGATGGTCACGGTAATGGTCATTAAGAGGACAAAATTATCCTCAAAGTACAAGATGAGATCAAAAAGAGATATATAAGCCGTCAGATGCTATCAATAACTTAAGCCCTTCAAGTCCTCAAGATAGATTTGCAGCTACCTAACTGATAAGAAACTATCTGAAGTTGCTAAATAGACTGATAATGCAACTCGAGTGAGTAGCTGAAGGGGACTAGCCCCTAGGTCAGGACAAAGAACTTAAAATCAAAGAAAATAAAGACAAAACGGCGGCATGTCAGTCCTTGTGGTGGAGTGACAGCATAATGGTGAGCTAGTCCAAGGAGCTTTAAATAGGGTTCATTAGGGAACACCTTTTGATGGGTGTGTATCCCCTGAGCCAATGAGAGGCAAAGTGGGAGGCGTACCACTCATGCTATGTAACCTAGGTAACAGGTAAACATATGTTTCATACTGAAGAAAGAGAGAAAAAAAAAAAAAAAAAAAGGATAACAGGTGCAAGGAAGGGGGCCAGCAACCGCTGCTGTAATGTGTGACTGATGTATCAAACCGATCGCGCTATACCGTCGCTACTAGCTCCGTAATCCGGAGGTATAGTAGATGGCATAGCGACGTCAGCGCGGGGGGCGTGATTCCGCTGACGACGCCGGAGGTCACATGACGCTAAGCGTCATCGACCGCGTCATGGTCACATGACGCCGAGCGTCACTGACAGTATCGTATGATACCCGAGGGGGCGGACCGCATGAGGACCACGGAGGCGTGGTTCCACTGACGGCGCCGGTGGTCACAAGACGCTAGACGTTGATGATAGCGTCATGTGACACCCAAGGAGGCGGACTAAGTGACGGCAGCGGCGTACTTGGAGACAAAGCCATGGCAACGGTAGTGTACATAACTCGGAGCATAAAAATGATGCTGTGGTGGCGAAACAAGATCACTGGTATTCGCTGTTGGGACAATACTCGTGGATGTAAACCATTAGAGTTGAATATAATGATTCATTTTAAGGATAGTTATATGCAGTACATTCTGCCAGGATCATCAGATGTATCCAGTATTAATAAACTCTAACGGATATAAGGAGCATCACGTAGATGATTCTGATACGTAAACCGAGTAAGGGAGTAATCAGAGCGTATGTACACGCCGATAAATATTAATTGGAGTAGATTTAGTTATCCCGCACTACCCTTGCACCATTGATGAGAATATATATTTAATGATCAGTATTATAAAATGCCTCGGACTAGCATGAACAAATATGATCACAGATAGTTATGAGACATCTTGTACGTGGAAATTTTCTCATAGGTGGTGTGTAGCATAATAGCTAACTATTTTTAAAAATAAACGTCTTTGGTTCTTCTGATGAAAAGATATTGCATTGATACTCAACACGTCGGTAGAGGCAGTCATGCATGCTATCAATCAATGAAGCAGTTGAACGACAACTGTTCGTTCAATCCAGTTGGAGACACAGAGCGTAGTCTGTAGATCCAGTTTGCCTCTTTTTGTAAGAGGAGCTGATTAAGATCACCGCGGCGACCGTCAGAACGAATATGCTCAATGCCTTGGAAATGGACATGTGATTCATCGCCCCCGTGTATATCCCACATGTGTATTGCAAGTGGTGTCTTATCCTTGCGTCTTATATTCCCTACGTGGGCAAGAACACGGCGACGGAACTCCTGGGCCGTCTTGCCCACGTAGTTTAAGGGGCATGAGCAAGTGGCTAAGTATACGACATTTTTTGTCCAGCAGTTAATGAATTCACGATTAGTGAATTCCTTTGCTGTATGGGCACTTTTGAAAGTTGGACTTTTTTTGATAAATGGACATGCTGCACATCCTGAGCATTTAAAAGTCCCTTTCCAATTGTGAGGAACAACAGACATTGACTAAAAACCAACAAAGCCTAGACGCGAGTCTAGAAGCCGTCAAGAAATTCTCGACAGATCCCGAGTTTTCTGTGAAAGAAAAAATTTTACAAAACAATGTCGAAAAGTACACCTCCCAAATCAAAGAACGTAAACACGGTCAATTCAATCGGGATCCCATTGATTTTAAAGAAAATCGAGCTTACACGGATAGATCATGTTCTGATACCGATATAAGCTCATCCGATCTCGACATGTCTGAGAGTGATATTCGAGGTAGAGGTAGACATTTTTCATATCCCCGGAGGCACAAAAATAAGCCCCAACAAAAGGGGACGGGGCAGAAATAAATACCCCAGCCCCATTGCGGATCAGGGTTTTTTAGGTGCCCCTACCTCTCGTTACCCGTTACGAGAGAGAAAAGCCCTGTGACCACTGCTAAAACCCACCGTAACAAAACTGCTCTGGATACTCCCACTGATAAACTACAAATTTTGAATCTCTCAGGAAAAACATTAACATCTGTTGAGATTGACGTATTGGAGAGGGGGTTGTCCTTCGTCCCGACGAGCCCTTTTAATCCGTTCGTCTGGACGAAGGACATCTCCCTCTTCATGCGTCGCCTTAGGTGGAAGAAACATTTTATCCAATTGGATAAAAAATTAGCAAAAGAATACGGGCTCTCCCCATCAGATATGCCCATCTTGAGGGATCTCCAAGACCTTGAAAGAGATATGAATAAAGTCCCCGGAAAAGGTCCATTTACGGAACTTAGGAATAAAAATACTTCCAACCCCCCTACACTGCATTGTCCCTTGTTGGATACTTTTGAAAAAATCGTCCTTAAGGAGATCAAAAATCTTAATCCCAGAAACTGCAGAGGTCCCCAAAACCTGACCTATGAAGAGTCATGTGCATTGCGAGCGTTGGAAAGTAATCATAAAGTGGTTATTAAACCATCTGATAAAGGTGGTAACGTTGTAGTTCTCAACAGAGATGACTATACCAACATGTGCCTATCCTTATTAAATGACGTTGACACATATGAAAAAATTCCCTCTGACCCTACTCTAAAATTCTCCAGCGAATTGCTAGCTATCACGGAGAGGGCATTGACTTCTAAACTTATCAGCCCTAGAAAATTTGAGTTCATTGTGCCCAAACATCCGAGGATAGCGACGTTTTACACCTTGCCAAAGGTACATAAGGGACTATCGCCCCTTAAAGGACGCCCGATCGTCTCTGGCGTTTCCAACCTCAGCCAACATGCGAGTACCTACGTTGACCAACTATTGAGGCCTTTCGTCACCTCTTTGCCCTCACATGTCGAGGACACTCTCGACATGTTGCGCCAGCTAGAGGGCATCCATCTTGACTCAGATGTGATTTTGGCGACCATGGACGTAGAGAGCCTTTATAGTTCTATTCCTCATGAACTAGGTTTGAAGGCTACGGAATATTTTCTTAGTCAAAAAGGCCAATATTACTATGAACACAATCAATTTGTTCTGGCACTACTAAGATTTATTCTTACTCGCAATTACTTTCTTTTCCAAGATGTCTTCTTCCACCAGCTCAGGGGCACCGCGATGGGGACACCATGTGCCCCATCCTACGCAAATCTGCTCCTGGGCTGGTGGGAGGAACGACACGTGTTCATCGAGGAGAATCATCTATATACCCAAAATGTCCTGTTATGGGCAAGGTATATAGATGACATATTTATCCTCTGGTCAGGCACGGCAATTACTTTTAACCAGTTTGTGGAGAAATTAAACATCAACTCCTTCAATCTACATTTTACGGCCGAAAGTAATGAAAAATCTATTACCTTCCTCGACCTCAAGATTACAAAGGAACATGACGGCACTCTTTCTACAACTACATTCCGTATATCCACTGCCACGAATACTTTATTAACTTGGGATAGTCATCACCCCTACTCATTACGTAGAGGGATCCCAAAAGGGCAATTTTTACGGATTCGCCGCAACTGCTCTTCTGAAAATGAATTCGAAGCCGAAGCTGTCAAATTATCCTCTAGATTTAGACAGCGGGGATATCCAGAAGAGGTAATTCTTGAGGCATACAATTTTGCATCCCAAAGAAATCGTGGGGAATTATTGCAAAAAAGGAGGAGGGAACAAACCAATCAAACCAGAATTGTCGGCACCTTCGACACTGGTTCTACTGCCGTCAAGGATATCTTAAGCAGTTTCTGGGACATCCTGAAGGATGATGAGGATGTGAGTGACATACTACCTCCAACACCATTGATCACTTTTCGCCGTGGACGCAATTTGCGTGACCGTCTGGTACGAAGTCATTTCCAAAAGGAAATGCCAACAAGTATGTGGTTGGGCAGGCACAATTGGAAAGGGACTTTTAAATGCTCAGGATGTGCAGCATGTCCATTTATCAAAAAAAGTCCAACTTTCAAAAGTGCCCATACAGCAAAGGAATTCACTAATCGTGAATTCATTAACTGCCGGACAAAAAATGTCGTATACTTAGCCACTTGCTCATGCCCGTTAAACTACGTGGGCAAGACGGCCCAGGAGTTCCGTCGCCGTGTTCTTGCCCACGTAGGGAATATAAGACGCAAGGATAAGACACCACTTGCAATACACATGTGGGATATACACGGGGGCGATGAATCACATGTCCATTTCCAAGGCATTGAGCATATTCGTTCTGACGGTCGCCGCGGTGATCTTAATCAGCTCCTCTTACAAAAAGAGGCAAACTGGATCTACAGACTGCGCTCTGTGTCTCCAACTGGATTGAACGAACAGTTGTCGTTCAACTGCTTCATTGATTGATAGCATGCATGACTGCCTCTACCGACGTGTTGAGTATCAATGCAATATCTTTTCATCAGAAGAACCAAAGACGTTTATTTTTAAAAATAGTTAGCTATTGTGCTACACACCACCTATGAGAAAATTTCCACGTACAAGATGTCTCATAACTATCTGTGATCATATTTGTTCATGCTAGTCCGAGGCATTTTATAATACTGATCATTAAATATATATTCTCATCAATGGTGCAAGGGTAGTGCGGGATAACTAAATCTACTCCAATTAATATTTATCGGCGTGTACATACGCTCTGATTACTCCCTTACTCGGTTTACGTATCAGAATCATCTACGTGATGCTCCTTATATCCGTTAGAGTTTATTAATACTGGATACATCTGATGATCCTGGCAGAATGTACTGCATATAACTATCCTTAAAATGAATCATTATATTCAACTCTAATGGTTTACATCCACGAGTATTGTCCCAACAGCGAATACCAGTGATCTTGTTTCGCCACCACAGCATCATTTTTATGCTCCGAGTTATGTACACTACCGTTGCCATGGCTTTGTCTCCAAGTACGCCGCTGCCGTCACTTAGTCCGCCTCCTTGGGTGTCACATGACGCTATCATCAACGTCTAGCGTCTTGTGACCACCGGCGCCGTCAGTGGAACCACGCCTCCGTGGTCCTCATGCGGTCCGCCCCCTCGGGTATCATACGATACTGTCAGTGACGCTCGGCGTCATGTGACCATGACGCGGTCGATGACGCTTAGCGTCATGTGACCTCCGGCGTCGTCAGCGGAATCACGCCCCCCGCGCTGACGTCGCTATGCCATCTACTATACCTCCGGATTACGGAGCTAGTAGCGACGGTATAGCGCGATCGGTTTGATACATCAGTCACACATTACAGCAGCGGTTGCTGGCCCCCTTCCTTGCACCTGTTATCCTTTTTTTTTTTTTTTTTTTCTCTCTTTCTTCAGTATGAAACATATGTTTACCTGTTACCTAGGTTACATAGCATGAGTGGTACGCCTCCCACTTTGCCTCTCATTGGCTCAGGGGATACACACCCATCAAAAGGTGTTCCCTAATGAACCCTATTTAAAGCTCCTTGGACTAGCTCACCATTATGCTGTCACTCCACCACAAGGACTGACATGCCGCCGTTTTGTCTTTATTTTCTTTGATTTTAAGTTCTTTGTCCTGACCTAGGGGCTAGTCCTCTTCAGCTACTCACTCGAGTTGCATTATCAGCCTATTTAGCAACTTCAGACAGTTTCTTATCATTTAGGTAGCTGCAAATCTATCTTGAGGACTTGAAGGGCTTAAGTTATTGATAGCATCTGACGGCTTATATATCTCTTTTTGATCTCATCTTGTACTTTGAGGATAATTTTGTCCTCTTAATGACCATTACCGTGACCATCATTGCCACGTCATAGGTCATTCTTTTCTGATTTTTGTAAATTGCGGTGCACTGGAATTCTTCGCTGCATTGCATTTACATTTAGAGACAGATCATTTTGGCGACCACTGGTCCATGATTATCAGTCCTGGACTATGTGTGGCTTCCACACTTTATAAAAATTTAGCCACAACCCAACCTTTTGGTTGGAACTAGCGCATTGTAACCCCTGAGGAACCCACCAGTTGGGAGAAACGCGTTGGGTAACGCGCATTTTTGCTTTAAGAGCAAACTCCTTATGTGCAAGTCCTTCCCACTATACGACGCACATTAGGATACCAGATTTAGAGTGATTCTACTTTATTTGATCACTTTTCTGGATCTATGATCAATGTTGTACATCAATTGAGCTTCATCACATGACTCGATTTCCCATTGTTCATATTTCAGAAGTGGCGGTTGCTGTCGTTTTTTAAGGTTGAGTCCTATTATACGACTCCAACCTGTTTGGTCACTAGTCACTAGTGGCCTTCTTAATCCTAATCTTCCCCTTATTTGTTTGTATTTGTTTTGTTCTTCTTTTAAAGGAATTTAATAAAAGGTATTTTTTAATTTTATTAGTTTGGAAGGTCCTAGCAGTAAATTTCCCAAAGTTCTGACTGGGATTAGCTGCCCTTGTAAATTAGCTATGTGGTAACAGGACCAGCCAGCCACTTTGTTCTAGTGGGTGATATGTACAAATGTTTGGTGAAGACGTTTTTCTTTTGGAGGCCAGTGACCTTTTCATGTACAA